>NW_023596818.1:27132102-27172102 GCF_011947565.3 Pollicipes pollicipes | reverse complement strand
AAGTTTTATCCACTTGGGAAATGCCAATAATTATAAGTGAGCTTAATTCACCATATGTATTGCTTACTACAATACCTTCAAATGTGGAACATTCCCTTTATGCCCAGCTTGAACAGAGCGGACCGAACCCTTTGAAGCGAAACGCGCAGCACTGAATCAGAGTAAGACAGCCAGGACAGGGCACGAGGGGGCGGGAACAACCACGTACAACAGAACCACACTACATCCCACCCGGCAACATCGTAGAACCCCGCCACATCGAGACCTGGCGGCGCTCCCCCTACCAGCAGCAGGATTCTATTGTTTTACAGCTTGGACTCCCGAATCATCGGTTTTTGGCCTCCCTAAACACCACTTTCGCCCCGCTGAGCACTGCCTAACTCCAAATTTTCAAAGAAACGCCCGTCCACAGCCTGAGGCCTGGGGCAAGCCCTGGTGGGTCCCCTGAAACTTGCCGATGATGCACTTAACAGTTAGGTGGTGATGGATCGCAACACGAATTTTCGTTCTCCCATCTTTCAGCTAATTGAATAATTCTCGGTCCACATTACTGAGGTTGTCTTATGTGTTTGACCCTCTTTGACCTCTTCCTGTCCGTTGGTTGCCTACCTAGTTTTCTCCCATTAAACTCTCCATTAGACTACTGTTGCATTTCAATCCTTTCAACTTCCTGACGCTTCATTGTCTTCATTCCCTTTTTCTGCAAATTTTTCGCCCTTTCAGTTCAATATCTCTAGCTTGATCTTCCTTGCAGTTTCTCCATTTAGGCTTTCTGTTCATGTCATTTTCATAATTTGATTTGTATTCCCATAACTTCGACACGTTTCACCAAACTTATTGCTTTTGAGCTCCCCTACATTGGGACCTTTCCAGCTGTTTTTTGCCCACAAACTAGTAAATTACACCCATCGTAACATAACAAAATACCGACCATTCTCCACAAGACACAATAAGAAACCGGATCTATAGACGACCAGCAAATGCCAGTGAGCGGCACGGCTGGCAGGCAGACTACATTGGCCGCCCGCTGTCCGACTCCGTCAGAGCCGCGCTCAGCAACGCTCAGCGGCGCTCAGCGACGCTCAGTGGCACTCAGCGGCGCTCAGTGGCGCTCAGCGGCGCTCAGTGGCACTCAGCGACGCTCAGCGGCGCTCAGTGGCACTCAGCGGCGCTCAGCGGCGCTCAGTGGCGCTCGGCGGCACTCGGCGGTGCTCAGTGGCGCTCAGTGGCGCTCGGCGGCGCCCAGCGGCGCTCAGCGGCGCTCAGTGGCACTCAGCGACGCTCAGCGGCGCTCAGTGGCACTCAGCGGCGCTCAGCGGCACTCAGCGGCGCTCAGCGGCACTCAGCGGCTCTCAGCGACGCTCAGCGGCGCTCAGCGGCGCTCAGCGACGGTCAGTGGCACTCAGCGGCGCTCAGTGGCGCTCATCCGCGCTCAGCGACGCTCAGTGGCACTCAGCGGCGCTTAGTGGCGCTCACTGGTACTCAGCGGCGCCCAGCGGCGCTCAGCGGCGCTCAGTGGCGCTCAGCGGCGCTCAGTAGCGCTCGGCGGCGCCCAGCGGCGCTCAGCCGCGCTCAGCGGCGTTCGGCGGTCTCACCCATGTCAGGAGGAGCCGAGGCCCGGGCGTGCGGTAGCTGCGGTTCAGAAATGGCGGCGGCGTGGTATCCACGAAAACTGTACGCGGCGCTACTCACAGAGCACGACACCTCCGCACTCATCACCTGGAGAACACAGGCACGGTGACATGGTGAGAAACAAGCGAACACGCGCCCCCGCGCTCACCCCTCGGAAAATAGGCACAGACACGTTGAAAAACAAGACGACACGGCGCCTCCGCGCTCGCTCCCTGGGAAACTGGGCGCAGGCACGGTGAGAAACAAGAAGACAAGGCGCCTCCGCGCTCAATCGCTGGATAACTGGGCGCAGACACGGTGAGAAACAAGCAGCCACGGCATCTCCGCGCTCAGCCCTTGGGGCATGACTGGACGTAGACACCGCGAGAAACAAAAAGACACGAAGCCTGCGTGCCCCCCCCCCCCCCCCCCCCCGGGGAACGGGGCGCGGACACAGTGAGAAACTAGCGGACACAAGACTCCGCGCTAACCCCGTGGGAAATGGGGTGCGGCCACGGTGCGAACTAGCGAACACACGCCTTCACGCTCACCTCCTGGGGAACGGGACGCGGACACGGGGAGAAACAAGCAGACACGCGCCGTGTCTGCTCCGCGCTCCGCACTCACTCCCTGGGGAGCGGACATGGCACACAGTGAACTGCAGACGAGCACTGCGCCGGTACTCTCGGCACCGTGGGAACGTGCCCTGCTCATATCAGGTGTGTGGAAGGTACCACCGACAGCCATTGCGCTGTGGCCTTGAGGAATGAGAATAATCCCTGCACATGTACAGGGTTACGCACATACAGGCGAATCATGGAAGCACTGGATGCTCATATACTGATGAACCACGAGGAACGAATCACAGATGCCAATAAAACAGATTAACTTGGTGGATGATGACAATTATTTGGAGCTTTAGGGTGTGTTTGACTGCAAGTGGTCACATATTCATAATGTGGTCACATGGCCATGCACTGACTAAGTGAAAGGTCTTACTGAATGCATCAAGAGGTACATTTTTGTACATTTTCAGATGCCCCCAACCCCAAACCATGGTTTTTGTGTAAAATATTGTGCATTCACCTGCATCTAGATTTTCTAGACCAGTGGTCTGCCAATCAAATGTGCTCACAAAGCATTTAATTAATTGCACTGATAGCATCACAATTAATGTAACCCTTGGTTTAATTAATGAGGAAGGTAGGTGCAGATTTGCCAATAGGTGGCAGTACACATACATAAATCTCAAGCCATAGGCAGCATTGCTGGATTTAGTTTGTCAGTTGAGATCATTGTCTTGCACAATGCAACAAAACATGATGCAATACACTATCAAATGTACCTAAAATTATGGCACATTATGACAAAATTATGGTGCAAGTGCCATCACTGCCTTTTCATGAGCCCTACAAGATGCACTAATTTTTATTTCTGCTTGATGATATCCTCTCAAATCATGTGACATGTTGCATTGTCATTAGCATAGTTAAATCATTCCCTAACAAGGCTGGAAAACTGGATTAACTGCTTCAACCAAACAGTGCATTTTCAAAAAGAAAACTTGATACCAAATTACTTGAGAATGAGGGTCTATGCAAAAGACAGACCAAGTACAGCGGATCTCATACCCAGCATAAGTAAGTGGTATTGGGCTTGAAACTCCAAGATGCCAGACCTTGTGCAAAAAGCAAATTATTGATAAAAAGAATGAATATGTGTGGAACATAACAGATGAACATCAATTAAAGGTTGTATGACTGTATTCATCCACCCATAGCCAGTTCAGTGTCCTGAGGTGCTTACATTAAAATGAAAAAGGCATAACAATATCATACAACTTAAAGATTCATAACAGAGCTAAGTACATTTACCATTCTGGAGCTCCATACATTTATCACTTTTTTGATGGACCACTTTTTTATTTTAAACAAATCTTAATGCCATATTTCTTATGGATATACAGTCACTGCTATACTCTGGTAATCTACTGTCATACTTAGGCACAGTTCTGTTTTCAATATCAGCCTTTTTGGCACACCTAACACACACACAGAGCTGGTCGTTTTCCAAAATGATTAGAAGAGGATACTAGGATTCTTAGACTGCTATACATTACCTTTATGCTGCATGTCAAACCTCAGAAACACTGGGTTTAAAGACCATAGGCACCCTTTGGGTTTAAAGATCACATATGTGTATACAATTCCATATATGCAATTCTCAGCCATTTTATGGTGCAGTTTTCAACTTAACTTAAAATGTTCAATAACAAGCTATGCTGTAATATGCTGAATGAACAGCAATTCGGTCTTTTAAACAAGCATTGTGGATAAAAGACACCACATATCAGTTTACTTGATGTGCTAACCCAAAAATAAAGAAAAATGGAAATGCATCAAATGCATGTTTGGATATGAAAAAGCTACTAAATGCACTACTTCATTCTGAAATGATTACTTTCCTATTTACACAGCCCAAACATACTTTCTTTTCCATGCAATATGTTTGAATCTTAACTTACTTAATCATCTTAGTAATTGATAGGTGTTAATTTAACTGGGTATACATGATACCAATTTATGAGAATGGTTCTTTTCTAAAAATGACTGAACTCTTTGAAAGACAGAATTAAGGTGTGCACAATTTCAGAATGTACTTAACAATGCCCTTTATACTGCACTTGTGTCCAAAAGTGATTGACAATCAAACATTTGTCCAAACTCTGGTGTTGTTTACAGCATAGTGCTTCAATCACAGGGTAGAGTAAAGAAAAATGTTGAACCAAGAATTAGGAAGTTGAGTGTCACACTCATCTTACATCCAAGGATATTATGGAAGAATGCATTGTATTTAAGACATTACAAGGTTGCATATTTCAAACTGACAATCAACATCCAGAAAAAGCCTGCTACTATTAGCTACAAAGGAATACACAAATTAGCCCTAAAGGGAGATGCACTGTGTAAACCATAAAATGCCACTCATAAGAAATTACACATGGCAGCAAAAACAATGAAAACCTACTATTCCCAGCCATAAAACAACCCACCCAAGTATAGTAACCATCATAAGCAATACAGCGAAGCGTACAATTGTGACGCATACGAAACACATGGCACAGCAGCTCCCATCAGGAAGACGACAGCTACAAATGGCTCCAGAAAATTGACTCATTAGCATACAATGATTTGAACGAACATAAGCATCGCCACACCAACCTGAAAATCCGCCGATTCAACCTTGCAGAACTCGGGGCCAAGTCGCGACGTACACGCTGCGAAGCGACGTCCTTTGGGACCTCGCTACACAAATTCCAAACTAATTTGTGTTCTGAGATGACGCCATTGGTATTGATACGCCATTACAATGCACATTTCTGCCGTATGAACTGAGTAAATAACGTAAAATAACATGTTTCAAGATAATTTCAATCCAAATCAAGTGTTCTTTACCAAATTATAAAGTATTCACATGCTTGGCGATGGCAAACACTGTGTGGACGTCATAATGTTAACAGCTGACAAAGTTTGTTAACCATGGCGTACCATCCGTTTTCAGTACTATAAAAGACCGCGCCGTGACAGGCGGAGAGGTTGCCGCAGCCAAGCCTTTGGGATAGTGGGTTGGGCATCATAAGCCTGGGGCGGGGCGTTGCCAATTTATTGCGGCCTTCTTGCCTGTCAACAGCTTCTTGCCGCTGTTGTATCCCGGAACTGACTGATAAATCTGACAAAGACAGGTATAAAGACTTCGCGGATGCTCATAAGTGCTCCGTGATTGTTTTGATGACAATTTGTGAGATTCTCGTCGGAGGTCTGGTTCAGACTAAAAATCGAAAGTTGCTAGCTGACAATTGCTGAATGCATACCACATTTCCAACTTTATGATTATATTGCATGTACATATATAATCCTAATTTCGAGAACACCAGGTCAGGATCATGACAAGGCTTCTAGGATGTGTGCTACCATGATGAGACTGTCCATTCCTCTAAACAGTTTAAGGCCAAAACATGTTGAGCTATGGTGCTGTTGTTGTTCAGTGCGTCTTGTGGGAGCAAAATGGTGAAATTCCAGACTGCTTAGAATAGGTGTTGCACTGAATATGCCTGTATTAACATTGGCATTGCGGGAACAACTCCAGAATATACCTTGCATACCTATGCTGGAAATTTGGTGTTGACTCATGGTTACAAACTGCTGTCATCTAGGAAGTGGCTTTTTCTAGGAATTAGGATAGCACAATTAAAATTTTAATCAATAATGCCTCAAAATTTGGTAAATAAGAAATTAATATGAAGGTTCAGAGCAAACTAGCATTCACTGTGTTTGGCACACATATAAAAAGCTGAATTCCTTAATGCCACTGAGATGTCCAGTCTGGTAAACTGACTTCTTGCAGGCTAGTTACAGTTGCAACCAAATGCATGTTATATAATGCACAGCATGCTCAAATTCAATGAAATCTTGTAAATGCACAAAATACTTGCCTCCATCTGATAATAAAATGCACACTCAGCATTACAATTTTGTGACAAAAGGTTGTGTTCCACATTTGTCTGAGGTTTTGAACTGAAATGGCCGTCTAGAAGATCGTTTAGTGCGGCTTTCAGCTCTGCCCTTCATAAGACCTAAACCCCTCTGATTTCTGAGCAGCATACCTGTGAAGATGTGCGGAATATTTCAAGGTTACCCAGGTATCTGTGATGACATGCCATTGAAATCTGGCCATTCTATTGGCCATGTGCTGATAAAAGCCCAGACAAATGTATTTGTTAAGTTGCTTTCATCTGACATTTTTTTAGCATAATTTCCTGATGTAAAAGCTGTTAATTGGATCTTAACCGATGTTGCATAGGATGTGATTTAATCAAACAGTGACCTTTCAAGGAGCATATGGACTCAACAGAGAAATTATGTTGTCTAGAGCAATGTTGGGTACCCATTGTGTCTGTTTAAAACACACACAATGGGTGCCCCAGGTGCTACTTAAATTTTTGTTGTGATTGCACTATGTGCCAGAGAAATAGGGGATCCAGGGGATCATAGGGAGTGCCAGGGGATCACATCAACCACCCCTTCCCCCATCAAGACAAGTGCAAGCTTGTTTCATGTTTCTCATAGCCCAGGTGCTGAAGACAGGTGCTGTGTTCTGAGGCCATTCAAAGCCATCAATCACATTATAAGCTGTGTGAAATTAACATATCAGTTACATCAAGTCAGCGGCAGACCATTGAGAAGAGAACGAAGTGACCGTGGCTGATGACTTTGACTGGATCCATTGATCACAATCCCCAACTTAGGAGGTTATAGTCGTGCGTCAAAGTGTCATGATGTCACAAAACCATGTACACTTAAGTGGCTGTATACTCGCAATTATCATACTGTTATTTTCCATGAATTAAACACAAAGTATGAATCTTGTTTTTGACATGCAACCCAGTACTTCAGGGAGAGAGAATTTCCAATCATTGTGGTTCATGAACAAAAACTTTTATGCCCTTGGTATGAGGAGTTGATTACTCTGCTTCAAGATGTTCCCATAGTCCAACATCCCCAGAGGAAACTGGTTATGAATGTACAACATTAATCTTGTAGGAAAGATCGCAAAGCAGCCAGAAAATGGCTTAAAATGTGTCTTACCACAGCCTCATTCAGTACTTTGAGCATACAACTGAAGTCCCCTATCCAATGCACACCTATAGGTCACCGGAGGTTCTGAGATGCAACCACTTGCCCACCTCAACATGGTCCCATGTCTGGCACTTGGTAATCTGAGTTATGCTGGGACAGTTTGTGGCCATCAAAGCTTGCTGTAGACTTTTCAGGATGACTGTGGGTGTTCAGCCTACAGTGATCCGAGCTCCTCCCTATGCCCCTCTGCTGTACTAACCTTTGACTGCGATTTTCCTTTTCTCAACATACTATGGTAGCACTTATGTAATTTGTCCCCAAATAGTATTTGTGTCGGAGAATGTATTTACTAGGACAGCATCAGGATCGCAGTTGCCAAGTAAACAGACCAAATGGAGCTGAATCATACACACTGACATTTGATAGTTGTGTTTGAAGTTTAGGACAAATGGCCACTCTAAATAGTTGTGTTTGTTTTTGTTTCAGGATTCAAATATGAATGACAAGATGTTTGGTAAGTGTGACAATACTCATGTAGCAGCATGACGCGATTTGGAAAATGTGCTGCACCCATTTTGTGGATAGCCACGCATGCGACATACTCTCAGAAAATGTCATGGTGCATGGGCTGCTAAAAGTATGGCTCTGATCTGGTGTTAGAGATGCAGAATGTGTGGAGTTGTGGCAGTCCCAGCCAGAATGCATTGTAAGAATCTTAGCCCATCCAGGGGAGTGCATAAGTTCCAATGTGTTTGCCATTAGGGCCATGTAGCCACAGAGAAGCCATGTTGTGGGGCTGCCCTTTGGGTGGAAAAGGCACCCTAGCTCGCCGTCTCACGCACTGGCTCTGGCATTCACAGAGACGATGTTCCAGCTGCGCTTCTGCGCCAAGCAGATGGAGCGCATGTCGAAGCGCGCCGAGAAAGACCAAAAGAAGGAGCAGGCCAAGGTGAAGCGGGCCCTGCAGGTGAGAACCGTGGACAGAGGGGCCTGCTGCAGCTAGCTGTCAGAGTTCTCCATATGGTGGTGGACTGACAGGGTCATGTTGCAGCTACGGTGGCCACAGTTGTGAGACGCCCCTGAGCGAGATATTTTCCAGTACTTGTATGCAGTACATATTCGTGCACTTGCGCATAACTGTGAGCATGAAACTGCCTGGAATTCGTTCGGCAGAAAGGCTCCGTGGAGAGCGCCCGGATCTACGCGGAGAACGCGATTCGGAAGAAGAACGAGAGTCTCAACTACCTGCGCATGGCGGGCAAGGTGGACGCGGTGGCTTCCCGCACGCAGAGCGCCATGGCGATGCAGGGGGTGAGCAGGATGCCGAGGTGTGCCGGCCGCCACAGCAGGGTCACGGCAGCTCAGACAGCTGGGTGGGGCAGGGCCATGGCCTGGTCTGTGTTCCCGATCCATCTTGCTGCATACTATTGTTATATTCCTGTTGCATAAGCGATATGATTTACTTTGTTTATAGTATCGCTAAATTTTCCGTTCAGTACATCTCCATAGCAAGTTGGTTTTATAGGAGGGGTAATTTCTACCGCACCAGTGGGAATGTATGAAGGTTTGTCCGTGATTTCATGCTTTTTACCTTGCATTATAAGTTATGGTTTATCTTCTTTTGGGGGCATGTAAGGGTGTTTTTTGTATTTTGAGAGATACTGATGTCCTTTTGTCACTGCTGGCAGTCATGTTCATAATTGATTTTAGTCATTTTTTTGTTTAAAAGCATTTTTATTAAGAGTCCCACAAGTGGCGTTCGCAAGATGCAGCTAATGCCATTCAGCAAGATCCGTTCAATATGTATGTGAAGTTGCCTTGTCATCTAGTCACGGGCGTTCCGCCACACTGCAGGTGCAGGCTTCAGCTCTTGCTATACTGACAGCTGGCTGTCGTGATCGCCACTGTGCACGTGTAATCGTCACATTTGCCACCTACCGTAGCAAATAGTCCGTCGATCACCCTGTTCGAAGCGCACAACATCTCATTAATTTTCCTGTAAGCCAGCAACATCTCACTGGTCCTCACCGGAGTTGATAACCTGCCACCGATCATTGTCTTTGCGACAACGACCCGTTGGCCCTCACCCAAGCCGGCAGCGTCCCATTGGCCCTCACCCAAGCTGGCAGCGTCCCATTGGTCGCCACCCAAGCCGGCGGCGTCCCATGGGCCTTCACCCATGCCAGCAACGTCCCATTGGCCCTCACCCAAACCAGCAACGTCTCATTGGCCCTCACCCAAGCCGGCAACGTCCCATTGGCCGTCAAACCAGCCGGCAACGTCCCATTGGCCCTCTTCCAAGCCGGCAGCGTCCCATTGATTGACCCTCACCCAAGCCGGCAGCGTCCGATTGGCCCTCACCCAAGCCGGCAGCATCCCATTCGTCCTTCCTAAGCTGACAATGTCCCATATGTTTCTCTCATACGTCTCATTGGCTCTCACTTCAGTTGACAACTCGATGCCCGACGCCTGATGCCCGATGCCCCATACCCGATGTCCAATGCCCAATGCCCAATGCCCAATGCCCGATGCCCGATGCCTGATGTCTGATGCCCGGTACCCGATGCCCGATGCCCGACCACCGATAACCCGGGTATCGATGCTCACCGAATCCAGCCATCGGCCATTGACCTTCTCCTGAGCTATAACACTCCGTTGCTGCTCTTGACCTATGCTGACAATGCCTCATGGGCCCCAGTAAAGCCTCAACAGCTGACCATCCGCATCGGTCTTTGCCCAAACTGACAGCCCGTCATCCTCATCAGCCGCCATGCTAATCAACATCCCCCATCCCCACCAAAACTGACGACGTCTCATGCGCGCTCTCGTGCGCCCCAGGTGACCAAGAACATGGAAGGCGTGGTGAAGAACCTGGACAAAGCTCTCAACTCGATGGACATTGAGAAGGTGTCGTCGGTGATGGACAAGTTCGAGAAGCAGTTCGAGGACTTGGACGTTCGAAGCAGCGTAAGGAGAATTGCGCTGCGCCGGCGAAGTCGCCGTCGCCCTGTGCAGCTCCAATATGGTCAGGCTATTCCCGGACGGGCCACAACTGGATGTAATAATCGCATCTCCTGGCTGACGAGATTGACTAACATTTTCCCGCGCGCTTGCGTGGCGTATGCCATACAACGTTGTCCTCCGAGCGCTACGTCGTCTAATAACGTCATGCTCGTTTCCGTGGTGCAACGAGTCTAACGCTCCAGCTATATATGTGACTGCTGCGTTGGGCGCGATGCCTGACGCGGCGTGTTCTCCCTGTGCAGGTCTTGGAGGACGCCATGGGCTCGACCACGGCCACCTTCACACCCCAGGGCCAGGTCGATTCGCTGATTCAGCAGGTGAGGGAACTACATAGTCGGCGGCAACGGCCACCGAGCGGGGACCGAGAGCAGTCTGCGGATGGTACTCCAGCGAAGCGGCGAGCAATTGGCGCTGTGTTTTATTGCTGCTCTGCTTTCTGGCGAGTTTTTTTTTTGTCTCCAGTCGCTGCGTTGGTGCAAATGGCTCTCCGTCATTGTTTTTTTTTTTTGTATGGATGCACATGACCCCAGTCATACGCATGTTCAAAGATCGTCATTTTTAAATTGTTTCAAAGGGCAGTGTGTGCCGTGGGCAGAGCAGACACGAAAAACCGAATAGTCATGCTGCAGAAGGGCAGTGTGTACCGGGGACAGACCAAACACGAAGAACCGAATAGCCGTGCTGCAGAAGGGCAGTGTGTACCGGGGACAGACCAAACACGAAGAACCGAATAGCCGTGCTGCAGAAGGGCAGTGTGTACCGGGGACAGACCAAACACGAATAACCGAATAGCCGTGCTGCAGAAGGGGCAGTGTGTACCGGGGACAGACTAAACACGAAAAACCGAATAACCGTGCTTCTGCAGCACAAGTCAAACATATTGTGCAATGCAAGCTCATGCAATGTTGTTGATTTGCCAACGCTTAGGAAAATACGGAACGGTGCTGGTATTTACGTCAGATACGGCACCCGGAATCTCGAAGCTGTTACGCTCCGGTCACAGGACCACGATGCAGAGTCCGAGAGCGGGTGCCAACGGCCACCGGGTGTGTCAGTGGCCGGGCCGCCTGGCGGTGCCCTGTTGCAGGTAGCGGACGAGGCCGGCCTGGAGGTGTCCGGACAGCTGGGTGGCGTCTCCATCCCGACCTCTATCGGAGAGCGCAGCGCCGCACAGGAGGACGATCTCTCCAAAAGGTGCGCCTGCGATTTGCCGGCCGCTCGCACGTGATGGTGGTCGGGCTCGTGATCCGCCATACCGGTAGTGCGCGGTAACTTGGGTGCCTGCTCGGGTATTTTAGACCGGTTTTTCATCAGAGGGGGTACTTATGGGTACGAGTAAGAAGCTGTAACTAGACGTAATAGGCGTAATCTTGAAATTGTGTGTTCTTATTTGTGTTCCGAAGTCGCATAAGTGGTCAGTTTGGGGCTGTATTTGGGAAGCTAAACAAAGGAAATGCTCTCCGCCAATGCTTGTTGAATAGTGCTTCTGAGTAGAGACGAGAGTAGGCTGGTGCCTTCTGAGTAGAGACGCAGGTGGGCTGGGCATTTAGGTCACGTGACAATGCGAAGCGTTTTGTGTACTAGCGGCGCATATTTCTCATGCTGAACTGAGGCTTGGTGGATGGAACTCGAGCATGCGCATCAGTGTGCGTGTGTGTGTGAAAAATTGTTGTGGCAATGTATGCCTTTACAAAAGATGTTTATCAAAATTGCCGGGAAATTTTGTTTCCACCTGAAACAGTGCGGAAGGGAGGGACGGTGGTTCAGTCTGCTGCAAGACCGTCATCACTGTCAGGCAGTGCACGCGCGCATGTAATTGCTGAGGTACAGGCGTCGCCGCCCCCTGTGGGAGCAAGGGCCAGCGGAATGTCCTTGTGGAGGGAGCTGAGCTCGTACGCCTCATTCTGGAGCCTAAATTAGTACGGATGGGCCCTGCTACATGCCCCCCTCCCCCCCCCCCTCCAAACACATACGACATCCGGCTTGGACGCCCACGAACCGGGGACTTAGCCGCGCTCACTGACATGACACCTGTGTCTGAGGCTGAGCCGTACTCTTGTCAGATATATGTAGGGGCGCTCGATGACCGTGCTCTCCTGTCGTCAGGCTGGCGGCGCTGCGTGAGTGAGGCGACGCCCTCCGGACGGCCGAGTCCTGCTCGGCCGGAGGCTGCTCCTGACCCGGCCCCGTTCGGACCGGGGTCGCCTGAGCTGCACCTGCCGGCCAGGAGCTCCTGATTCGACCACTATCGCTGCGCGCTGATGATGTACGACCCTGTTCGCGCTCGCGGCCGATGGCGGCTGCTCGGGCGGAAGGGAGACCGCCTGATCCAGCCGCCGCTCCGGTGGAGACCGTCTGATCCGGACGGTGCTCGGAGGCGGGCGCGTGATGCGAAGGTCCCTGCTTCGACGAGGAGCGCGTGAAACGCGTTCTCCTTGGTCCTGATGCAGAAAGGACCTCCCGGAGGAGCGCACATGCCGCCTTCGTGTTCTTTGGACTAACCTGGGCGTTGTGGCAGGTCGAATGAGACGCTCCGCGCAGGTCACGTGACCATTAATTTAGTGTGAACGGAGTCTGCGCGAGTTGTTAGTTTGCTGCGTACGTCACATGTGCGGGTGATGCCTGCATGCTGGGAACTTCTCCCAGCTTGCACTTGCTTTTTTGCACGCTAAGCTCCGCAGTCAGGTTATGGTGTAGGCTCGTGCTTGCCGTGTCTGGGGATCTGTCAGCAATCAGCTCTGAGCCCGTCCCAGGTCCAGCATCCCCCCCCGTCCCCCTGGACCGGACCTTTGGAAGCGCTGAACTCTGGCCAATGAGGGCAGCCAGCTCGAAGTGACGTAGGTCGTTATCGGACATCAAGCCATTGTTAGCACTTATTCTATAATACATACTTCTATTGTAAATGTATTTCCGCATCCAAGGAAAGTGACGCTGGTTTGCAGTCTAGCAGCCGCTCGTCGCGGACTGGAGGGGACGACATCTGACTTTGGGGTGAGTGGTCGGCTCGATTGCGAGGGATTCCATCCCCTCGCATCCAACCACTGCGATCAAACCCTGAAACGGATCGTTGCCGCCTGTCCGTTTGTCGAAAATCCTGGTCAACGCTTTCGTGGACCGCAGAAGAGCAAGGCCAATGTTCCGGGCACCATTCGAGCCCTGTGAGGCTACGTTTTAGTCCCTCGCAGGATGCTTAAATGGAGTGTTTCACATTTGTGGGGGTGGGGGGGGGGGGGTTGAACTGAAATAGCCATCGAGATCCTTCGGTGTAGCTCACAATCCTGTCCATAAGACTTACACCCCCTCGCTACTTTCTTAGCTACACGACCGCGAGAATGCGGAGTCTTTTTCGGGGAGACTATTTCAAGGTCGCCCAGGCATCAGTGACTAATAACGTCATTCAAATCCTGTCATTTCATTGGCCACGCGCCGATCAAGGCCAATAAAACACCATGTCGATTCGTTCATATCCGGCGTTTGTGAGCGCGATTTCCAGATATAGAAGCCGTCCTTGAGCTATCAATAAACGTTGTGCAAGGTACGATAACGTTATCAAACAATGACGCCTTAAGGAGCATACTAAGTAAACAAAAAAATTGTGATATCTAGAGCAGCCTCCCACTTAGAAGTATTCAAAAAATTGTAAGTGAATGTATTTCATTATACCTGATGCTCGCTTCAATATCTTCAAACGTGGAAGATTCCCTGTAAGCGTGAACGACGTGTATGTCTGCTCCATGAGCGTAAATGAATGCTGAATTATGAGTGAGCGCCAATGTCTGATGCAGCCACAAACTGGACTGGGCTCCATGCGGTGGACGCTCAACAGTCTTACACCCGACCAATGATCAGTATCAGATCAGTATCCAATGATCGTACATTCATAGAGCTTGCCTGAAGCCCTGCGCACTCTGAACTCACATGTGCTAAATGCTGTGTGAATGAGCTGGTCCACAGGAAGCACCTCCGCTGTGCCAGAATGCGCAGGCACCACCGTCAGCGTGGCTGGCATTTAACCGTGTCAGCCAGAGGGTGGGCGAACGGAGGGCACCAAACGCCGAACCGAACTTAAAGGCCGGCTTCAGCGGGTGAAGCCGCGGGCGGTACCTACAAGGAAGAAGCCATCTGCTGAGCCGGCGCCCGGCGCGCGATCGGCCCGGCTCGCGGCCATCGCCCGCTTTCAGGTCTTCTGCGCGGAGCTGCACGGCGCGGCCGAGAGCCAGTCGTACTCCCACGCCTCGTGAGAGTCGTCTCATGCCGCTCCTCCTGGACGTGGGGTTCGTGTTCAGCCAAGGGGATGCGGCTGCCTTCTCCATCACCCAGACTAGCATGTGGGACCGCGAGCTCTGCAGCGTGACCGTCGGTGACGAACAGGCGCGTTTGATAGCGATGCACGTGCCCAACGAGGGGCTGGAGCGCTTCACCGGAGGCGGCGGCCAAGTTCCAAACGTTGGAGTACGGTAAGTGGTCAGGCGATCGTCGCCCAAGTGCGCTTCCTCGACACTCTGGCGACCGCGCTCTCCGCATTTTCGACCTGTCTTTCGAGCTGGTAGAGTATTCGGCGCGGGTGCCGCTTACCTTGTGCCCGGCTGTACCCGATGCGGTTACTTTCGCTCGTGATGGGCCTACCCCTGCGGCACAGCTCGCACCGGACATCATGAGAGTCGTGGATGTGATCGGGTTGACCACGTCGCCCCCACATCCCTCATCCTGCCGCCGGTTATGTGCATACCTCCGACTGAGCGCAGCCGGTCAAACCTGGGTATGCGGACCGTGGCACGTCGGTCGAGGGCATCATGGACTTGCGTTTCGAGGGCAGACATTGTCACCGTGACTGCCGCGGTGATTCATATGACTGATCTTATGAACAATCTCCACATTCTTGAGGCTAGTGAGCTCATCGGGAAAGTCTTCAACTTTGATTAAAACATGACTGATGAGCTGAAATGCGTGCGCGCTACGAGAAATGAACTACAGACAATCTGTGACTTTCCATATTTAGTATTCAAAGGTCCACAGGCACTGAACTTGCAGTGTTTGCAATGCGAATTCTCTTTCGATCAGCTTATTGTTAAGTGCTTCGTAGATACTTGACCTGAGTTAAGACCATGGAATATCATTTCCTGGATGTGGTACAATCGGATGTGCTCATCTTGGCCTGGACATGGTACATATGGATGAGGTCATCAAGCCTGGCGCTACTTGCTACTGAATTCTGGCTCCAACAAATAGTTTGTTCGTTTTGTTTTAGGTTTCTCTCAAGGGCATACACACGTCATACACATTTGTTGACAAACTTCGTGGCACCCACAACTGCCTCGAGGTTTTTGAGACTGATAGACGTTGTTGCCCTGTCGCATGTTCCTGTTTAAATATCACGTATTTGACCGAGGGCCATGCAAGTAGGCAGACTGCCCAATTTCGCTGCTTTGAGGCGTGCTCCCAATTTTCGGCGCACTCCGAAGACGAAATTTATTCCTCTTAACAAAACTTGGCACGTGCTACGAGCAATTGAGGTAGGATAATGCAAGTGTAAAGGGTGCCATAACTTTTTTGCGTCTGTTATTTGATCTTGGTGGCTATCTTTTCCACTTATGCGGCGAGGTGCGAGTTTTCCTCTTAATTGTTCAAAGAACCCCTTTTAACGCAAAGTGCCTAGCCCAGCATTACTGAAATGGGAACTCTTACGAAGCATATATATTAGTTTTGTTTGGCAACGTTCGTCTGTTATGCCGTGAGTGCCAGACTCGATTTATCCGTTTAACGAAAAGAGGTTTTACGAGGCAGCGTTTTAGTACAACCAGAACGCAGCGAAAGTGAACGTGCTCGCCTGTGAGCTGTGACGTAATTGTGGAAGTGGGTCAGCGGTGGACTGTGCGGGGTTGGGGATGACTCGCGGATGAGGTGTGCACCCGCGTAGTTTCAGCCGTCGCGCACGTTGGATGGTAAGTTCTTGAGAATGTCTCTCAGTACGCACTATGTAGTGACTGAGGTGATTCGTGCTTATGCGCGTTTAGGAGTTTGCTGGTGACCGCGCTGCTTTGGCCACACCTCTACTCCCTCTTCCGACCCTGGAAGTAGGTCAAACGTCTGGCTGTCGGGGTGGATCGATGCATTGGATTGTGCTCCAAAAAAATGGTGCGGGGCTGTGTTTCCCTTTTCATGGGCGCCTTCTAGCTGTCTGCTGCTGGCATTCAGGAACTGTACATGGAACGCTGTTAAGTGAACTTCAAGGTTAGGCGGAGGATTGGACGTGACCTTGAGAACGGTAGCGTAGAGTGCCTGATTTCTATTCTTATTGTACAGGAAAAGCCTGTTAAATGATGGTAATTTGTGTGCCATATGTGCATTGAACTGCAAAGCATGCCCCTGTGTGATGGATAACCAGATGTATATGTTAATATACATACACATATCAGCTGGTGCACATGTTAATGACAAGAAGATGTATCACAGAGGTACTGATTTAGAGATATTTTAGCTTTGATGGCCTGGATGTAGTATTGCCAACTGAAAAGACCTGTACACCCTTCTGTTTACATTTGGGTTTTTGACTACATGGTGAGTGGTTGTTTTGCCCTTCAATGGAGCGCAGCTGTGTAATGCTGGAAAAACAGTTCCTTAAGTTAACCATATTAATGCTTCATATCAGCACAGTGTTCATCTACCTATGCACCAAGTGCAGCCAAGTGCAAAATCATTGTAATATATATATATATATATATATATATATATATATATATATATACATATATAGGTATGGTAGATATTCTAGACAAGTTATAAACCTTCCCCCTGATTAAATACTGATAATGTCAGAAAAGACCCCACTCTGTCCCCTGGACATGATTTTCAAATTGCTTTTAGATAATTCAGAATTATCTGTGACTGCCCTGAGCATAACCTCATGCTGTTCAAAAGTTACCATCCCCTGGTTATGCTTTGGCTCATGTCCATCTGAAATCCTCTTTGCACTTAACATGCCATTTAGATAGCCCCTTAGCCACTCCCTGCTGACCTTGTTATTTAACCATCTGAAACAGTCATTTATCTGGTCATCAGTCTCATCCTGGCCCCTTAAGGCAGGGATTAGGTCCATTGACCCTGCTGTTTTGAAGTCACCTAATCTGGCTCTTCAGTTTGCTATCACTTTTTTGGCTGCTTAAATTATGTGAGCCTTCCCTGACCCTGCTCTTTGATCTGTGCTCTTCTAGTCATTACTGTCAAGGCACCACCAAGCACCATCCTTCTTAGAAGGATCCCTTACATGCACTTAACTTTGACCCACTCAGTCATCTCAGGCACTGGTGTGTGGTCTGTCTGACCCTGCCCAGACCCTGGTATATGGCCTGCTGGACCATTTCCCAGACCCTGGTGTGTGGTCTGCCTGCCCCTGCCCAGACCCTGGTGTGTGGTCTTGTCCCCTGACCTGGCATGTGGTTTAATGACATTATCCTCTGGTCACAGGTGCCCACCATGCTGGACACAAACCGGGAGCACCTGGTGTGGCCAGGCGTGCCAGTGGGTGGCCGTGCAATGCAGCCACTCTTTGTCAAGAATGGCTCTGAGACGGACACCATGGAACTGACACTGTCCATACAGGACTGCCCTCACTTCAAGGTACTGCTGGAAACACTATTTTACCCAAAAGTTGTATTTCTCACAGGGCTTTTTTATTATTCACACTCAGAAGTGAGCAGATCGGAGTGCAGGGGATGAAAGAAAATGATCCATGCTGTCATATCCTCTGACTCAGTGACATTTGCATGCATACTATGGTCTGTCTTGTGCTTCAAATGGGTGGTCCAGATTGAGGTTGACTAAGCCAAGTCACCACTTTTGAACAAGCCCTCCATTAAGGTGGCTACCATGCTGAGTGTGCTCAGATTTTAAACCTTTGATCCCAGTATTGCTCCCCTTCACTGTCGCCTGCACATGGAGCTCTGTCCAGCGCCTCCAGAGGGCAGGAGTTAATGCTCTGATCCCCGACATAAGTTCTGGGCCGCCGATCGGCGGTCCTGGGCGGCGCCAAAGTAACGTCCCCAAGAGTCGTATCAGCATCTTTTTAAAGAAATGGAAACAGTTGAAGCATTGGCAAGTTTGCTCTGTTTTGGCCACAACACTTTGAACTAGTATGCAGCCATGATAGCATTACCTCCGCTGCACACTGCGTCCCATATAGCCCCTGTTGATGTTCATACTTTCCTGAATGATCGCAGAGTATGGAGAAAAGTTTTTGCGAAATGAGAGATGTCATGTGAATCAGGAGCGCTGCTGCATATGTCTGCGTGTTGTATTAAACAGTTGTGTTTTCGGTAGCCCCAGCACCATGGAAGCCAATAGTAGCCCGCTGAAGTGTGTGTGGGGGGGGGGGGGGGTCGGGGCGGGGGGGGGGGGGTCAGCGCACTTTGCCGCCACCTGCGGCGCTCAGCCACGGCACAGCTGCCGCGTCGGGGCCGCGCCGGCCGGCTGGGTCATCGGGTCAGGGTCGGCGGGCCTCACGTGTCCGCGGTGCGGCCGGCGGACTGCGGTCTGACCACAGTCGGCAGCGGCGCCGGCGCCAAGGCCACGGCCACAACCGCTGCTGCACAGGCTGCAGATGATTAGCCCTTTGCACGAACCCGACGGCGCCGGGTGTGAGCTGGGTTTAGCGGGTCCGTGTTTTGCGAGCGGCTGTGTTCGGGCGATGCTGCCGGGGGTGAACGACGTTTGGACACAGGAGAGAAAGTCATGTGCTTGCTCCCTTCGGAACAGCTGGACGTGGCGGCAAGCCCTGCTCAACTGTTTCCCATTTTGATGACAGCAAAGCCCTATGGTCAGGCGAGAGATAATACCACTTGTTATCTGACGTTTTTTAATGTTCTGGTGATCTTCGTTTCTCTGCGGGATAATGGGATGTTTTCCCGACCACACTAACTGGTTATAAGACCGGTTGGAATTTAGCGTGTGCTATAAAAGTAGCAGCTTTGGCTGCGGCAGATCGGGCGTAAGTAAGCTGCGGCTTGTCCCGCGCCGGCACACCTCAAGCGCCGCCCCCGTGTGGTATGTCGAAGAGCTGATCCGCCCGGTAAGCCTTGACCAACCGCAGCCGAGCCGTCAGGGGCTCACAAGGCCCCTTCAAAATGCAAAGGCACCTGGTGTTCGAATGAGTGGCCCCGCCGGAACCGGACCCTACCAAATTCGTTGACTGGTCTGACTGGCGGCGTCATGGGAGTTATTGGTGTATACAAGTGATGTGTTTCTGACGCCGGTGATGACATTGGTGTTATGGATTCTACTTCCTGTGACGTGATTAGCTGACTAAAAGTCCGGCGAAGCGTCACTGTTGTTATGTTCTTTGGCACTGTGGACCTGTTAATTACGCCTCCAGCTAACCCGTTACATCCCCTCCCCTTCTTGGCACCTGACCACGTGCGCCGCAGCGAGATCGTGCTGATTGCATGACATTGTGGAGCCCTCTCAGCGACCGGCCGCACGCGGCGCGTACGCCTTTTGTGTAACCGGCCGAGTGAATCAGGTGACATGGGGGCTCGAGAGTCCCGACTTCACCTTCTTCCGTGGGAGTCCTGCACCGTCTCCGGTCCTCGCCGGGCGTGGCCCCGCCAGCGGCCCCGACAGCGGCCCCAGCAGTCACGACTGCCAGTGATGACGTCAGCCGTCGGCGGCACGTGTGACGCGCGCTGGCGCTGTCGCGGCGCCGCGGCGCCGCGCCGCCGCGCCGCTGACCGGGTGTCGCGTCCGCCGGCAGTTCGAGGCCTTCCCGCGGCCGAGCGGCTCGCTCCAGATCGCCATGCCGCCGCGCACCGAACGCAACGTCAACGTGGTGTTCACGCCGTCGTCGCCGGCGCCTTACCGCGGCACGGTGGTGATCCGGCCCAGCGGCGGCCAGCACGAGCGGCGCGACGCGGCCGTGGTGGGTCACGCGGCGGCGGCGCGCGCGCGCGCCCGCTGGCGCCGCACCGCACGCACCGGCGCAATCCTCATGTGCTAGCGACGTCGAAGGCCGAAGTACTGGTTTCATCGAGAGCTGTACTGCTCCTTGTGCGCAGGTTTCAGTTGTTGCCTTTTGGACGCGCTGGCAGTAAGACTGCGATTCGCTGGGCGGGCCCAAGGCTGTTGAGACCGGTCTCGGTGGAGCCTCAGAGATGCGGAGGGGAGGGGGCAGGAAGGGGGAGGGTATGGTGGTTTGACGTGTCGTTCCCGTGCAGCGCCATGGTATAAATCTTCAGTTATTTGACGGATTGAGATGCGGCGACTGCCTCTTCCCGCCGTCCCCTCCCCACCCCCCTCCGCCTCTCCCGTCCCTGGCCGGCAGGTGTCCCTGACCATGGCGCGGTGTGCGGGGATTGCTGGACCGTGGGGCGCAGTCTGTGGTCGACCGTTTCCACAGCTGTCGGTCTTCCTGCTCTGGGGGCCCTCCGCCGCGTGTGACGCTAGAGCTGCGGTTTGCTGGTGGCGCGACGTAACCGCGCGGCGTGATGTTCAGCTGTGGTCAGGCCGAGCAGGTAGGGCGCTGTGACCTGACCTGATCTGGCCTGGTGTGCGGTCTTACTCGTGCTGTGTTTACCCGCCCGTGCCGTCCGGGTGACGTGGTGACCCACCGTCACGTGACCGGGCGCCCGTGCTCTCGCCAGATCCCGCTGAGCGGGTACGGCGGCGCGTCCGACGTGCAGATCCACGTGAACGCGCGCGACCCGTCCGGCCGGCCTTGCCTCAGCCTGAACGCCGCCGGGCCGGGCGGCACACGACTGGCCGGCTTCTCGATCGCCAACATCGGCCAGCGCGCCGCCTACATCAAGCTGGTGGTGTTCTCAGGTGAGTGGACGGCAGCGAACGGCTGTGTCGGCAGGCTGCCCGCTGGCTGGTCCGCCGCTGCTGGCCGGAACAGCAGCAGACGGCTGCGTCGGCAGGGAGGCTGCTCGCCGGCCCGCCGCTGCTGACCGGAACGGCAGCAGACGGCTGTGTCGGCAGGGAGGCTGCCCGCCGGCCCGCCGTCGCCGGCCGGTCGGAGATGTGTAGCTGTAGTGCGGGCCGTCCCACGGTCTTTCCCACCTCCGGAACCGTCGCGGTGTCACAGCCGTTTTCACGGGCCGTTGATTTCGAGGGCGTCAGGGGCAGCAGGCTGTGAACAGGGCCGAGTGACCAGACTGAGAATGTTTGCTTCCTGCTTTGCATTGACATTGGCATTAGCTTCATGCATTGGCTGGGCGGTAGCTCGGCGACCTTTCCGGGCCATTTTAGAGCTGCACGACTACGCAGGGAGACAAGAGGTGCGCTAATACCGCTGCCAGCCCGCCCCATGCAAATGCCCGCAGAACTGGCTCACCCAGATGGGAGCGTCACACCAGCGTAGGCGTAACCCCTCGGCGCTCGGGTGGAACCGGTACGGGGACGGCTTGGGCCGCACTCTGTCAGCAACGGGCTTCTGAATTAAGTTCTGATTCGGCGACATTGATATTCACATATGCAAAATGGCACCCGGCAGAAGTGAAAGGGTGGGTGATCCTCTGGCTCTGCAGTATCACTTTGTTCTAAAATGAAGTCCAGTAGCGCTCCAGTCCCGACGTTCGACCCTTTGGGCTCCCCGCGCGAGGCTGAGCACGTGTCAAAACGTCGCAGCAGGGGTGAGCCTGGCGCGCGCCGCCCCGCAGCGCCACCTGCCCACTGCCGGGCACAGTTTGTCGCCACGAGTCCAGGATGTGAACGAACAGAGCCAGATCACGCGTTCAGATCAGGGGATAGTCGCGCCGATGGGGTCGCCGCATGTGGTTACCCGGGGCACCTGGCGGCCGGGTCGTGGTGTGAGTTGTTGGCTTAAACCTCCCACGAACAAAACAAAGTTGTAAGATCGTGGTGGCTCCAGCCGTTCCTCTTCCCAACGTCTGGTTGGGCCAGCAAATACCTTCGTGTGTGTGTAGCAACTAATGAGTAAATGGATGCGCAATAGCGCAACAAACCCAATGTGTCGTGTGTCCACCCCGTGTGGGTCGCTTACCGGTTCGTCGTAATTGCCGACAACGCCTCATCCGTCGGGGAGCGGGGTGTCAGCCGGCGCTGGCAGCCACGAGGTGGCCTCACAGCCCCCTGGCGGGAGTCCGTCCGAACTCCGAGCACCGGCGCCGAAACTGGCTCCCTGTGCGGCGTGAGTCTCGCCAGCGGAGACCTTCCAGGGCGGCCCTGCGGTATCGCACCGGCCCTCGCCGATCTGCGGGATCGCATCAGTATCACTCGGAGATAGTCATTGTTGGCCGAAAGAGCTCGGACCAGAGCCAAACCGTTGCATCGCAAGCTTTATGCGAACGTGAATCCACGGAAAATGGAGCAGACCTTGCGTTCTGGTTGGTTTACTTTTTGCCGAGCCCGCATCAGTGACGGATGACAGCACGTCCAGGGGGCGTCCGTCTGGTGACGCCAGGCTGCTCCGGCTGATGTGTGCCGCCCCCGCTGCTGACGCGAAACACCTCATCAGTACGCTCTGACGGCCCTGTTATCGAGGGCAGCGAGACCAGCATCGATCCGATAACGCTGGCCGAAGGCGAGTTTTTCCGCGCTGAACTGTTTGGTCGGATCTCGCAGCCCCCCCCCCCCCCCCGCCCCGGACGCGTTTAACCGCAGCTTCGCGATATATGGATTTGTCACCATGACGTGCGCGCGATGCATGCGTGGGCTGCTGGAGCTGCTCTCCGGGCACGGGCTGTCGGTCGTTCGTCATTCGATGTGTGTTTTATTCCCGACGCCTGGCGTTCGTTCAAAGCCGTTAAAACTGATCACAAACGGAAAAGTGAGTGCCTCTAAGACACTTGCAGATCAGGAACGAGGCTTGTCCGGTTTCAACATTTGCGCCACAGGGGCCACGCTAAATCTATCCCGAACGACGGGGAAGGTGAGGATAGCCACTCCTGCCCCACGTTTTCACAAACTGGACGGGCTGTCTTCGCTGCCACGTCTTTACTTGAGTCCTTGCTGCCGCTTCTGTAGGTACCAACAACCGCATCGGCGCAGCGGCCCTTTTATGTTATTTATCGCTGTTTGTCCGCCGCTGCCCAGAAAGATGCCGCATAAGTGCCCACGTTATATGTGCACATCCTGGATCGTGTCGTGCTGCGTCTGTTCACGAGCCATGCCGCCCCCCCCCCCTCTCAGCAGACCCCACGCGCCGGTCATGTTGCTTGCGGCGGCGTGACGACGAACGACTGCGGGAAATTACTGCAGAAGGCCGCGACCGCTGTACTGCGCGGTGATACTTTAATTATTTAGGCTAAAAACAACACTTCGTTAGCAGAACTCAGTGGCAGCACCGGTTAAACAGTCCTTTCAGCCTCGAAGGGATCAATGCGAAGCCCCCCACTCTCTGCAGCCGATGTGATGGTGGGTGATGGCGGTAGTGGCAGCGGCTGTGGTATTTCTGGTTCGTTGTGGCGTCCTCGTGCTCTGCTAGTCATGCCCAGGCCGCTCGGGCTAGCCGGCTGACGCACCTCGGCAGACAATTAGGGAGGCTCGGTCACACGTTGTCGTCACATGATTTGACGTCACGGACGGGTAGGTACCCCCCCCCCCCCCTGAGTAATACTACAAACCAACATTCACAAATTGATGAGTAGCTGGATACGAATTTTGAACACGGCACAACTTTGTGCATATCGTGCTGCTTATGATGCGTACAGCGGACGGCGGTTCGCTGCAACAAAATCGGCTGGCGGCGGCCCTTGCTCCCGCATCGCTGTTGCGGCCGTATTGCAGGAGAGCTGCAGACGCTGTATGCTTTGTGCGATGACCTCTCTCCGCTCGGCCCCTGACACGCGCCGGCGCGACCGCCGGCCGTTGGCCGGGCTGTTGATAACGTATCGGCATCTGACGCTGTGATCCCACAGGCGTCTGACGCACCGATCCCACAGGCATCTGACGCACTGGCGGATACACGCTTGACACTGGCAGTTTACGAGCCGTCTTTCACCCATTGCCGTAGCGCATCAGTGCGGTAGGCAGTCTGCCCCTGGCCTCGCGACGCCCTGTTCCGTTGTTTCTGTCTGCGGGTTAGGCGGCTCGTCGCTGATTGGGCGCCTGCGCACGGGGGCAGTGTAGCGACGAACCAACCGTCGATGTCCTTCAGATATTTTCGCGTGGTTTGATGCGACGTGTCCAAGCCATCAAAATGTGCGCGTTTTCATCTGGTGGCACCGAGTTCTTCTTTCAAGCCTTGGAAGGCAGGAAGGGATCGTGCTGATAGTTACGCCGTGTGAGTGGACGTTTGAGCTTGCGTTCGGTAGATTATTTGCGATTCTGTTTGACGTGTCATGCTCCTCGTGACAAACATCTTTGAATTGAGACGCATTCCACGCTGGACGTTTGTTTACGAAACAGTTGCAAGCTCGAATGTCCAGTGCGAAGGATTTATACTTTTAAGTGACTTGGCATTACATTCAAAAGAAATCAGCAAATGTTATCATAAGAAATGAAAAATATATAAATATATATCAAAATATCATGAAATCATATATCATAATACAAAATATCATGTATATATCATACAAAATAAATATCATATATCATATAAAATATAATATATCATGTCATGTAAAAATAAAAATATTAAAAATATCATTCAAAAAATGTTATCATACAAATAATTTTCTAGAGGAAATGTGTTTCTTCAATCCACACTTTCATACTCGCGTGAATCACAAAAGGCGTTGGGACGTGCCGATCGCCCGGACTTCGGGTGGTGTGAACTGGAGGACCGAAGTTTTTGCGAACATACTCTATCCCGCCTCAGAAATAGGAGCGCCTTCGCGATCATTTTGTCTAGATTCGTCATCGCGGTTTGTCGGGATCCACTATTGCAGGGCTTTACATTGCTCTCAATTGCTGAGGCTATATGGCGTCACCTGCCTCTTACTGTCCGAGGGGGGAGGGGGCATCGCGGGGAATCGAACCCCGTACCTCTAGTTTCCCAGACACTCAGGTCAGCTATTACGCTACTGGTATCCCCAAGCGAAACCGTTCGTCAAACCTGTACTGAGTTCCGTCAAAGGCTACGTACTTCTCCAGAATAGGTCTTACCAAGCCGTGTGCTCATTTGGGCCGCACGTAGCCGATATTTATAACCACAGTTGGGTTCACGGATGGAATAATTGTTCGAACCATCGTCCTCGTCTGGTCCTTTGAACGAACACAGTGGCTCGGCCAGTTAGCTCCCTTTCCCGGAGCTCAATTACACCTGCCGACGGTCGGAGAGTGGAGTGGCCGAAACGTTGTGTTCGTCCCAACACGCCAGATGAGCAGGGTCCTCCAGACGATCATTTCAGGCGTGAGACATGACAACTCGTCTCAATCCGCTTACTAAGCCACGTTTGAGTTCATTGCGTACTTGTGTCCTGCTGCACGCGTCAAACTCGGTCCAAATAAAATCGGCCACCGGCCGTCATGGCGCGCAATGGCACACGGCACTCCGTCACAGTTCCAGCAGTGTCCGCTCCCTCCGCCAGGGGCCACCCGTCCCGACCACGAGCTGGGAGAGGCGCGCGAGAACGGGCGCGTTTTTGTATCTCACCAGCTGTCAAAAATTGTCGTTCAGGGTCTCTGTCAAGCATCCGCGCTCATTGTGATGACTAGTGTGAAC
This sequence comes from Pollicipes pollicipes, assembly GCF_011947565.3. Classification (NCBI taxonomy): domain Eukaryota; kingdom Metazoa; phylum Arthropoda; class Thecostraca; order Pollicipedomorpha; family Pollicipedidae; genus Pollicipes; species Pollicipes pollicipes. Next base: position 27,146,215 of record NW_023596818.1, on the reverse strand, counting down.
TTCATCATTCACTGAAGCAAACTTTCCGTTAATCCTAACGGCATAAATTTCTGTTTTGAAACCGGCCGATGTCCGGTACACCCAGTCCCGTTCGAGGGTGCTTACACCTTTTTGAGACGATTAGAATTCAAGGTCTGGTTATTTCCACCTTCCGGGCCTCTTACTGTCGCTCCCCTTTGTAGCCTAATGACCAAGTGTCATATTTAGCGTGCCTTGTAATTGTGCCCTTCCGGAAACAGTGATCTCCTGGCGCCCGCCTGCCGTCCCTAACGCCTACCCCTGAAGGTGCCGGGGCGCGTCTGGGAGTGCGGGGGAGGGGCAGATCCCCAGGCCCCGGATAACGGTGTACCTGCCCCCAGGATCAGAGACGACAAACAGGTCTGGCCCTTTCCCCCTTCCCCGCCGCCCCGCGGGCACGGCTGCCGCCGCGAGCGGGGGACGAGCCCGTGCCGCGCGGAATGCAGGGGCGGCGCCAAGGGTAGGAGAGGGGGGGGGGGGGGCGCCAACAGGAGATGCGTGACCACAAGTTACAATTGTTACGAAGTGACACTTCACAAGTTACCTTCGAATTTAGCACATGGCGTTCTTGAAAAATAAATCGAGAGTAATACCCTCCGTAATCCCCTCACCCCCACCCCCACTCGACCCCTGGATTGGTCGGCTGGTGACGCGCCCGTTGGCGGTAGGGGGTGTGCGCGGCTTCTGGGGTCAGGGGGCCAGTGGTGCCAGTGACACCGGGCCGGGGTGAACTTCAGCCAGCCGCCATGTACTATTCCTTCTCTTCGCCTGCGCAGAGGCAGTTCCCCTTCTTGGGCTTCAGGTCACCATGTGAGTAAGCTGATCTTTTGGAGGTCGGTGGCGTCGGGGCTGTGTGTTGAGTGCTACAATCCAGCATCGCTGCTGCGATGAAGGCACGCAGACAACGTGTCGTCGTGACAAGCGGTTCGTTACCGCTTGCGGTTGTGGAACGTTTCAGATAAATGTCGGGAGAACGTTTGAGAGATTGTGCAGTGGTCCGTGCATCAAAACGCCGTGAATCTTGGGAGCGCAGTTTTGTGCATTGTCGGTCACTGGAGGAAAGTTGCTAGTATTCATTGGGTGGTATGGGCACACTACGGGGCTAAAAAGGACACGTTTCAGTCGTTATCTGCGATAAGTGTTAAGTCTTGTGGTTAGCGAGATATTCGGTATTTCCATGTCGTGGGCATTCCTCCCGTGTTCATTTGCGACGATGTCGCGCCATTTTGAATATTATTACGCACAAGATTTGATGCCTCAAGTTGCGTCATTTTGGTGAAAGCGGAGGATGTGCTTTATCTTCTAATCGCACCGCGGAAATGCGCCGTGTACAGTTGTGAAATCGAGATTGCGCGAATCTTGTGGGCTTTGAAATGATCAGTTAATCAGGAGCCCTTCACTGTCAAGTTTATGTTTGTATGTGCATGTGTATGTATGTTTGCGAGCAAACAAGAAGGCGTCACTTCACTGTGTATGTTTGCAAACAAACAAGAAGGCGTCATTTGTATACCAATTCGTGCGGATGCGAAAAAGCGGTCGGTGCTTTACGTATGCTTGACATCGTTCGTAAAATGTCAGATTAACGCGTGTTGTCAGCTTTTTGTGCGGTATTCGTGGGAACTCAGGCCGTTATTGTTACCAGTAATGCTCCTCTTGGCAGATGGAGTGTGACAGATGACGTGCATGAGATTGGCTTTATCGGGCTGTAGGCTGATAGTTTTCCTAGCTTATGAGCCTTCTGAATATTAGGTTACCTAGCCTGCTTTGTAATTGGTTTCAGACTCCTTAGTTCGGTGTGGTTGTTTTCCACTGGCGCCGGCCGTGTGCCGGGGTTTTGCGCATGGCAGGTCATTGCCGAGCTGTTGTGGATGCTTCTGGATATAAAAGAGCCGTGTCTCTAAGCATGGTAGTAGCCGATTATAAACTATGCCTTATCTTATTCAAAAGCTTAAACACTGTTCATAGAGCTGATTAAAAAAAAACACTTATTCGAGCTCGCGACACGCCAGGATGTTAACCGAACTGCGTCTTGGTATTCAGCTTTCACCACTTTCGTGCGATCTTTTTGATATGTTACGCGTTCGAAGGTGGGAGGTTCGACGAAGGCATACGTCAAAATTATTGTCAGCATGCCGGCAGTGCTTGTTTACTTTACGGTTGGTGGCGGAAAACGTAAAATTTGAGTTATTTTCCACCCTGTAACATAAGATTTCACTAGGCCACCGATGAATTTATGCCTTATTCGCTTTACGAACATCGGGACTGCGTGAAAAGCATTCCAGCAATTGGAGGCAGAAATCCTATAGTCTCTTACCAGGAACGTCGTGAGTTGCTGCATGGTGACACCTGTGGATTAAGCCATTGTAACAGAGGCGGGTCCAGGGGCTGGGGGGGGGGGGGGGGCGATACCACGGACCTGCTCTTACCGCGCAGTACTGGTAGTCGCCTCGGCTCAATCCGTCGTGGAAAAACTACGCTCGGACACCAAACCCAGAGCGCTCACATATCGCACACCGATGTGTTTCACGCATCGGTCACGTTTTTGCTCAGGCGTATCGATTCTGTTGTCCGGCTCAGGTGCACCGGCGGTGCGTGAGTGGCGGGTGGGGCGAGCGGCGCGCGTGGTCGTCAGACGGCGCGCGCTCGCCGCCCCTACGAACAGGCGGCCCGGTGCGTCGTTGACCCGGCGCTGCGCGTCGCGGCTCCGACTCAGAGTCACGACTGTGAGTCGGAGCCGGAGCGCGCCCGCCGGGCTTTGCTGAAGCGGCGTCAGCCTCAGCCCTGCCCGCCCGTGATCGGCTCGCCATGCCCCTGCGCCGGGGATGTTTGCGCGTCTGACGGGCGGCGCGCGCCGCCGCGTCCGTTGCAGACATGGCGTGCGAGCGGCCGCTGCCAGCGCACCAGGCCACCGTGCACCCCAGCCAGTTCATCCTGCGGCCGGGCGACACGCGCCAGCTGACGGCCGTCGTGCCGCCCGTGGCGCACGCGCAGGACGTGGGCGCCGTGCTGGTGCTGAGCGGCGACGAGACGCTGCGCCAGGAGCTTCGGCGCCGGCCGCCAGGGGCGGGGCCGTCGCACCACACGCCCGCCAACCTCCGCACCATCAACTTCCAGGTGGGTGCGCCGCTGCACGCAGCGACGGCGCTGGCTCGTCCCCCAGTGGTGACGGGGCCGGCCGAAGCGTGGCGACTGGCTTGGACGCCGGATTTATGTGGAGTAGATCTGGCCGCCACGCTGCCTTCGCGGATGGGCTGTCACAAGCAGTGCATTGAGTGTGCCTGAAAGTACGGTATATAATGTAACTGCTATCGACGGACGGTGCTTGGCTGTCGGTTTTGACCAACAGAGGGGACTGTAAACGCATTGAACAGGCTTCTGCTACGCAGATCATCGGAGCATGCGTTCCAAACGCCGCTTTTCAGGCACTCGGTGATGAACGTGCTTGTCAGAAACGCTGGAGCGGTGACGTTTTAGCGCGCGGCTGGTTTTTGAGATCGCAATGGATTAGCTGGATTGGGGGAGTCGCTTTGGCCATGTTCCATTAGCTGGGTGACTCTTGCAGTCGAGACCTTCAGACAGCGAGCCGACCGTGGCCGATCGAGGCCGGCGGTCGGTCGGCAGACGGCCGGTGCTGGACTGGGCCGGGCGCGGCGGGGTGGCCGCCGATCCTGCGCCTCCGCAGGGCTGGTGCAGCCGCCGCTGAGCTCGCGCCGGCCCGCTGACGCGCCGTGCCGCCCCGTTTCAGGCGTCGTACGACGGCGAGGCGCCCGACGGCCAGGCCGCCGCCGCGCTCGGCGCCTCCGCCGCCCGCATGGAGGAGCTCTTCTTCTCCAGCATGAAGCAGACGAAGCTGCCGCTCAAGTGTGAGTGGCGGTCGTCGACGCGCGCCGGCTCGTGGTCGTCTTCCATCCAGTTCGAGACTGCTGGTCGAGTCGAGACTGCTCGCAATGCTGTCATGGCTGCGTGCCATGCCGAATGGGAAGGGGACGGCGGGGATGTAGCGCGCAACACGATGTATGCGCGCTGACTGCGGCTTGCCGGCGTCAGATGACTGGTGCTGGTGGCCTGCCCGCAACTCATCGCTGGGCGCTCTGACTATTGTCCACCGCCGCCAAGGCACCAGTTGTGGGTGATTTGTGAGCTGCTGGTGCCGTGTTGGACGAGCTCGCCTCCCGTTTCAGACATGCCGGCGCGGCCGCTCTCCGTGGCGTCGGAGCCCAAGCCGCACGACTTCTCCAGCCCGTACGACCCCAGGTCAGTTTCCCGGAGCGCGCTGACCGGCTGGGTGTGCGGTCGTCCCGGCAGGGCCCGTGCCGGTGTGTACCTGCACAGCGCGCCGGGCGAGGTGGCCTGAAGGCGGCTGATATATCTCGACCATCCGCTTAACGGCTGTAAATTATACTGGAGGGATGGTTGTTAGCAACGTGCATGAATAATCCAGTAAGTTAACTTGCTCTGCACGAGACGGGCTTTTTAGTTAAGCTATGAAAATCCTGTATTTCGGGAGTCTGCAAAGCATTGGATCCGTCGTGTTTCATCAATTACGAGTGCGCCCCAGTCAGCACGATTGCATTCAGCGATATTTTTATGTGACCGAGCTGCGAACCAATACACTAGTCGTCCACTGAGCGCATTATTTAGCGTTGACATGGCGTTTACTGGATGTCCAGCTGGGCGTGACCGGCGATGTCTGAGGTGGACCATTGCCAGGACGCGGGTACGCTTAGTTCTGGAGCGTGGGTCGATGCGGCGGGGCGCTGGTCTGGTTGGCTGGATCTGCGCCGCGGTGGGCCCCGAGCGGCGGTGGCACGGGAGGTGGTGCGCTCTCGTGTGGCCGCCTCCTGTTGCTCCGGCGCCTCCATCCTGCCGCTAATAGCGGCGCGTCTCAGTTTCAGGAACTCGTCGGACGTGTACCGGGCGCCCGGTCAGCCGGGCAGGCCGGCGGAGTCGCCTCACCGCCAGACGGTAAGCGGGGCGGGGCGGCCATCTCAAGGGGGGGGGGGGTAAGAAACTCAAGGGGGGCAGCTCAAGGGGGGAAGGCGGACATCCCTCTGGCAGACCGTGATCGCTGACTCGGAGCGGGGAAAGGGAGGGCGGCTCGTCGACTCTGCCGTCGAGGTGAGATAAACGTGTGGCATTGACTATTCGACGCACGTTGTGGACTCTCCGGACCCGCGACTCGGCAACTAGCAGACGCCTTTGGAGGCGTGTCAGTGAAGGTCGACCCGCCCAGTGACCAGTGTCGTGTGTCGCCTTGTGGGCTCGCCCTCTGCTCACGACTCGCTGGCGTTACGAGCTTCCGAGTTGCTGCCCTATTTAACTCAGGCTGATTGGAGACTGGGCATTAGTATTTACCAGCTAATCATTGATCGCCCCCGGGCCGCTCGGGTATTAACGGGTGTTTTGGTCACCGCCAGCCAACGCACGATATCTTACCGAACGTTGCTAGCGCGCGTGTTCGTCTGGCGCGCCAGAATGTCCGTGGGGTAGCGGTGTGAGTGGTGTCCGTATCCAAGCGTGGCGTACCGAGTGCTGATCGCTGCTCCATGTTTCCACTAGCCAGTGGTGCCGGACGTGCGCGGCCGGTGGTGCCGGACGTGCGCGGCCGGTGGTGTCGGACGTGCGCGGCCAGTGGTGCCGGACGTGCGCGGCCGGTGGTGCCGGACGTGCGCGGCCGGTGGTGCCGGACGTGCGTGGCTGGTGGTGCCGGACGTGCGCGGCCGAAAACCTCGTCGCCAGACGTCCGGATCAGTGTCCAGCTCTGTTCCACGTCTGAAGCGGTGCTCTGTCGTGTTGTGTGCCGGTTGACGATGGTCGCCCTGTTTAGGCTGCGGCGTTGGCAGTGCGCGTCTCGTGCAGAGAGACCCGCGCTGGGGTGTGCGCTGCTGCGCCACGTCCACCGGGGGCCGCATCGGTGTGTGTGTGACTGTCGTGTCGCGTGACGGGCTGGCGAAGATACTCAGGCTAACAGGCAATCTGCATCAGCTCAATTTTTATCGCAAAAAACTGACATACGAGCAGAAAAGCAGCTTCTGAACCCAGGCAAACTCCGAAGATGTGAATTATTCCTTCTTTCGGATTAGCGACATCTTTTGGATTTACTTTGGCCTTGTGGATTTATTTAGACTTGTGCGACCTGTTGTGTTTAGTTGACATTGAGGCTGAAGTCAAAATTGCGCCGTAAGGAAGGTACTTTTGGCTTAGTATCCACCCCTAGCTCTATAGACTACAATATTGCGAAAATGGAGCCCTAGCGTGCGGTAAGCACCCCCTTAGGATTCATTTTGTGGTCAAAACCTTGCAGAATTACGGGAGCGGGGAAGGAGTCGGCGCGCGAGGAAATGTCTCGGAAAAAGTAGGATACAAAGTAAATAATTGCAGTAGGCCGCAGCTTTTCGTGAACTAAACCAGGAAAATATTTATCATGTGATTTAGTTTCCTTCGGTGCGCGGCCTCCGTTCAAGTCCTCTGTGTCGCGTGATGTCTAGCAGGCGCACAAGTTGTAGTGTGACCCCGCCCGTAACGCGTGTGGGATCGGCGCGCGGAGTATTTGTCGCCACCTGACTTCCGCTCCGGGTCCATTCGCGGCGTGTGCTCCATTTGGTGACATTCGGCCTGTCTGGTGACATTCGGCCTGTCTGGTGACATTCGGTCCGTCCAGTGACATTCGGCCTGTCTGGTGACATTCGGTCCGTCCGGTGGCATTCGGTCCGTCCGGTGACATTCGGTCCGTCCGGTGACATTCGGTCCGTCTGCGGGGACATTTCGTCCTCCTGTCGTGACGTGTGGTCCGCCTGTCGTGGCGTGTGATTCTCCTGTCGTGACGTGTGGTTTGCCCGTCGTGAAGTTGGTCCGCCTGTCATGACGTTTGGTCCGCCAGTCATGACGTGTGGTACGTCTGCCGTGGTGCGTGGTGCGCCTGTCGTGACCGCCCGGCCGGCCGCTGCAGACGCCGCTGGAGCTGACCAAGCGGACGCCGTCGCCGTCGTCGCCGGCGGCGGGCCGGCCGGCGCCGCCGTCCGGCGACTCGGCCTGGTGGCCGCGGCCGCCCGGCCTGCAGCAAGTCATCAGCGAGCGCGGCCAGGCCAAGCTGCGCATCTCCACCAATCACCTGATGTTCCCGCGCACGCCGCTCGGTGTGCCGCGCGCCCTGTCCGTCCAGCTGACCAACCTGAGCGGCGAGCTCATCAAGTGGAACATGTTCGGCTACAGCATGCCCTACCTCATCACGGTGAGAGCGACGCCCAGCTGGGTCTGGCCGGGCGGGCAGCTGTGTGGGCTACATGCTGGTGTACAGCGGGCTTGGCAGGGACACTAGTCCACCTGGCTGCCTGGGCGCGGTGGAAGCCAGAGTGCGGGCACGCGCGCCGCTCCTGGGTGTTGCCGTGATGTGTTGGTGCCGGTGGCGCGATTTGTTCTGTGTGGGTTTGACTGGTGTGCTGTCGGAGACCGACGGTTGTGTGGTCTCCACTGAGCGGCGCGTTCTCAGCTGCGGGCAGACGTGCGCTCTGATCTCAGATCTGTCGGAGACCGGCGGCTGTGTGGTCTCGGCTGAGCGCTGCGGTGTCAGCCGCGGGCAGACGTGCGCTCTGATCTCAGATCTGTCGGAGATGGGCGGCTATGTGGTCTCGGCTGTGCAGCGCGGTCTCAGCCGCGGGCAGACGTGTTCTCTGATCTCAGGTCTTTCGGAGACCGACGGTTGTGTGATCTCCACTGAGCGGCGCGTTCTCAGCTGCGGGTAGACGTGCGCTCTGATCTCAGATCTTTCGGAGACCGGCGTCTGTGTGGTCTCGTCTGAGCGGCGCGTTCTCGGCCGCGGGCAGACGTGCGCTCTGATCTCAGATCTGTCGGAGACCGGCGGCTGTGTGGTCTCGGCTGTGCAGCGCGGTCCCAGCCGCGGGCAGGCGTGCGCTCTGACCTCTCAGCCGTGCGACCGTGCTCTGCTGCGGACTCTCAGCCGGGCCGAGGCCGCGGCGGAGCGCTGCGGTCTCAGCCGCGGGCAGACGTGCGCTCTGACCTCTCAGCCGTGCGGCCGTGCTCTGCCGCGGCCTCTCAGCTGGGCCGAGGCCGCGGCGGAGCGCACCGTGTGCCCACTGGCCGGTGTGGAGAGGCGGCCGGGCGTCGCCGCGAGACGGCTGCTCAGCCGGTTTTGATCAATATCTGGCGAGCGGGTCTCATTCACGCGGCTGGCGAGAAAAAGCGCCACTGCCACGGCTACGGCGACCAAACGAGACCGCCTGTGTCGGCGCCGTGGCTGGCGCCAGCGCCGCCTGCCGGTCTCGGCTGCACCGGTGGACGGACGGCAGGTGGCGCCGGCGTCCGGTCGCGGCGGGCGGCGCTCTGATCCCCGCTGCTGTGGCGTGCGCCCAGCATCTGCGCTGATGTCCGGGGCTGCTCGAGGGCTGCCTCGTCGTCCGGTGCCGTCCGGTCGCGGCGGACGGGCTCTTGCGGTGGTCTGCCCGGTGTTGTGTGTCAGATGGTCTGGACTTTGCGGGTGTCGGCCTTTGCTTGATGTCGCTCGGCGGTGGAATCGACTTCAACTGTCGCTGACGACACACGGGGTCGATTCCGGCCTTTGAACTCCAGTAGCGTAACCTGATGCTGAGTCGGCCGCGATTCCAACCACACGAGGTGTAGGTGGATTGCGGAATCGATTCTGCTGGTAACATTTTAGTACGCGACCGTTTGGTTGAGTGCAAAAAGTTCGCATTTGGCTATGTTCTGTTGACGGCAAGGCCAGAAAACATTGAATCTTTCATTTGATGCACATTTAAACAGCCAGGATGAAGGAATTCAATGTTCTTTACACTTAGATTGAGTCGGCACATCGATGACCCCAGCGACGCGGTTGGCTCAACTCCGACTCCGATTTACAGTACAGACCCAACTGAACCGACTCCATCGTGGCTCACTAAGTTTCGATCCGAGATCGACTCCGACCCGATGTCGAGTCCAGCACACGTCCATGGCGATGACGCTGTATCCGCGAACGCTTGCGTGTTGTGCACGCGTTATATTTCCAGCGTCGCCATCGGCAGGACATGACTGACACCGATGGCGGTGGCGCGGCTGTCCAGAGGTGCCATATCCTGGTCGATGCCGGGAGCAGCCATCGAAGCTGTTGCTCGGGACCCGCCGGTGCCGCCCCGCACAGTCGCCACCTGTGCCGTCGACCTCAGCACATGCTCCGAATGACCAGCGGTGCCAGCCGGCGAGCGGTTTGTACTGGCTGCCTGACCTGCATGACGTCGCCGTGCTGTCCGCAGGGTGTCAACTGCATGGTCAAGTGCGGCTACGACGTGTTCAAGATGCGACCCAAGGATGACGTCATCAAGCCGGGTCAGACGCTGACCCTGCAGGTGACGTTCAGCCCGCCCTACCCGGGACAGCTGACGCAGCTGTTCCAGCTCCTGTGCAAGCCGGCCAAGGAGACGCCGTGAGTGACAGCCGGCGGGGGGGGGGGGGGGGGCGGAGTGGCGGCGGAGCTCCGACTGTGCCGGCGGAGTGATGGACTGGGGTGCCGGAGTGCCAGTGGAAGCGCCGGAGTGCCGGCTGGGGCCGGTGTGCCAGCGGGGACGCCGGAGCTCTCGGCCAGCCCTGATGAAGTGCTGGGGTGTCGGGAGCAGAGTGTCTGCTCGCTGTAAGACCACGCTGCCGGCGAGCACCAGATCAAGGCTTGTTTCACTGAGTGTATACCGGTCGCCGCGTGGGTGAGGCGGGAGGATGTGTGGACGGAGTCGGTATGCGGCACCGGGGAGGATGTATGGACGGAGTCAGTATGCGGCGCTGGGAGGATGCATGGATGGAGTCATCATGTATGCGGCACGGGGAGGATGTATGGACGGGGTCAGCATGCGGCACGAGGAGGATGTATGGACGGGGTCAGTATGCGGCACGAGGAGGATGTATGGACGGGGGTCAGTATGCGGCACTGGGAGGGATGTATGGATGGAGTCAGTATGCGGCACGGGGAGGATGTATGGACGGGGTCAGTATGCGGCACGGGGAGGATGTATGGACGGAGTCAGTATGCGGCACGAGGAGGATGTATGGACGGGGTCAGTATGCAGCACCGGAGCGCGATCGTGACGCAGCTGGTAGCGATCCCTGCGCTGTGCCCCTGGACGCTGGTGGTGGCGCACGAGCTGTCGGTGCGCGTGCTGAGGCCCGTATCTCCCCCGCAGGGGGATGCCGATGGTGGTGTACACGCTGCCAGTGCAGGTGTCGGGCCGCGGCAGCGTGCTGGACGAGGGCGAGGACGAGTCTGACCTGCTGACGGCGCCGCTGCACGTCTCCGAGGACTACCTCTTCTTCCGGCACTGGTCCATCTGCCACAAGCTCGAGATCACCAACAAGATGAGGGATGAGTTGCCGGTGCGTATTCCCCCCCCCCCCCCCCTGTCCTTGCCTTCCGTGCGCGTTCCCGTGTGCTTTCGCGTAATAGCGTGCATGCCAGTTGACGCATTTTGGTTCAGGTTCAGCCGTCATTCTATGTCCAAGACGAGATAAGTAAAGCCCCTCGTCCTCCACCGTCCAGTTTTTCGTGGGAACCACTGGGCGTCTGCCGAGTTCCTGGCTGTGCCGGGAGTCTAACCCGGGGTGCGTGTAGGCCTGTTGCCTGTGTTGCAGCGGACAGCACCACCTGCCTGACCCCGTGTCTCCCGCTTGACCCTGTGTCTCTCTCCCGATTCCGTGTCTCTCGCCTGACCTCGTGACTTCCGCCTGACTTCGCGTGCCCTGGCTGACCCCGCGTGCCCCGACTGACCCCGCGTGCCACGGCTGACCCTGCGTGCCCTGCCGCCAGGTGGAGTACCGGGTGTCGGGCCCGTTCAAGGTGGTGGCCGGTCCCAATGAGTCGAGCCTGACCGACCTCACCGAGGGACACATGATGGCACCCTCGCAGCGCTACGTCCAGATGTACGTCTACTTCTGCCCCGAGCAGGCGGGCGCCTTCTCGGGCCAGCTGAAGCTGTGGCTGAAGAGCTCCGGCTGGCGGCACCTGGTGCGGCTGGAGGGCACGTGCCAGGATGTGGACGCGCTGATGCAGACGCAGCCCACCGACGGCTGATGAGCGCCGCTGGCCGGCCGGCGCCGCTGGTGGTGGCCTCCCGGGATGGTGTATGTGTGTACCTGACGCGATTTTCATTCACCCCCACCCGCCCCCATTCACCCCGATTCGTCTTTTCCATTGTGGCGCAGGTGTTTTGGCATTAAATAGAGTGGCGGTGGTGGTGTAGTGGTTAGGGTGCTCGACTCTGGACCTCTTGGTCTGGGGGTTCGGATCCGGCCACACCATCACCGCATTCCGCATGATACATGTTGGAGGCGTCTCGCCTCGAAACGGTCCAGGCAGTCGGTGAAATGGAAAGCCCAAGCATTGCTTCTGAACAGGTTGCATCCCATGAGGTGTACCTATTGACGGAACGTTTTACTTTAATGACATTCCCTGAAACATTGGCATATATCTGTACCCAGGCGAGTACGGAGCAGTTTAGAGCAATGACTGCCTTAGAACAGTGCAAAAAAAAAATCAGTGCAAAAGTCAGAAGAAGTAGAAAAAGAAAAGCAACTTTCCTGTAAGTGACGTGTTAATTCACATTTGAAATAGCTGGTTCGCTCAGCCAATGTGAGTGCGCGCGAGAAGCACCCGCAGAAGTAACTATGTGCGCCCCCCCCCCCCCCCTCACCTCTGCCCTCACCCCGCAGCACCTCGGAAATGTTCCGCATGCGCCTGTCGGAGAAGGCTGTCCGACCACCAGATTGGACGGCGGGATGACTGAGGGGATTCGCCTGTGTATTGTAGTTTGGGGTGTGGCGAGTCGCACAAGAGATGGTCGTGGCGCTGGCGGTAGTAGGCGGCTGTTTTGGACGCGGTGACGTCCAGTATCAGGCTCGCGAGTTTGGGGAGCCTCCTCCCTGCAATCATCGCACCAAAACGTGCATCCGCGCGGTCCGGCTTGTGATAGTGTAACGAAATAGGCAACCTTTGGCTATGGGTGCCGTACGACGGCAAGACTGAAATAGGGACGCAGTTTCTCAAATTACCGGCGTTCGGAATGACGCAGTGCACTTCCTGTGCACTTGGCGGTGTGATAAAGATTTGTTTGAATGGGTCTTGTTGAGCAGCAGATTGTGTGCTTCGTCCTGAGACGTGTCCTGTTCCGATTAATGTTGGCACTCGTGTTAGCGCGGTTCGTGACATGCCGGATGCGCATTGAGGCCGGTGCGCCGTTGGCGCGTTTGTGACATGCCGTGGAGTTGGCCGCCGCCTGTGCACCGTTGGCACGTTTGTGACATGCCGTTGATGGCCGCCGCCGGTGCACCGTTGGGCACGTTGTGACATGCCGTTGATGGCCGCCGCCGGTGCACCATTGGCACGTTTGTGACATGCCGTTGATGGCCGCCGCCGGTGCACCGTTGGCACGTTTGTGACATGCCGTTGATGGCCGCCGCCGGTGCACCGTTGGCACGTTTGTGACATGCCGTGATGGCCGCCGCCGGTGCACCATTGGCACGTTTGTGACATGCCGTTGATGGCCGCCGCCGGTGCACCGTTGGCACGTTTGTGACATGCCCGTTGATGGCCGCCGCCGGGCACCGTTGGCACGTTTGTGACATGCCGTTGATGGCCGCCGCCGGTGCACCGTTGGCACGTTTATGACATGCCATCGATGGCCGGTGCGCCGTTGGTGCGTTCGTGACATGCCGTTGATGGCCGTTGCGCCGAGACCGCGTGTCTCCCCGCGGCCATGGGAGCGCCGGCAGAGCCGGTCCGTGCTAGGGACCGCCGTTACCAATCGGACCCGTCTCAACTGCCGCGGAGGCCGCCAGGAGGGAGCAGCCGGGGCGTGGGAGGCTCGCCAGATCATGACGCAGTCATCACAGCCAGTAACGGGGGTGGAGGAGGGGGGGGGGGGGGGGAGGGAGCTCTGTGAGCCGCCAACGGCGGCGCCGCTTTGCAGGAGCCCCGCCGTGGCACCTGCTGTGTGTCCACTTCGGCGGCCGTGGGTCGTTATGATGTTGACTGGCGGGCTGTCAGAGACAGTGTATATGTTTGTCGAAGAATAGCATGTAGCCGGTCGTTGTGTACAGATGAGTGCGCGCTCCAGGGAGGAAACTATATTTTTGCCGAGCCCACCGGGGGGACCACTAGCGACATTGTTGACGTTATTTATTGGTGTTCCTAGCCTGTGCGATGCTCTACGATCACACTGTACTGCCGATAGTTGCGGACGGTCTGCTCTCTGCATATCGCGTGTCGATTGTGAACGGACGGGAGCAGCCGTTGCTCTCTCCCTCCCTGGGCCTGGGCCGCGTCGAGCACGAGACTGACGGGACGCACGGAGCCGCCGTTGTGGTGGCTCACCTCTGCACCCAGCATGACGATGTCTGCAACGTTGACCGGCCCTGAGCAGGGGCCGGCAGCCCCGCTGAGCACCAGCTTCGCTGGTCGCGCGCGCGGTGTCCGGCGGGCGGGGGAAGGGGGGGGGGGGGCTGGCCGGCTCCCGGTGTTGCGCCAGGATGGTCGCTCCGCCGAGGTCAGCGCGCCGTGTGTGACGCGTTCACCTGCTGATCGCCACGGGCAGGCCCGCAGCGCCGGCTTGCGTGCGGGAAGGCAGGGCCGCGCATGTCTCGTAATGTCTTCGGTCGTCAGCGACGACCACTGGGTGCTGTCGAGGGTGCTGAAGACATGTGGAAACTTGTGATGTGGTTTGACGATGTGATGTATGGACATACATAATTTTTAAATCATTTGTGTTGCGCACCTGAGTGAAGATACGGTATGGTGGCTCTGTTTTTGGACATTTCATGCGATTCACTTATTACTCGAATGAGTTGGTGCTGCCTTGGATGGGGGAGAGAACGGGCGAGTGCCCTGTGGTACAAGCACACTAGGCTGTTTGATATTTTGACACTTCCCCAAATTCAGTTTATCGACGCTTCCGCTGTGCAGCCGAAGCTCGTCCCTAGTTCACACTACCCTTGGAAAAAATCAATAGTTGGAACAATAGCCGCGGTTCCAAACCGCCAGGAAATCCCACTACAAAGCTTCATGAACCAGCGTACCATCCAGGAGACAACTAAAACATGGCCA
>NW_023596818.1:27064919-27131102 GCF_011947565.3 Pollicipes pollicipes | reverse complement strand
TAAACAGGACCAGCCCACTAGCTCAGTTCGGTCCGTTCTCGCCTTATCTGACCTTACAGAGGTAATCGGCAACCCTCGGTCACTCAGCTCGTGAGTTTTTTTAGTCTTTTCAATAGTTACGCAAGATTCTCGTCTGCAAAGCGACAGCTTCTGAATCCATCAGACCGCTCACACACGCATCAACAATTCGTATTTTGACGAAATGTCACCCTATCTGGTAGCTTTAATGTTTTGCATAGTTTTCACTTGTTCGCAGCAGAGGCTCCACCAGAATAACCACGCAAAATATTATACTTAAATAATATAATAGGCATCCTTGAAGAGCTCCGATGATTTCTGCGAATTTTGAAATATTTATTTTCCATGGTCATGCCGAACGTTGAAACTCCATAACCTGTCAAAAAAGTTTTTTACAAATGGTCACGCTGTATGGTTCAACCAATTAGAGACCGAATTACAAAATTTCCAGCGCCATCTTTCTCTGCGGGAGTGTAACGTTGGTTGCAAGCGTGGGAGGGCGGTTGGGCGACCCGAAATTAGCCCAGTGGTTGTGTCTTACCATTTTGCTAAAGAAATTGATCGTGATGACGTCCCAGGGCGGAGGAAAGGCGCGGGACAAGCTGTCTCATCGGAACAAGCCATACGAACGCCGACGGGTAGGTGCCAAGATGCCACGCGGTGCGCCAGTTATGTATTCAGGCGTGCTGAATGCATCCGGAAGCGGAGCTCGCGATATTTGAATCATCTGTCAGTATATGATCATTAGCACACACAATAATTTAAACACATCTTTACACTGTCTTACAGCCAGCAGAAGGTAATGATGGTGCGAAGGACCGTGTAGTGCAGGGCAGAAACTGGCAGGTGGTTGTTAGCAATAGTACCATGTCAGCATCTGACGGTGCTAGAAGCTGCTTAATTGATCTTACATAGTCCTGCCATTTATTCGTAACTATAGCGCAAGGTACAGTGTTAAAATGTGGTGTGTCACTTGTTCAGTTTTTCATTGTTTGCTATCAATTTTTGTAGTGTTAATGTGGAGGAATGTCTGACTGAAAGTAATATGATGTGTTTTGATTGAATAGTCACCTTTCAGGGAAAGGTTATTACTATAATGTATTGCATCTTTGCCTTACCCTAAGTAAGTAGGTACAATGACAGGTTGTTGGTTATTATTGCATGCCTTCCTACTAGGGGGGGGTCATCATATAATTTTCACTTTTGATCTGTATAAGTATTTGTACATTTAGTAATTTCCTGCCATCTGTTTCTGCATCATATCTGGTCTTAAATTGGGTAGTTTTTAATTCTCTCACTTTTGTATCACCTGCTCAACATGGTAATGACAACAACAGTATCTGAAATATGGTTTTGAGTGGGGAAAAAATTTGCTTGGTGTATGCTTAGACTCAGTGTATTTTTTGAAGCTGTGGAGTGAATAAAAAGTTGTTTATATAAAAATTGTGTTCCAAAGCTGTGAATCAATTAAGGGTGATGAAAACTGATGCTCAAAATGTTGTGCACCTGTTGCTTAGTTCCTCAGGGCACATGAAAACTAATTTATGATTGAATTATCATGTGAGCCACTGTTATATATAAAGGACCATCTGGTGCATAGTACACCAGCTACCTACCAGCCAAGGTAAAATCATTTTCACATCAGATATTGGCACAGATTGACACCCACCTGGATATTTACTGACCTAGATATATTCAATCTCTGACCAGGGGTAATGTTTCCTTTTCAGTGGGAGGGGTCTCTAGCCCCACCCAGCCCCACCCCACCCCCTACCTTTGAGAAAACATGTGGTCAATCAGGGAGAGAACATAGTTTGTCATATATATTTGGGTTTAACAATTTTCTCTGCACACCCTAACTCCAAGCTTTGTACAAAACTACACCATCTGGGACATCAGGCGCTGTGTGGGTGGGTCCTAGAGATCATTGTGGCAGGGTCAGAGGGATTACTTCCTCCTTATGAAGCAAACCAGTTCTGCATATATGGCATGTGCTACATCTAGTCACCAATGTCAAGCCTAATGCAAGGATTATCTCAGTGGGTGACACTGAACTGGCTTCATAGATTGTCTTTATTTACATTCTCAACAAATCCCACCATCACTGATTGACACAGCTCTTGTACCCAGCATGCTATAGCACTGTGCACAGGGCTTTAAATTAACATTGGAGACTCAGAATACTTAAGAAGTGGTGCCGATGGAGGAGCAGTCTTAAACATCAGAGGGGCTCTCATTGATCAGTTTTGATATTACCTTTCTAGGATTTTGATCATTTTCTAGAAGTTATGAATGGTGAAAACCCGGCTGAAATCAAAGTTAAGCTTTGAAAAAACAAATTATTTCAATACAAAACTTATAGGCATCCCCAGAAAAGAGGAAGAAGCTATGCATTAGGTTTACACCCACATGGTTCAGTGGCAACACTGTGGACAGATTTAGAAATAGCAGGCTTTAATCTATTGCTACTTATGTGTTTTCATCCCATTTGCAGGTTCAATTTCTTGGTGGAGAACCTGCCTTTTCTTCAATACTAAGTCCTCCACAAGAGCCAGAGGCTTTAGAGGAATTGATTCTGGGTATCCAAGCAATGGTGTAGGGTAGTGTATTATCATCACAGCATGGGGGGCTAATTCTCCACACAATTTTGTCTTCTCTGTTCCCCCTGAGAGGTCATTGTTGTTTTCAGTGGGAAAGCTCAGAGTTGGGTGCCTGAGCATGTTAGTGTGGTTGATAGATGGTAGGTAGGTTAAACATGTGCTAGCTAGCAGGATTGGACCTAGACACTGAGTACATAGAAAGGGAAGGTTGCAGGTGTGTGTTTGCTAAAAGGTTTTGGCTGAAATCTGCAAGCAGCATCCTTCAATTAGTCATGGTAAATGGCACACACACACCGTCAAAGTTTTGGGACAGGCTCGTTACCATCTCATGTTGTACGCAGGGTACCGGTTTTAACATTCTGTCCAGTGTAAGGTTGTGGGGAGGAAAATGTCTTGTGGTCAAAAGCACCAGAATCAGTCAAATATCAGACATGGGCAACTAATGAGGGCTGCAATGTAAAGAGGGTATAAGACCTTTCAGTGCTGTTCACAATCCTCCTGTTCTTATGACCTAAGCCTTTCTAGTTTCTGAGCCATGCAGTATACACCCACAAGAATGGGAAAAGGCATATCAGGGAGAATATTTAAAAGTCTCTGGCATTCAGAACATAATAATTCATTCAAATCCTGTCATCCCATGGCCTGTGCAGCAATGGATGAGAAAGGAAATATTGTTAGGGCATTTACATCTGGCAGTTATGAGCATGATCCCCAGATATAACAGCTGCCAGTTGGGTCTCAATTGTTGACCAAGGTATGCTGATACTGGCATGTGACAAATCAAAACTTCACTGGAAAATATGGTGCACAGTTTTTTATTTGGTGAAAAAACAGATCCACATTCATTTCCAGCCATGATGAAACATAAATCATGTCATTAAGGTTTGTGTTGAACATGCATAGAGTTTGCAAGAGGGATAGCCAAGGGTTTTTTGTGGGAGTTTGATGCATGTTGTTGCCACAAGCCCCTGCCATGCTTTTGCAAAGTTTACAGCATCAATTATCCCAAACATGCAAGTTGGGTTATTGTGATGCTTTTCATGAAATTATTACAGTTCATTCCAATATTTTGTACATAATGTAGACTTCTTGGTTTGTTTTTAAACTCGCTGAATCTGGTCAGATATGGTTATCTTTGAGCTTCATGGATCTGGTCAGATATTGAGTTCAGCAAGCAGTATGCGATGCACTTTGCCATTATGTACTGTTAACTGGTCAACAAGAACATAAAAGTTTAACTAGAAAGCTGTTAGAAGTGTTTGGATTTTTTAAAAAAATTCCTGGTAGCATAGTAGCTACAATTTTCTATCATGGAGTACAAAAATATCTGAGTGTTGGGGGTTATTACAATTATGCTTAGATGATCATTAAGAGATAACAGTACTATGAGAGGTACACAACAAAAGGGCCACTTTCAATGCAGTAGGTGCGCCCCAAAGCCCGAATCATCATCAAAAGGGCCACTTCTTTGTACATCAGTTCATGTAAAAGCACTTTGAATGAAAGAAAACATCGGTGTTAAACATGGTACACGGAAACAACGCGGTCCTTTTAGCTCTGTGCTATGAAACACAGGTGCATATATATGGAGTTGCAATTTATGACAGGCTGTGCATGGTAACCACCATCCAAAACGGCGGGTGGTTACGCACAGGGCTTTAACACCCTCCGAAATGGAGGATGGCTACGCACCGGGCTGATGCACCCTCCAACATGGAGGGTGGCTACGATACACACAGCCAGAGAAAAATGGTACTCAACAAATTCAAATGAACGCTCCACAGGCGGCCGCCTACTTATGCTCTGCCATGATCACGCTACTCAAGCTCCGCCAGGGTCACGCTACTCACGCTCCATCAGCTAAATGGTTTTAGAAACAGCTAAACACTTCATGCCCTCCTCCCGCCCCGACACCACACGAGGCCCGCCATGTCCCAACCGAATAATATAGATCAGGCAGCACTCCCAACCAGTTAACCGAGCTAGCGCGAGTGCAATTGCCTTGACAGACCCGTCCAGGCCGGCCAAAAGGATCAGAGTCAGTCACTCCGCTAACTCCGTTTATGGATTCGATGCGCTCTAACCTATATCATTGCGAAATATGACAATTTATGTTACAGTTCATTTATGTTTTTGTCCTAATAAGCCCTTCTCCTTAATTTGCTATGTCAAAGTTATGGGTTCATCTTACTCCGGTGTCCTGGTGTTTTCGCCGGAGTGAGATGGCTGTCTCCGAACAGTTTTTTGGCCATTTATAACGACGTTTTTCGACTTAAAAGTACCTTTTTGTAAAACCTGGAATGCTGGCTTTGATTTCACACCCTTAAGTGACAAATTTAACTTGATTTAAATCCCCAGCTGCCATTACATTTTTGTACTCCGGATATCAGGAAGTGGCCAAAAATCCAACCACATGGCGGCTCTGGATGATAACAGTCCTTCATAATCGTGATGCCCATCTCTATACAACTTCCCTCCAAATGTTAACCAGTCTTTTCAAGGCATGTGCACGAGCAGATTATTTATACTCTTGACAAATCAGTCACGAGGACGCGGAAGTATTTAAACCAATTGGAGAGTTTTGCTTTGTTCAACCTCCAACCTCACATGGGGGGCGGGCGCCAGCCGCTGAATGGTTGAAACGTTTCCGACGCTGAATTGCGAGTGATTCTCTGATTTGCATTGCCATGACACGGTGGTGTTGCATGAGTAGGCGGCCGTCTGTGGTAGGCGCTTGGTTGTGTGGTTTTTCTATGACCATGCATTGCATCCTTGGCAATTAATGCGGTGCGTCGTCAGTGGTAGGTTACGTTCAAATTTGGGTTGGTCTGCGTAGGGCGTAGGAAGTGAGAGCTTTGTTAATCTACAGAACCGGTGCGATTCTGCTACTGTTTCTCATTCCCAGTATTTTTCAAAGGAGGTTTAATTCAACATTCACACATCTCAATTTTCACATTTCCATGCATGATTTGTCATATACCTAGGTGGCAACACTGGCGCATGTTACCCTGCACCACAGCAGCCACTTTCCTCATGCTATGTGCTATGATACAATATGCAAGGTGTCCCTGCCAACCTAAATTTCTAATTTCGTGGGTTAAAATTTGCCCAGTTGGCAATGGGCAATGTGGGAAATATTAAACCATCTGGCGTGCAGGAATGACACTATTTTCTCTTGCTCTTGCAACCATGGGTGATCCCTTGTGTCCCTCCTTTTTCACTGGATGGGCTGGTGAGGAATGAACTGGACAGCAGTCAACACAGCATCTAGGCACCTTGGGTCTGCCAAACCAGAAGGGCAGGTCACAGTGTTCACTCAGGGTCAAAGGGCAATAAATTAGCAGCCAGGAAAATGTTGGAACAGTGGCAGGCCAGAGGGGAAATATCAGGTAACATGAATTGTAGATGTAGATGATGTAGATGTTCTTGACATCCAACTGGGTGAATTTTGGAATGCTTGGCATGTTCCACATGGCTGATCTTAGATGACCATATATAGTATTGTTTTATGGAACTGTAGTGTATCACAGCATGAGGAAATGGCATATCAGTTAGGGAAATTCTTTGACACATATATAAGCTGTAGGTTATTGACCATGAACAATTAGATGGGATTGACATCAATGTGAGTATAAAAGTTAAGATGTAGAATGTGTTAGGAATGGTGGTCAGATTTTGATGCCTGTAGAACTGTTGAAAACTGCCAAAAAACCAAGCTGAGAGGGATGTAAAGGAGCATGATATTTTGTGTCATGCATTATTGGCTTAAAAACAGGGAAAAGGGCCCACCTGGAGGACTAGGTGCCTTAGGGCAATGGCAGTCAGCATGCCCTAATGCCCAAATCATCGCAATTATCCCACCCAAAGGGAATCATGAGCATCAGCCCATGAGCTCTGCATGTCATGCAGTCAGTTGGTGGAATGGACCCAGTACATTTCTCAGATTTATAATGTTTGGAGGCCTCAGGATGTTTTTTGAATGTTTTTGTCAGAATTGCTTACATGCTTTTGGAAGTGCAGATTAATCTTAAAATATTTTTAAGTTGTGGACCAATCCTATCACTTTAAAGGTATAGTCTTATTTCCTGTTGGCCACTTTGGTTGGCTGTTTTTGGTATAGCATACATTTGTACTGGATTATGTGAATATGCTAGTGGCAGGAGGGCATGTTGTATTTTAAATCAAATCAATTCTGAAAATAAGCTTGTTTGTCATCTCTCTGAACTGGAACAGTTGAAATCTGCTCATTTTCCAGCTGCATCTTCCCCATATTTCCTATGCATTCATGTGTATCTTAGTCTCACCATCTCAGTGTGAAAGTGTGTATGGAGTCCGTTTTTCAGGGCATAGTAATTCATGTAAGGTCTCATCTGACTTTCTGTGGGACTACCCCACGAGTCATGGTTACAGCAATGTGTAATATGTTCTGATGGATCATATTTATCAATTTGACCTCTGGTTGCCTTCATGTGTGCCTCAAGACCAAACTTCTTCTGATGGCTGTAATCAGTCAGTATTTTGGTTGGTTGCTACCCTCATTTTTGCATATTTAATGGTTTCATGATTAATGTTTTGAGGTAACATTAATGAATGTCGGAAATTAAGGACAACAGTTCTATGTTTGTTTTTTTTGTGTTTGATTATCAGCCCCCAGAGACATTGATATTCTAGGATTAACCAGTAAACATTTATAATCCTCACCTTGTAGTTCGGGTAGTTTGTTATTTATGCTTGACCAATGGTGGTTTCGATCATTAGAAGTGGGTGTTGGCAACAACTCGTAAACGCGGCATTTTTCCGCGGTAGCTTAAAGTCCTGAATTTATAACGCTAACTGTTGGGAACATATTGAAATATTGGTAGCCTGTGGCTGGGTCTTATTCAAGATATAGGTGTCGAATATTGTCGGTGCGGCAGCTGGAAAATTCCTTCTTCCCGGCTTCCCGGAAACTGGAAAGTGTGAATGATTTAATTCACAGCAGAAGTGTGAAATTGTCCACTCCTACCATTGCTCGTGATGTTTATTTATTTTCTGTATGGGGAACGGCCATCAGCTGTCCCAGACGTGATGGTGCGTTGTTACATGCTTGCATCCTTGAGAGCTGCGGTCACCCGTCCTCTGCATGTACGCAGAGTCTGCTTGGGCGCCTGACGGGTACGGTGAGAGCCGTCTGCTGCCCGAGGCCCTGGGTGCCAGCCTGGCTGCAGGGAGGAGGAGCAGCAGCCAGGAGCTGGAGGCGCGGCCGCCGCTCCGCCCGAGCTGCGGCCCGGTCCCTCTAGCGCGCCACGCGACGGAACCACCTGAACGCGGCCGCGCCGCCGTGGTCACAGGTGCCGCCACAGGTGAGCTGACCCCCAACTGGGCCGTGTTGGTCCTGCGTGAGAGGACCGCACCCTTGGCCGCCTGTGTGTGGCGGTGGCGGCGACGGGAGAACGGCTACGTCGTCCTCGCGGATTAAATCCGGCACGAAACATGGCTGTTTCGGTCGGGATGGGTCGGGATCACGAGACACGCTATTTTCTTTGTGGGTCTGCCAAGACGGTGTCGTCATGTTTTTATCGGGGCGCCGCGAATGGAAGCCAAAACACGGGGCCGCTGTTTAGACGTGCAGGGCCTCCGCAGCTGGCAGTGCCGGAGGCCGCTCGTTTTAGCGTCTCGTCCGTCTGGCCCGTTGCAGTGAGCGGCATCCAGCCGGGTGAGGACGAAGACGGACGCCTGATGGCAGACACCCGGGCGGCGGCGGCAGCGGCTCGGCGCTCGTCTCGCATGCGGTCTGGTCCCGCACGGCCACCGCCGACGGGCGGGCGCGCTGGCGGCGACGAGCCGCTCGCCTGGCCTCGCGCGGCCCAGCCGCCGACGGCGGCGGCGCGGGCCGGCCCGTCCGCCTGGCCGGCGGGCCGCGCCGGAGCCGGCGCCGGTCGGCCTCGACCGGCCTCCAGCCGGCGCGTGGCCTCAACGAGAGTCTGGCGCGCAAGCGACGCCGCCTGCAGCAGCAGCAGCCGCCCGAAGATGGACTCGGAGCTTGAGCGACGACGGCGCGCCGGCCGCCGCGCCGACGGCCGACCCCGGGCCCGGCGACGCCCGGCCGGCCGCAGCCGGCAGCGCTCAGCAGCAAGCGGCACCCGCTTCCGACCGGCCGCGCTCGCGCCTCCCTGTCGCAGGTGCGTCAGGACAGCCGCAGAGCAGAGCCGCACGCTGCCAGCCCGGTCACACGCCGTTCCCACCGCTGTGTATGCTGCGTTGTGGCGATGCGTTCGTATGTGTTCGGCATTGTTCGCAGTTCCGACAGTTGGACCACGATGGGCACTCGCTGTTGACCGGTGGGCATGTGACCGGATCCACTGTCGTACCGTGCTGGGCCACGAACCGAGCGCTCGTGTCGTGTCGGCGCCGCTAACGTGCTCGCTCGGCAGGACGACGCGGCCAACTCGTCGCTGAACCGGAGTGTGCGCGGCCGTCTCGCCGTTCTAACTACTCCAGGGCCCTACGGTGTACGGCGGTGCGGCCAACCATCGGCGGCTGCGCGTGCCGCCGCCCCACCTCAGTCGGCCCCTACCAGGTTACGACGGGCCAGCCGACCGCCATCGACGGCGCCGAGCGTCGGACGGGCCGCCCCGCCACGCTGGAACAGCTGCGGTTCATTGAACTTCAGACGGCGCGCCATTTTTCCTTTGATGACTTAATCTACTTCCAAACCGAAGGCGTGCTCAATTCAAAACACTGGTACCGTGTTGTACTAGTAAGCAAAGCAGCTGCGCTCTGAAGTCAGCGATGACCTCTTGTTCCGTACTGAGGGCAGCCAACAGTCCCGTCCTTGCGGCGGTCCTCAGCGCTGAGGGTCATCGCAATCCCGCTCTTACGGCCGTCCCCAGCGCTGATGGCGGCCAACAGTTCTGTCGTTGCGGTTGCCCTCAGCGCTGAGGGCCACCGCAGTCCTGCCCTTACGGTAGTCCGTAGCGCTGATGACGGGCCAACAGTCCCGTCCTTGCAGTGGTCCCCAGCGCCGAGTGTTGCCGCAGTCCCGCTCTAACGGCTGTCCCCAGCGCCGAGGGCCGCCGCAGCTTTGTATTTCGACTGTTGTCTCCCGCGGCGGTGAAATGAGGCGAGAGCAGACATATCACAACACGGCCGTGCCAGCTGGCCGCTGGGGTGCGCGACGCTGCCGGCTGCCGGGCGGTGACCGGCGGCCGCTCGGCGCGTCCTGCCCAAGCGACAGGTCACCGCTTTTGCACTTGATGTGGCGCGCCCATCCGGCCCTCCCGGCCCGGCGAGGACACGTGACGCGAGGAACAGGCGGCCAGCTTTAGCACGTGGAACGGACAGCTGGCCAAGACACTCAACGCTGTCGGTGAAAGCAGACCTTACGAGACATGTCACGGGAACAGGGGTGAACAGGCCCCACAACGCGAGCTGTATTAACTAAAAAATGGGTGTGGCAGTGTGATGGCTACAGTGGGGGTCGGGCGGGGTGGGGCGGGCGTGGAGGGGAGGGCACCCGTCTCACACAATAGGAGCCTGATTTGACTTCCAATTATCTGCCGAAATCTGCGCCGTGTAACCCGCTGCTCCTGAAGTTCAAACAGGTGGGGCTGTTCGCCGGCGAACTGTGCGGTGCTGTGAGCGTGAGCTCTTCCCTACCCTGATTAAGCTAATGGGGCCGCCAGTGCCGTGCCCCGTGCCGCCGGTGGCGTGCGGTCCTGCTGGTCCCGGACATTCCGGGACTGGGGCCGGCGGCCGGCTGCTCCAGCACCATCACAGACTGCCGGCCCGCTGTGACGTCACCGCTGGGTGGCGCACGAGAGACGCTCCGCACTTCGGCTTAAGCGCGGTGTCAACTTACATTTGTGGTCTCTTTCTTAGCGTGTTGGAAGCATAAAACGGATGCATAACCTACTATTGTCAACATACATGGGAAGATTTGTTTTCCACTACGTATATGCTACGTCACGCCGCTATGCGATTCACGATTGCAAATTAAAAGTTTTGGTATTTTTCCCCAGTATCGGCAGTGAAGGGAGAATTGGTAGTATCCTGGTGTTTCAGCAATGGGGTTTAGAAACGACACAACTGTTTCATTCTCCTAGATTAAAGGACCGTAGGTATCTACCATTGGGCAGCCTCGTGCGTGGATTGTGATTTTGACGCAGCCGGTAATCGAGCAGGAAACAATGGGCGCGGTCTATTTCGGCAGTTGGCTTGTCCAAGAGGGGTACGCACATGAAGTATCATAATGAGGTTAGATGGTTGTTTTAGTTTTTAGAGGATTCATTAGATAAGCGTCGTCTTATGTTGTGAACTGGATGCCTTTGAAACTGCCCAGAGGCAAGTGTCGGTATGCTGGCCCCGACTTGGAGTTCGAGACAATGTTGGGCAATGTGCTCATGCCGTGATGTTCTTGAAACCAGAAGTGATTTTGGCCCCTGCGATGTGTTGGGATGCGTAAATTATTAGCCAATGATTGTGATTTGATAAGCAGTGTGACGAAGCCTTGATTTAATGGGCGCCATATGACCAACGTAGTCGGTGCGCTCCAAAGCCCAAATCACCACCACCACCTTGATTTGATCTTCATGAAAAATTGCATTACCAACAGGCGACAGCTGTGTAAAATATGTCAGCACCCACTGGCTCACAGTAACAGCACATTTTTCAGTGAAAATTGAAAAGTAGCGTAAATTTAAGATACTCGATGAACAAAATTTGCCGCTGAGATTGTAAGAAGTTCTTGATTTGGAGGCGGACAAACACGGATTCATTTGGTAGATTTTGCTGGTGAGTAAGACGACCGGATTGGAGTGAGAAATCTGGGAAAAGCTGGTTGGCGGGCGGGTGAATTTGGACTAGCAGGATTGGACTGCGCCGGATCATGAAAATTCTATATTTTTAAGGGAAAGCGATGCACGTGGGACAACGGCCTCTGCAGATTCAGCGGTCATGACGACGGCGGTTGCAACAACTGCTGTTTTTGCGGGTCTCCGGAATACCCTGGGGTTACCAAGAAAGGAAAAAGTGTAGTGCTGTTACGAAAGGGCGACAGCGTAATTTGGATTTTGAAAATAATGAACCATATCTCCGTATATTATTGATGGTGCTGCAAGGTTACCGCCCAGTGCTATTATTTTGACGTAACTGGTCCTGAGGTTTCACCTGAGTATGTTTTCGAAATGCGTCTGGAAGGTGGTATACTCCCTTTAACGTGAAGTAATGCGCACCTTTAACCTGCGTATGTCGCTTCTGGCCAATAAAGCGACTTAAAAGGAGGAAGCGTGCATATTATAAAACGCGGGATGGTATGTTATGCATGTGTGCATGTGTGACATGTTAGCTGTGTAGAGAAAATTTGGGACGGGGGGATGTAATTTATCTTGAGGATTTGGACATAGGACGGGCTTTCCAAATGGACCTACAATTTGTCTAGGGTTGGAGTCGTTGATTGTGAGGGGAATTACCTTTGTTTTCAAGGTTCGAGGATCCACGCAACAGATCCTCCGAATCCATAATCGAACACATAGTTTCATGTCGTGTTCAATTACTGCTCTTGTTAGTGACTAGTGTCGTTTCCTCCGTGGCTGCAGTGGGGCCGTTGACCACCAAAAACCCCCATCATCACGGCGTAGGCTGGTCCGCGGCTGGTGGTATGCCGTCATCGCCGGGCCGTGCCGCTGACCACGCCGCCCTCCACCGCGCAGGTGCGTCAACGCGCCGTGCCCGTGCGCGCCGCCGATGGCGACGACGAGCTGACCATGTCGACGACGCGCGGCGCATCCTGTCCGTGCTGGAGGGCATGTCGACGCCGGGGTGACGGACGCCCGCCGCGCGCCGCGGCGGCCGGCCCCCAGCTGCTGGACGCCAGCTTCGGCAGCCAGCGACGCGCCGGCCTGTACGGGGCGCACGGCGCCAGGTACGCTGCACACAGCCCGCCCGGTTGACGACGGCGCGCGAACTTGACGGCCGACACTGACACGCCGCTGATTGGTGTGGCACGGTGGTACACGGGCCGCCGGCAGAAACGGCCGACGATTATTGTGGCTCACTGGTATGTGCCGTAAACTGTCCTAGCGGGTTTATGGCGAGTGTGATGTTAGGTCCTATTTTTCTGTGTATCATGTTGCTTGTGATCTCGCTTCGAGTCGTCTTTGTTGACGCGTTGCGGTTACTACTATATCATAGATTCGGTTGCTTGGTGGCCAAGCAGTCGATGTGTCTTCATGCGAGGTCATCAGCATTTAGCCGCTGTTTTGTCTCGCTGTTTCGTGTGGTCTGTGGAGGACTACCCGCTGTGTCATGTTGGCTCCGCGTTAGCGGGAGACCCGCGCCGCGCCGCTGCCGTTCCGTTGGCGCCATCTGTCGGTGGGGCGCGCGCGTCAGAGGCCGGCCGCTGGTCGCCGTGCCGCTCGCCGATGTCTGACGGCGCGCGCGCGCGCGCCCTTCGCCGCAGGCTGGGCCGACCCCGTCCGGACAACCCGCCCGGGCACCGGGTGGTGTCGCCGGCCCGTGTGACGGTGGAGCCGAACCGGCGGCGCCCCGTCCGCCCGGCGGCGCCGCCCGGCCGCCGCGCAGCACGCCACGGAGGACGCTGGCCCGCCAGGTGGGACCACCGACGGCTAGCGGCGGCCCGGCACCCGCTCTCTGACAGACGAGCCGTGCGCACCGTCGCTATGCTTGCTGGACGCGAGCTCTTTCCGCTAGGGATCTGATGTCAGCAGTGCGTTTCAGTGGCGGGTTTCAACTTTTCGCATTCCTCGTCCTTTTCGGGTTAATTGGAAACGCACGTGCACTTCTATTCCAGTCACCTATCTTCCGTCTTGAAAATGTTCCTGGGATGCAGTGCATGCTGTCGGTATAATGCCCAGTTCTGGTGCCGTGCGTACCCTGTGAGAAAATCAGGCCTCTGCCTCGATTCATATCTATATTCGGCTTTCGTTACTTCATGTTGAAGTAGTTTGATGTCTTATTACCGCCAATCGACCTGCGGCTTGTGCACCATCCGAGTGACACGGCCCTCTTATGCTGCAGACGGGTGACGTTCTCTAGTCAGCCGACGCCGGTGGCGGCGCCCGCGCAGGGCGGTAAGATGCGACGTCAGAAGGAGTCGCGCCATTACTCGTCGCGTCCGGGTGCCGACCCGGGCGAGCTGCCGCCGTCGCCGGTGGCGCTGCCCGACGTCAGCTTACCGTTCACTAGCCTGCGGCCCTTCAGCCTGTCCACGTCCACACCCAAACCGCCGCCGGCCGAGCCCGTCAAACGGCCGGCCGCTGCCGCCGCCGCCGCCGTCTCCACCGACTTCATCTTCAGCAGTCCGCGGCCGGTGTGCCCGCCCGGCGCCGGCCTCGTGAACGGCCTGGCCGACGGCGCCGACGACCTGACGTTCGCGTTCAGCGTGCCGGCAACCTTGGACGCGCCGGGGCAGGTGCTGACCCCGACCGCGACCCCGACCCTGGCCGGCGCCGGCTCCTGGGGCGACAAGTTCCGCGCCGCGCCCGGCGCCTGGGAGTGCGCCGTATGCATGCTCCAGAACAAGGGCCGGCGCCGACCGATGTAATCGCCTGCCAGGCGGCCAGGACCGGCGGTGCCGGTGCCACGACGGACCCCGCCCGCCGCCACCGCCGCGCCGAGTCCGCCCGCCGCCGCCGCCAGCTCTGGGGTGACAAGTTCAAGCCGGCCGCCGGCGCGTGGACCTGTGATGTCTGTATGATCACCAACAAGCCGGACCGCGACCAAGTGCGTTCGCGTGTCAGACGCCAAACGCAGCGGCTGCCAAGCCGAGTGTAGCCAGCGCGCCGGCGCCCGAGACGTCCTCGGCGGCGCCGGCGGCCTCGTGGGGCGACAGTTCAAGCCCGTCCCCGGCGAATGGACGTGCGACACGTGCATGCTGAAAAATAACCCGGACTCGGCCAAACTGTGGTCGCCTGCGAAACTCCGAACTCCAAGGCCGCTCTGTCCAGTTCAGCCGCGGCCCCAGCACCGGCGGCGGACGAGCCATCACGCCGGCGTCGTCTTGGGGCGACAAGTTCAAACCGGTCGCCGGCGAGTGGACGTGCGACACATGCATGGTGACGAACAAGCCGGACTCCTCGAAGTGCGTCGCGTGCCAGACGCCGAACCCTAAGGCGGCGTCGGCCAACGCGAGCCCCGCCGCCGCGTCCAAGCCAGCGCAGGAGACGTGGGAATGCACGACATGTCTGGTGCGCAACAAGCCAGCCGTCTCGAAGTGCGCGGCCTGCGACTCTCCCCGGCCGGAGGCCCGCGCCCAGAACAGCGAACCGTATCAGTTCAAGTCGGCGCAACCGCCGGCCGCCGGCGCCTTCGTGTTCGGATTCGGCGACAGCCAGAAGGCGCCGACGACCAAATCGACGCCCTCGTCGGAAAGCGAGGCTTCAGGTTCGGGGTGACCCCTCCTGCCGCGCCTGCCTCTGCCGGCTTCTCGTTCGGGTTCGGCGCGCCGGCCAGCACCGGCGGCCAGGAGAGCGCCGAGGACGCGGCCCCGGCAGCCCGGCCGAC
Source organism: Pollicipes pollicipes (assembly GCF_011947565.3). NCBI lineage: Eukaryota > Metazoa > Arthropoda > Thecostraca > Pollicipedomorpha > Pollicipedidae > Pollicipes > Pollicipes pollicipes. Next base: position 27,115,983 of record NW_023596818.1, on the reverse strand, counting down.
ACCCGCCGTCAACTTCAACGCCGGCTCTCCGGGCTCGCCCCGGCCCCTCAAGGCGCAGGTCGGCGGCCCGCGGACAGGCCGGCCGAGAAGGCGGCGCCCGAACTGAATACCGGCAGCATCATGGACGTGCTGGGCAAGAGCTCCCCGGGTCTGGGCGGGGACAAGGCGCCAACGCCGAGCACCGTCGCCGCGGAGGAACCCAAGATCAACAAAGTGCCGTCGGTGTCGCCGGCGAACGGCGTGTTCAGTTTTGGCGCGACCTCAGCCGCCAAGGATTCTGGCGCGACGACAACGTTCGCATTCGGCGCTGGATCGCAGGGGAGTAGCGGCGGCTCCGCGCCGACGCCGGGTTTCAGCTTCGGCAGCGGCACGTCGTCGGCCGATAAGTCATCGTCGGGGGCGCCGCCGGCGTCTGACAAGAGTGCGCCGGCATTCATGTTCGGTGCGAAGCGTCGGAAACCGCCGAGAAGCCGTCGGGTGGGTTCTCGTTCGGGGCGAAGACGTCTGTGGCGTCGGACAATGTCGCGGAAGGATCGCCATTCGGTGCGAAGACGGCTGCAGGAACAGACAAGTCAACCGCGGGATTCTCTTTTCGGTGCTAAACCCGCTGAGACCTGCGCCAATGTCGCTGATGGGGTGCCCGGCGGTATGAAGCCGTCAGCAAGCGTAGACCAAAATTCCGGAGGGTTTGTGTTGGGAGCAAAAGTGTCTGATAGCTCAGTTAAACACACCGACATCTTTTCTGCGAGCGCGAACCCTTCCGCGACCGTTGAAAAGCCTACCGGATCATTTTCGTTCGGAGCGAAGGCCCCTGAAGGCTCGGAAAAACCCCCTGGTCTGTTGTCGTTCGGCGACGCGTCGGGAAAATCAGGCAACCCGGCGGCGACGTTCTCCTTCGGCAGTTCTTCCACACCGGCCGCGAAGCCGGCCAAAGGTTTCTCCTTCGGCGTCGGCACAACGGCGGCGAGCACAGCTGCTGCGCCCTCCGGCGGCTTCGCGTTCAGCACCGCGGCCGCCGGCGCCGCCAGCTCCGCGGGATTCCCGGCGGCGCCGCCGTCTGTGCCAGCCGGCGGCTTCGCGTTCGGCGGCGGCGACCACTAACAAGACAGAGTCGAGCGCTCTGTTCACGTTCGGTGCCACCAGCGTGAACGGGCCCTCGGCTAAGAAGGCGGCCACTGCAGACGGCGCGCCGGCGTCGGCCGTGTTTCAGTTCGGCTCCGGCCCGGCCGCCGCCGGCACCGCCGCCGCCAGCCCGTTCGCCCCTGGCGGCGCCGCGCCGGCGGCCGCTCCCGCCGCGCCGTTCGTTTTCGGCGCCAAGGCGCCGGCCGAACCGGGGACGTTCTCATTTGGCGCTCCGGCGGCTGCAGCCACCACGTCGGCGCCGGGCGTGTTCACTTTCGGCACGCAGCCGGCGACGGCCGCCAATAAGGCGTCGGGAGCGTTCGCGTTCGGGGCGCCGTCGGCGGCCCCGTCCACGTCCGGCGTGTTCGCGTTCGGCGCGGGTTCGACCGCTCCGGCGGCGGCGGCGGCGGCGGGCCCGTTCAGTTCAGCGCCGACCCCGGCGGCGACGGTGGCAGCCCCGCCATTCGGCAGCGCGCCCGCGTTCGGTCAGGCGGCGGCGCCGGTGGCGCCGTCGGCCGGCGTCGCGTTTGGCGCCGGAGCGGGCGCCGCCCCGGTCTTCAACTTCGGCAGCGGACAGCAGCAGCCGCCGCAGCAGGAGGCGTCGGCCGCCGCGTCCGCTACACCTGGCGTCTTCCGCTTCGGAACGGTGAGCAGCTGCGTCGGAGACCGGTTCGTCCCCGCCTGCGGCTCTGGTCGTGCTTTGTGGTTGGTGTTATTCAGATTTATTTTATTTTTCGGTAGCCCGTCGTATGGGCGCCATGTGACCATTGAAGTCGGTGCGTCCAAAGCCGAAATCAACGTCATCATGATGTTGTCCAAAGAATGCCATCGACATTATGGAGGCCGTATGGCAGCAGTGTCACTGTGGCGTGCTGACCATGCGTCTTCCGTCGACAGCCGTCAGCTGCGCCTGCCGGGCCAGCTGCGCCGGCATTCGGAGCGACGAACCCCGCACAGTGAGTGAACTTTTCTGTTGTGGGCTGTGTGTGCTGGCAACGGGGTGTGTGCGTGGTGATCATTTGCCTTTCGAACGCCACCATATTACCCCACTTCATCGTGATATTTTATGATCACTTGGTACGCAAGTTTGTGTTTTATTCTGTTGGTCATGCCGTTGTCCCTTGTACTCAGTAACCGGGCAGTAGAGCGTTGGCCGTGCGGTCTCTCAGCGCACCCTCTGTCCCCAGGGCGGCCAACCCATTCGTGGTGTCGGGTACCGGCGTCCCGGCCGGCCGGCGGATCCGGACTGCCAAGCGGCGCACGAAAAAGTGATGCCGCGGCGGGGCTGGCCGTGCGATTGCGTGTGAGTGAGAGTGGAGCGAGCGAGCGAGCCGGACGGCCGATCGGACCGGGCCGCGGCAGAGAGGGCCGCGCCGGCGCCACGCGTACAAATACCAGTCATTCCGCGCGCGCGCCGCCGTGCGGGCCACCAGTGCCGGACGGACGCCCGGCCGGCCGGCGTCCGGGGGGCGCTGACTACACCAAGGGCCTGGCGACGCAGTCTCCCCGCAATCGTTCACGCGCATTTGTCGCCGAGCTTGTTTAGCCCCCTCCCGTTAATGAGAGCAGCTTCTGAACTGCCACGCCATCTGTGATAAGGTTCTGTGATCTGCCAGGCCCTTGGGTTTTTAGCGTGACAAGTGAGCTGGTGTGCGTGCCGAGGACGTGCTGTCCGTGGGAGGCCTCTGCCGATGGTCGCCCGCGTGCGCAGCGTATTGTAATCTTCCGACGAGCCCGCCGTGCGGTGCTGGAGCGACTGGGTTGCGCTGTCTCCGTGTCAAATTGAACTGCTGGGATTACGCGATTAATACCGTTTTCAGTGTGAAATTGTGTACGAATGTGATGACTCGGACTGCTCCCATTGTATTTTTATGTCTGTTCAACCAGTTCAAACTTGTACGTATCGCAACGACGGTGTTAAGATGATTGTTTGTCGCCAGTTACTGGGTGAGACTATTCAGACAAATAAATTGAGACTGAGACTGACAAAGATTTTGAAGCTCGGTTTTTTCCGTGATCGGCTTAAGCATCCCCAGTCGCATGAGTTCTTTCGCCTTGCTTGACCGCGAAGGAAGACCGCCCTCCTGTAAGGCCGCCTTGTTTGCCTTCTTATGCTAATGACGCCTTGGTTATCTCTAGGAAAGCACAGGTTTGCTTTCCGATGTGGCCGTGCGTATTGAGAGGCTTTCGCGGTCCCACGTAAGCGGCGTCACGTCGTTACCTTCTCCGAAAGTTTGTTTTGTTTTTGTAGTTGTAGTTGACAAAGCCCGCATTTATCTGGCTTGTCAGGCTGTGTTCAGTCTTAATTTGACCCCGGTCGTCGGGGTCGCCGTGCATGCGGCCATCCACGAGTCGAGCATGTCGACCAAATGTGGACCTAGGGTCATGTGGACATGTGACCGTGTAGGTATGTGACCACGTGGGCCAACACGCGCGAAGTATGAAAGTCGAAGCGTATTTGGCCCGTCGGTGGACATTGGGGCCCCGTATTGAAAGTTTAGGGGAGTCCAGATGGCTCGAAATGCGCAGCAGCCTTCTGCAAGTCGCATGGCTCGCACTAATAACGCATTGAGGAACATTGAGGAATGCATGCAGGATTTGATGTCAGAACACTGGCTTCCGTAATCGGCACGTTGACATTGTCGAGATGCCAATGTTCGGCCAATGGCAATGACGATGGAAGTAATCAACTGTGAATTTAGGTCAGGCCCCGGATCTCAGCGGAGTCCGTGGACTCCTAAATCTACCTGAACCTCTACATCGACCAATCCTCCAGTGTCTCCATGGTCACGCCACTCGGACCGGGCTGACCGGACGGACGTATTTCGTACCCTCAGCACGCATGCATGCTTGTGAGATTCTGTGTGCCAGGCGCTGAGCGCCAGACTCGTGCTTGATCCGACTTGGGCAAGATCAGGCACCAGACTCGTGCTTGATCCGACTTGGGCAGGATCAGGCGCTAGACTCGTGCTTGATCTGACTTGGGCAGGATCAGGTGCCAGACTCGTGCTTGATCAGACTTGGGCAGGATCAAGCGCCAGACTCATGCTCGATCCGACTTGGACAGGATCAGGCGCCAGACTGCTTCGATCAGACCTGGGCAGGATCAGGCGGCAGACTCGTGCTCGATCCGACTTGGGCAGGATCAGGCGCCAGACTTATGTTCAATCCGACTTGGGCAGAATCAGGCACCAGACTCATGCTCGATCCAACTTGGGCAGGATCAGGCGCGATTGAGTCCGATTTCGATTCGATTCCGAATCCGAGGCAAAACGAATGGGCCCGAATCCGAATAAAGTTCAAATCAACTTGGAAGTTGGATTTGAATCCGAATTGCTGACGAAGTTGATCCTTTTTAAAATTTGATTCCGAATCCGTGCCCTAGTTTTATTGCTGAAAACAAGGTAGGTGTCACGTTATCATGCAGGCACATATGCAAATGGAACCCGTGACGGAGCATAGATGCGCTTCCACGGATAGGGCCGTGCTCCGACTGATTGCGGTGGACGGAACAACACAGCACGGTTAGCGAGAACCAAAATGAAGCAATGTCTTGGTACCCACGATTGGTACGCGGTAGTGAAGCACGCAAATGAACGAGTTAGCTAGTGGACCAGTTAACAATATGGACAATATGAACAAGTTAACCTGTTTTCCAAATTCGATATATTGTGGTCTCGGCACCCACCGACCCTCCATCCTTACTCCTGCATCAGCATCAACTGGGCAAATAATTCATAAATTCCGCAGTGCAATTTACGTTCAAGTACTTACTGGGTAGCAACCTTGCAGGGTCACGCCACCGCGCAATCACCCCCAGAGCTTTGTCGTTGAACTATCCTGGAACCAGTTACTTTCAAGCGGAATCAGACCCATCCTGCTTCGGTCGCAAACTGTGAATCGATTCTGAATCTGGTCCAGCCGAGCAGCCAATGGGGCCAAATCCGCCTGGCCAAAGCGGAAATCGGTCATCGGATCGGATTCCGCTGGAGTTCAGCACAAGTCCGCGTGGTAAACAGACACCGACTTCTGCACACGCCGCGCCGCCGTCCTCTGCCGCTTCCCAAGCCGCGCCTCGGCCCGATGTGACTTCAGGCTGCGGCCCTACGAGGGCTCCCGAGCCTCGTGTCGACTCGATATGTGGCTGAATACCAAAGCCCTTCGAGCACTTCCCGGGTCGCGTCTCGACCCGAGGTGAGTGATTGAAGATTAAGGCCCAGCGAGCGCTACCGAGCCGTGTCTCGGCCCGATGTGTGACTTCGGACCAGGCCTCTACGAGCGTTCCCGAGCCGTGTCTCGGCCGATGTGTGACTTCGGACCAGGCCCCTACGAGCGCTCCCGAGCCGCGTCTCGGCCCGATGTGTGACTTCGGACCAGGCCCCTACAAGCGCTCCCAGTATGGAGCGCTGTGCGTTGCCTCCCGCGCCTGCCCCCTGCCCGGACGCGGACGCTACGGCGGAACAACCAGCGTTCGCGGCGCGGACACTCAGTGTGATCATTCCGCCAGGGTTCCGTGTGATCGTCCGCCAAGGTTCCGTTAATCGTCCGCCAAGGTTCCGTGTGATCGTCCGCCAAGGTTCCGTGTGATCGTCCTCCATGATTCCCGGCGATGATCGTCAACCAGGGTTCCGTGATTGTCCGTCAGGATTCCGTGTGATCGTCCGCCAGGATTCCGTGTGACTATCCGCCAGGATTCCGTGTGATCGTCCGCCAGGGTTCCGTGTGATCGTCCGCCAGGATTCCGTGTGATCGTCCGCCAGGATTCCGTGTGATCGTCCGTCAGGATTCCGTGTGATCGTCCGCCAGGGTTCCGTGTGATCATCCACCAGGATTCCGTGTGATCGTCCGTCAGGATTCCGTGTGACTGTCCGCCAGGGTTCCGTGTGATCGTCCGCCAGGATTCCGCGTGAGCGTCCGCCAGGATTCCACGCGATCGTCCGCCAGGGTTCCGTGTAATCGTCCTCCAGGATTCCGTGTGATCGTCCGCCAGGATTCCGTGTGATCATCCGCCATGGTTCCCTGTGATCATCCGCCAGGGTTCCGTGTGATCATCCGCCAGGATTCCGTGTGCTTGTCCGCCAGGATCGTGTCAGGGCTGCACGAAGTCAAGCTCGCTGCCGGCGCACGTGGGGATTCAAGATTCTCTGGTCATGCAGTAACTCGTCTACCGTCCAGACGAACCATCGGCTCACCTACTCTCAGCGCCTGGGCCTGGAGACGGGAGACAGACCAAACCTCGTCTGAGCGATCTCTATTAATATTGGGGAGCTCCACCGGCCAGCCAGCCAACACTTCAGGCACGGCTGACAACCGGAGTCAAGACTTAAATTAATCGAGAACGCAAGATCTACTTGTAACAAAGTATTAAAAGAAGTTACAAGGCAGACGATTCCTAAGACTAGTACAAAGTAAGAGCAGTACTGACAGTGTATCACAACCATGCTTTACAATGGCTTCTTCTTGATCAGTATGTCCTTGATGTTGAAGTTGACCTTGGGCCGATGTTCGCGGCTGACCTGCGGTCCGTCCAGGCAGAACCGCTTGAACGCCTCTACCTCCTTATCGACCAGATCGGTAATGGTGTCGCCGCCGGCCGCCGGCATGAACACAGACTCGTAGTCGTCCACAGAGCGTGCGGCGCGCCGGCCCGGCCCGCTGCCCGCCACCTTCCGGATCGTCACCTCAGGCACGGCCGGCGCCTCGTCAGCCGCCGCCGGCGCCGCCTTCTTCTTGCGCTTCTTCTTGGCCTTCTTGTCGGCGGCCGGCGCGGCGGCCGGCGGCGGCGAGAGCCGGCCGGAGTCGGCCGGCGGCTCGGCGCCACCGCGCACCCTGCTGATGGTGATGCCGGCCGGGATGCGGTAGGCGCGCGCCAGGTCCTCCATCTCGCTGTCCGACGACGACAGCGCCAGGTCCTGCATGAGCTGAGTGGGCGGCTCGAGCCGATGGTCGGCGGTCGCCTTGCGGCGGCGCGGCTCGGCCGCCGGCTGCGGCTCGCCCGCGCCCCTCTCCGCCGCCGCTGCCGCCTTCTTGGAGAGCCGCGTCGCGGCCTGCTGCTTCCTGGTCTCGGGCTCGGGCTGACAGCGCGCAGCCGGCGCCGTCGGCCGCTCAGCGCCGCCGGCCTTCTTCTGCGGCAGCGGCCGCCACTTGTCGGCGTCCTTGCCGTTCAGCAGGATCGGCGACGCCCTCTTGGCGGGCTGGGCCGGTTTCTCGGCAGTCTGGGCACCGTTGGTGGCGCCGACCTTCTTCTTCTTCTTCTTGCCTTTGGCCTGCTGCAGCTGCTGGAGTCGCTGCTGCCTCCTGCTCGGCCGCCCACGCCGCCGCCAGCCGTGCCCGCTCGGCCGCCTCCTCCTCTTCCTTTAGCTTCTGCAGGCGCGCCGCCTTCTTCAGCTTCTTCTTGGCCGTCTTCGTCATGACCGGCTCGGCGGCGGCCGGCTCGGCGCCGCCGTTCTTCAGCTGGCCGTTGACCAGCGTCATGAGCACGCGGTCCTTCTCCGGCGAGTCGCCCTTGAGCGTGATGGTCACCTTGGGCTCCTTGCCGCCCGGCTCCATCACCCGTCGGATGGTGACCATGCGTGCGTCGCCCACGCCGCCGGCGCACGGCACCGACACCAGCCCGTTACGCGCCAGACCCTCCATGATCGGCGACGACTTCTTGGGTGAGCTGTCGCCGGTGGGCGGCGCCGCCGCTCCGCTCGGCGGCTCGCTGGGGACGGCTGCAGACGCGGGGACGGCGGCGGCGGCGGCGGAGGGGGAGGAAGCGGCGGCGGAGGAGGAGGCGGCGACGCCAGCGGACGTGGTAGAGGCTGCGGCCGGCGGCCGCGGCGTCTTGCGCGCGGGGCTGGCGGCGGGCGGCGGCGAGTGCGACTCGGCGGCCGCCTGGTCCGCCTCGCCGGCCGACTTCACCACGGTGATGGTCACCTCCGGGTTGCGACGCTGGAACTCCTGAATGTTGCGCATCTGCTCTTGCTCCACCTCCTGTGCCGCGCACGCGTCCATCCGACGCACGCGCTGCCGCTCGCGCTTGGCGGCGCGCTTCTCGTTGCGTTTCTGCGCGGCAACCGCTGGCTTCGATGAACTCGAGCAAGTCGCCCAGGTCGCGGTGGTCCTCGTGTGCCGACGTCTCGCCGCCGCTGCGCTCCGACGACTCGGACTTGTTGTCGCGCCGCCGCTGGTCGAGCCGCAGCCGGAGCCGATCGCGGATCTCCGGGTAGTTGCGGCTGACGGGCGCCACCGGCGACACGCCGTGGCCGAACACCTCACAGTAGCAGCAGCTGCAGTGCTGCGACGCCGTCGACGACGACTGCTCGGAGCACGAGTCGTTTTGGCTGCTGTCCTCGGCCGGCTCCAGCGCCGGATCAAACTTGGGCTGCGGCCGGTGCGTGGTGGGCGCCGCCTTCGAGTAGGTGTGCTTGTGCGCCGCGCCAGCCGCCTGGCAGCTGGTCGGCGCTTGGCAGGCGGCGCCAGGCGGAGGCGCCTGCGTGCCGGCCGACTTCTTCTGGCAGGCGGGCTTGGCGCTGCCGGCGGCCGGCGGCCGACCGACGCCGTCGCCGCCGTCGGCCGCCTCGGCAGAGCGGGACGCCGTCTCCAGCGCCTGGCGCAGCTCCTGCAGGCCGCTGGCGCGCGGCCGGCCCGGCTCGACCGCCGCCGCCTCCGCCGGCAGCGCCAGCGCGCACTCGTCGCAGCCTTCCTCCGAGCATCCTGCCACCAGCCGCTGCAGCGCCTCCTCCTCCTCCTCCGGAGAGACGCCGTCGCGGCCCAGCACTTGCTGCTGCAGCAGCTTACGCTGCGCTCGCAGCAGCTCCCAGTCCTCGCGCAGCATGCGCTGTTTGGCCTTGAGCGTGGCCTGTTCCTGGCCGAACTCCTGGAGGCGCGCCTCGGCCGCCGTCCACTGGGCGGCCACTGTGCTCATCTCGTCGTCGAAGCTCAGGTAGCGGCGCACCAGGTCGGCGTACACCCGCTGCTGCTCCTGGCCCGACAGCAGGGCGCGAAGCTGAGAGATGAACGTCGGCAGGTTGTTCTGCACCATCGGGTCCATGTACACCACGGACTGGTACGCGTGCTTGTTGAGCGACTCCCACGACAGGCCGAACCTGCAACACGCCGGTCCTGGGTCAGAGCAAAGCGGGCAGGAAGCCGACCTTAAAAATACACCGGCCCACGCCCAAAACAGCGGAAAAACGGAGCCAGCATCGCCGTCGTTCAGACTTTTCACTCGCCTCGAATAATTACATCGACAAGTGAAATAAATGAACTTACACAAGTAAAAATGAACACTCACGAGTGAGCACTTATGTGAAAATCATGGAATCCAAAGCATACCAACTGGCACGCAGGCTCACTGATGTCCAAGGTTTCTTGATCGTGGCTGGAAGTAGCAACCCAACACAAGTTTTACGACGCACCACTAACAAAGCGCGCCATGTGACACAACATCGCCCCAGGACATAACTGTGTCTGTGCAATAATACTGGGAGACGCGTCCGCGTGTGTGCTTACGGGCAAGGGACGCAACTGCTAGATATCGTAAGTGCTAGGACCGACGTCATACTGATACGTTACGGAAACACGTTACGCAACTGAAGTCACATCACTTCGTATCAGCCTCAAATCTACGGAGTCCACACCCCGCAAGGCGGACCCTATGCTCGCCCTGCATAGTTCTGGCTACGTTACTACAGTGCAGCATCTGACGCAGGACGTCGACTACATTAGGCTTGAGCGGTTGATGTGTTCCGACCTGATAGGCATTGGAGCTTCGACTTCCGCGTGCTCCACCGCGTGGACAGTCCGTTGCCCTGACCTAAAGAGCCGGTGGTGCTCTGGGGTTCTGGGCACGACCAAGACCTGGAGAGTTGGTAGCGCTCTCGCATACGTACCACGTTGACTCTGGGGGGGGGGGGGGGGGGGGGGGGGGGCACTTTAAGCTTGTGGACTTTGGTTTGATCTGGAGAGGTAATGGTGCTGCGGCGTGTTAACGTTGTGACCTTGACATAGCTGGGTGGTAATATTTTTGTGTGAACTGTATTCTGACCTGAAGAGATGGTGGTCCCCCAGCATGTGACCTGTGTCCTGACCTGGAGAGATGGTGGTGTTCAAGCACGTGGTCCATGTTCTGACCTGGAGAGGTGGTGGTGTTCCAGGGCATGGCCTGTGTTCTGACCTGGACAGGTGGTGGTGCTCCAGGGTGTGGCCTGTGCTCTGACCTGGACAGGTGGTGGTTCTCCAGGGCGTGGCCTGTGCCCTGACCTGGAGAGGTGGTGGTGTTCAAGGGCATGGGCTGTGCTCTGACCTGAACAGGTGGTGGTGCTCTGGGGCATGGCCCCTGTTCTGACCTGGAGAGGTGGTGGTGCTCCAGCATGTGGCCTGTGTTCTGACCTGGAGAGGTGGTGGTGCTCCAGGGTGTGGACGGCCGGCGCCAGGCTGACAGCGGCCGTCACTAGCCGATCGTAGTTGTCCAGCAGGGCGGTGAGGAAGAGCTGGGCCAGGCCGGGCCGCTCGCGACTCAGGTGCTCTAGCAGGCGCACCTTCACCTCCAACGTCAGCTCCTGCAGCTGGCCTTGCAAGCGCTGGAACAGCTGATGTGGGTCCCGCTGGCACAGCCGCACCACCTGGCGGCGCAAGCGCAGACAGGGTCATCTCAGCTGGCGGTCACGCATCGATCCCGCTGATGCGACCGCTACCACCACGGCACCAGATACGCGCTAGGCTGCCGACGCCTGGTAGCCGTCGGGACAGAGCGCGCAGTGCTGTACCAGTTAGACGAAAACGGAAGCAGGGGGCGTGCAGCACCACAAACCAGCGATTTGACAGTTATGGGTCGTCGCCCGGTCTTTAACAGCGAAGAAATCGGAGCCTTCGGAAACGAATCATTAGAAACCAACCGTACGGATCACGACCTTCAACTCGTTGCGTGGTGCAGCTGTGACCCCCTGATTGTCTTTGTCGTATGATGCGCCACGCTATGCGCGTGCACAATGCGGCGATTCGACTCGGAGCCAGCTCTGCTCTGGCAGCCGAGCAGGCCGGAGGCCAGGCTCCATCATGCTGACCTTATCCTTCATGACCGCGTGTATGGGCGCGGCCGCCTGCCGGGCCGGCCCGTCGCCGGCCGACGCCGCATCCATGTGCAGCCAGTACAGCTGTTTCAGGTTCTGGCGCAGCTCGATCCAGTCGGTGTGCAGCTGGCGCAGCTCCTCCTGCTGCTGCTGCTGGCCGGCCTCCGCCTCGCCGGCCACCAGCTTCTGCCGGACACACGGCAACACCGGCTGAGGGTAGACACAGACACACCGGCTGACACAACTGCCCAAGAACAACACAACATGATACTACACACTACAACACAACGCACACACGCACGCACGCACGCACGCACGCACACGCACACACACCACACGCACAACACACACACACACACACACACACACACACACACACACCACACACACACACACACACACACACACACACACACACACACACACGCGCACACACACACACACACACTGACCGCTACGGACATACTGGCTGACGGCACCACGGACTACCAGCGCCCGAAACACTTCTCAGAAAACACGTGGCGCCCAAAACACAGCACGCAGTGTGGGATATGGTGCAGGAGCACACCCATCTCACATCCCGCACCAAACGGCGTCAATTTGTCCACACTTCCCAGGGCCCAGGCATGGGGCGCACGCATCTGGGCCTCACCGGACAGGGAGGCTTGCCGAGACGACACGCGGCTGCCGCCGACCGTGGCCCGGGCCGAGGCGGCCGGCAGCCGGCCGGGCCGGCAGCGCTCACCTTCTCCTTGCAGGGGGCGCAGTTGCAGGCCGGATCCTCATCGCCGCGCACGGCGCACGTGTGGCCGGCGCCCAGCGTCTCGCCGTTCAGCGGCTTCGTTCCAGCGGCGCCTGACCGGCAGCGGGCGCTCGTGAGGCGGGGTGCGCGCGAGCGCCGCCGACAGAGCGGACAGAGCGGGACAAGGAAGGACAGGACAGGATCAGACAAGGCAGGGCAGGACAGGACAGGACACGATCAAAGAAGGGTAGGGCAGGACAGGACAGGACAGGACAGGACAGGGACAGGACAGGACAGGACAGGACAGGACAGGACAGGAAGGGACAGGGCAGGACAGGACAGGACAGGACAGGACAGGACAGGACAGGACAGGACACGATCAAAGAAGGTAGGGCAGGACAGGACAGGACAGGACAGGACAGGACAGGACAGGACAAGGACAGGGCAGGGCAGGGCAGGGCAGGGCAGGCAGGGCAGGGCAGGGCGGGGCAGGGCAGGACAAGAGGCAGAATGGGGCGGGACAGCTCAAGACATGAACAACATGACCCAGTTCACGTATCTCGGTCGCTAGAGCGCTGGACAGCTGACCACAAGGGTGGCAGGCTATGAGAGTTTGCGTCCAAGAAACCGCGCTAAATTATTCTACTCGCACGAGACGGCGAACTGACAACAGCTATGAGATCAGGTTGGGGTAAAGGGGCCGTGTCATAACATCGTACAGAACATGAAATCTTCACTTCAAAATTACCGGTTACACTGGATAACTCGGCTACAGTGATGCAGTAAAGTTAATGAGACCCAGCTACGCTTAGCAACGACTGGGCCCGACATCCGGTCGGATCAGACAGTCGACGCGCCCTTAAACCCCGGCATCACCATCATACACAAACAAACGACTACGTTAACAACATGCCACGTCCCGCATTTGTACGCAGTTTTGAACCGAACTGACCGTATTAAAACTCATTCGGTGCAGTCCACGGCCCTGCCCTTCTGATGACCTTAAGCCCTCTAGTTTTTTAGCTACACGCTCGCAAAAATGTGTCGACTTTTTCAAAGGCACCTAGGCATCCATAACGCCATGATAACGCCATTAAAATCCTTCCATTCCATAAGCCATGTGGCAATCAAGGCAAAACAAATACAATTGTCGAGTCGTTCATATCTAGCGTTCGTGAGTACAAAATTTCCAAACGCAAGGGTCATCAATTGGCTCGCAATCCATGTTGGGCTAGGCGCGATGACGTAAACACACATTGACGCATTGATGAGCATATTTATCAAGCAGAGAGCCTGTGTTGTCTAGAGAAGTTTTATCCACTTGGGAAATGCCAATAATTATAAGTGAGCTTAATTCACCATATGTATTGCTTACTACAATACCTTCAACGTGGAACATTCCCTTTATGTCCAGCTTGAACAGAGCGGACCGAACCCTTTGAAGCGAAACGCGCAGCACTGAATCAGAATAAGGCAGCCAGGACAGGGCACGAGGGGGCGGGAACAACCACGTACAACAGAACCACACTACATCCCACCCGGCAACATTGTAGAACCCCGCCACATCGAGACCTGGCGGCGCTCCCCCTACCAGCAGCAGGATTCTATTGTTTTACAGCTTGGACTCCAGAATCATCGGTTTTTTTGCCTCCCTAAACACCACTTTCGCCCCGCTGAGCACTGCCTAACTCCAAATTTACAAAGAAACGCCCGTCCACAGCCTGAGGCCTGGGGCAAGCCCTGGTGGGTCCCCTGAAACTTGCCGATGATGCACTTAACAGTCAGGTGGTGACGGATCGCAACACGAATTTTCGTTCTCCCATCTTTCAGCTAATTGAATAATTCTCGGTCCACATTACTGAGGTTGTCTTACGTGTTTGACCCTCTTTGACCTCTTCCTGTCCGTTGGTTGCCTACCTAGTTTTCTCCCATTAAACTCTCCGTTAGACTACTGTTCCATTTCAATCCTTTCAACTTCCTGACGTTTCATTGTCTTCATTCCCTTTTTCTGCAAACTTTTCGCCCTTTCAGTTCAATATCTCTAGCTTGATCTTCCTTGCAGTTTCTCCATTTAAGCTTTCTGTTCATGTCATTTTCATAATTTGATTTGTATTCCCATAACTTCGACACGTTTCACCAAACATATTGTTTTTGAGCTCCCCTACATTGGGACCTTTCCAGCTGTTTTTTGCCCACAAACTCGTAAATTACACCCATCGTAACATAACAAAATACCGACCATTCTCCACAAGACACAATAAGAAACCGGATCTATAGACGACCAGCAAATGCCAGTGAGCGGCACGGCTGGCAGGCAGACTACATTGGCCGCCCGCTGTCCGACCCCGTCAGAGCCGCGCTCAGCAACGCTCAGCGGCGCTCAGCGACGCTCAGCGACGCTCAGTGGCACTCAGCGGCGCTCAGTGGCGCTCAGCGGCGCTCAGTGGCGCTCAGTGGCACTCAGCGACGCTCAGCGGCGCTCAGTGGCACTCAGCGGCGCTCAGCGGCGCTCAGTGGCGTTCGGCGGCACTCGGCGGTGCTCAGTGGCGCTCAGTGGCGCTCGGCGGCGCCCAGCGGCGCTCAGCGGCGCTCAGCGGCGCTCAGTGGCACTCAGCGACGCTCAGTGGCGCTCAGTGGCACTCAGCGGCGCTCAGCGGCACTCAGCGGCGCTCAGCGGCACTCAGCGGCGCTCAGCGGCGCTCAGTGGCACTCAGCGACGCTCAGCGGCGCTCAGCGACGGTCAGTGGCACTCAGTGGCGCTCAGTGGCGCTCATCCGCGCTCAGCGACGCTCAGTGGCACTCAGCGGCGCTTAGTGGCGCTCACTGGTACTCAGCGGCGCTCAGCGGCGCTCAGTGGCGCTCGGCGGCGCCCAGCGGCGCTCAGCCGCGCTCGGCGGCGTTCGGCGGTCTCACCCATGTCAGGAGGAGCCGAGGCCCGGGCGTGCGGTAGCTGCGGTTCAGAAATGGCGGCGGCGTGGTATCCACGAAAACTGTACGCGGCGCTACTCACAGAGCACGACACCTCCGCACTCATCACCTGGAGAACACAGGCACGGTGACATGGTGAGAAACAAGCGAACACGCGCCCCCGCGCTCACCCCTCAGAAAATAGGCACAGACACGTTGAAAAACAAGACGACACGGCGCCTCCGCGCTCGCTCCCTGGGAAACTGGGCGCAGGCACGGTGAGAAACAAGAAGACAAGGCGCCTCCGCGCTCAATCGCTGGATAACTGGGCGCAGACACGGTGAGAAACAAGCAGCCACGGCATCTCCGCGCTCGGCCCTTGGGGCATGACTGGACGTGGACACCGCGAGAAACAAAAAGACACGAAGTCTGCGTGCCCCCCCCCCCCCCCCCCGGGGAACGGGGCGCGGACACAGTGAGAAACTAGCGGACACAAGACTCCGCGCTAACCCCGTGGGAAATGGGGTGCGGCCACGGTGCGAACTAGCGAACACACGCCTTCACGCTCACCTCCTGGGGAACGGGACGCGGACACGGGGAGAAACAAGCAGACACGCGCCGTGTCTGCTCCGCGCTCCGCACTCACTCCCTGGGGAGCGGGACATGGCACACAGTGAACTGCAGACGAGCACTGCGCCGGTACTCTCGGCACCGTGGGAACGTGCCCTGCTCATATCAGGTGTGTGGAAGGTACCACCGACAGCCATTGTGCTGTGGCCTTGAGGAACGAGAATAATCCCTGCACATGTACAGGGTTACGCACATACAGGCGAATCATGGAAGCACTGGATGCTCATATACTGATGAACCACAAGGAACAAATCACAGATGCCAATAAAACAGATTAACTTGGTGGATGATGACAATGATTTGGAGCTTTAGGGTGTGTTTGACTGCAAGTGGTCACATATTCATAATGTGGTCACATGGCCATGCACTGACTAAGTGAAAGGTCTTACTGAATGCATCAAGAGGTACATTTTTGTACATTTTCAGATGCCCCCAACCCCAAACCATGGTTTTTGTGTAAAATATTGTGCATTCACCTGCATCTAGCTTTTCTAGACCAGTGGTCTGCCAATCAAAGGTTCTCGCAAAGCATTTCATTAATTGCACTGATAGCATCACAATTAATGTAACCCTTGGTTTAATTAATGAGGAAGGTAGGTGCAGATTTGCCAATAGGTGGCAGCACACATACATAAATCTCAAGCCATAGGCAGCATTGCTGGATTTAGTTTGTCAGTTGAGATCATTGTCTTGCACAATGCAACAAAACATGATGCAATACACTATCAAATGTACCTAAAATTATGGCACATGACAAAATTATGGTGCAAGTGCCATCACTGCCTTTTCATGAGCCCTACAAGGTGCATTAATTTTTATGTCTGCTTGATGATATCCTCTCAAATCATGTGACATGTTGCATTGTGATTAGCATAGTTAAATCATTCCCTAACAAGGCTGGAAAACTGGATTAACTGCTTCAGCCAAACAGTGCATTTTCAAAAAGAAAACTTGATACCAAATTACTTGAGAATGAGGGTCTATGCAAAAGACAGACCAAGTACAGTGGATCTCATACCCAGCATAAGTAAGTGGTATTGGGCTTGAAACTCCAAGATGCCAGACCTTGTGCAAAAAGCAAATTATTGATAAAAAGAATGAATATGTGTGGAACTTAACAGATGAACATCAATTAAAGGTTGTATGACTGCATTCATCCACCCATAGCCAGTTCAGTGTCCTGAGGTGCTTACATTGAAATGAAAAAGGCATAACAATATCATACAGCTTAAAGTTTCATAGCAGAGCTAAGTACATTTACCATTCTGGAGCTCCATACATTTATCATTTTTTTGATGCACTACTTTTTTACTTTAAACAAATCTTAATGCCATATTTCTTATGGATATACAGTCACTGCTATACTCTGGTAATCTACTATTATACTTAGGCACAGTTCTGTTTTCAATATCAGCCTTTTTGGCACACCTAACACACACACCGAGCTGGTCGTTTCCAAAATGATTAGAAGAGGATACTAGGGATTCTTAGACTGCTACACATTACCTTTATGCTGCATGTCAAACCTCAGAAACACTGGGTTTAAAGACCATGAGCACCCTTTGGGTTTAAAGATCACATATGTGTATACAGTTCCATATATGCAATTCTCAGCCATTTTACGGTGCAGTTTTCAACTTAACTTAAAATGTTCAATAACAAGCTATGCTGTAATATGCTGAATGAACAGCAATTCAGTCTTTTAAACAAGCATTGTGGATAACAGACACCACATATCAGTTTACTTGATGTGCTAACCTAAAAATAAAGAAAAATGGAAATGCATCAAATGCATGTTTGGATATGAAAAAGCTACTAAATGCACTACTTATTCTGAAATGATTACTTTCCTATTTACACAGCCCAAAAATACTATCTTTTCCATGCAATATGTTTGAATCTTAACTTACTTAATCATCTTAGTAATTGATAGGTGTTAATTTAACTGGGTATACATGATACCAATTTATGAGAATGGTTCTTTTCTAAAACAACTGAACTCTTTGAAAGACAGAATTAAGTGTGCACAATTTCAGAATATACTTAACACTGCCCTTTATACTGCACTTGTGCCCAAAAGTGATTGACAATCAAACATTTGTCCAAACTCTGGTGTTGTTTACAGCATAGTGCTTCAATCACAGGGTACAGTAAAGAAAAATGTTGAACCAAGAATTAGGAAGTTGAGTGTCACACTCATCTTACATCCAATGATATTATAGGAGAATGCATTGTATTTAAGACATTACAAGGTTGCGTATTTCAAACTGACGAATCAACATCCAGAAAAAGCCTGCTACTATTAGCTACAAAGAATACACAAATTAGCCCTAAAGAGAGATGCACTGTGTAAACCATAAAATGCCACTCATAAGAAATTACACATGGCAGCAAAAACAATGAAAACCTACTATTCCCAGCCATACAACAACTCACCCAAGTATAGTAACCATCATAAGCAATACAGCGAAGCGTACAATTGTGACGCATACGAAACACATGGCATAGCAGCTCCCATCAGGAAGACGACAGCTACAAATGGCTCCAGAAAATTGACTCATTAGCATAAAATGATTTGAACGAACATAATCATCGCCACACCAACCTGAAAATCCGCCGATTCAACCTTGCAGAACTCGGGGCCAAGTCGCGACGTACACGCTGCGAAGCGACGTCCTTTGGGACCTCGCTACACAAATTCCAAACTAATTTGTGTTCTGAGATGACGCCATTGGTATTGATACGCCATTACAATGCACATTTCTGCCGTATGAACTGAGTAAATAACGTAAAACAACATGTTTCAAGATAATTTCAATCCAAATCAAGTGTTCTTTACCAAATTAGAAAGTATTCACATGCTTGGCGATGGCAAACACTGTGTGGACGTCATAATGTTAACAGCTGACAAAGTTTCTTAACCATGGCGTACCATCCGTTTTCAGTACTATAAAAGACCGCGCCGTGACAGGCAGAGAGGTTGCCGCAGCCAAGCCTTTGGGATAGTGGGTTGGGCATCATAAGCCTGGGGCGGGGCGTTGCCAATTTATTGCGGCCTTCTTGCCTGTCAACAGCTTCTTGCCGCTGTTGTATCCCGGAATTGACTGATAAATCTGACAAAGACAGGTATAAAGACTTCTCGGATGCTCATAAGTGTTCCGTGATTGTTTTGATGACAATTTGTGAGATTCTCGTCGGAGGTCTGGTTCAGACTAAAAATCGAAAGTTGCTAGCTGACAGTTGCTGAATGCATACCACATTTCCGTTTTTATGATTATATTGCATGTACATATATAATCCTAATTTCGAGAACACCAGGTCAGGATCATGACAAGGCTTCTAGGATGTGTGCTACCATGATGAGACTGTCCATTCCTCTAAACAGCTTAAGGCCGAAACATGTTGAGCTATGGTGCTGTTGTTGTTCAGTGCGTCTTGTGGCAGCAAAATGGTGAAATTCCAGACTGCTTAGAATAGGTGTTGCACTGAATATGCCTGTATTAACATCAGCATTGCGGGAACAACTCCAGAATATACCTTGCATACCTATGCTGGAAATTTGGTGTTGACTCATGGTTACAAACTGCTGTCATCTAGGAAGTGGCTTTTTCTAGGAATTAGGATAGCACAATTAAAATTTTAATCAATAATGCTTCAAAATTTGGTAAATAAGAAATTAATATGAAGGTTCAGAGCAAACTAGCATTCACTGTGTTTGGCACACATATAAAAAGCTGAATTCCTTAATGCCACTGAGATGTCCAGTCTGGTAAACTGACTTCTTGCAGGCTAGTTACAGTTGCAACCAAATGCATGTTATATGATGCACAGCATGCTCAAATTCAATGAAATCTTGTAAATGCACAAAATACTTGCCTCCATCTGATAATAAAATGCACACTCAGCATTGCAATTTTGTGATGAAGGGTAGTGTTCCATATTTGTCTGAGGTTTTGAACTGAAATGGCCATCTAGAAGATCATTTAGTGCAGCTTTCAGCTCTGCCCTTCATAAGACCTAAACCCCTCTGATTTCTGAGCAACATACCTGTGAAGATGTGCGGAATATTTCAAGGTTACCCAGGTATCTGTGATGACATGCCATTGAAATCTGGCCATTCTATTGGCCATGTGCTGATAAAAGCCCAGACAAATGTATTTGTTAAGTTGCTTTCATCTGACATTTTTTTAGCATAATTTCCTGATGTAAAAGCTGTTAATTGGATCTTAACCAATGTTGCATAGGATATGATTTAATCAAACAGTGACCTTTCAAGGAGCATATGGACTCAACAGAGAAATTATGTTGTCTAGAGCAATGTTGGGTACCCATTGTGTCTGTTTAAAACACACACAATGGGTGCCCCAGGTGCTACTTAAATTTTTGTTGTGATTGCACTATGTGCCAGAGAAATAGGGGATCCAGGGGATCATAGGGAGTGCCAGGGGATCACATCAACCACCCCTTCCCCCATCAAGACAAGTGCAAGCTTGTTTCATGTTTCCCATAGCCCGGGTGCTGAAGACAGGTGCTGTGTTCTGAGGCCATTCAAAGCCATCAATCACATTATAAGCTGTGTGAAATTAACATATCAGTTGCATCAAGTCAGCGGCAGACCATTTAGAAGAGAATGAAGTGACCGTGGCTGATGACTTTGACTGGATCCATTGATCACAATCCCCAACTTAGGAGGTTATAGTCATGCGTCAAAGTGTCATGATGTCACAAAACCATGTACACTTAAGAGTGGCTGTATACTCGCAATTATCATACTGTTATTTTCCATGAATTAAACACAAGGTATGAATCATGTTTTTGACATGCAACCCAGTACTTCAGGGAGAGAGAATTTCCAATCATTGTGGTTCATGAACAAAAACTTTTATGCCCTTGGTATGAGGAGTTGATTACTCTGCTCCAAGATGTTCCCATAGTCCAACATCCCCAGAGGAAACTGGTTATGAATGTACAACATTAATCTTGTAGGAAAGATCGCAAAGCAGCCAGAAAATGGCTTAAAATGTGTCCTACCACAGCCTCATTCAGTTCTTTGAGCATACAACTGAAGTCCCCTATCCAATGCACACCTATAGGTCACCGGAGGTTCTGAGATGCAACCACTTGCCCACCTCAACATGGTTCCATGTCTGGCACTTGGTAATCTGAGTGATACTGGGACAGTTTGTGGCCATCAAAGCTTGCTGTAGACTTTTCAGGATGACTGTGGGTGTTCAGCCTACAATGATCTGAGCTCCTCCCCATGCCTTTCTGCTGTACTAACCTTTGACTGAGATTTTCCTTTTCTCAACATACTATGGTAGCACTTATGTAATTTGTCCTCAAATAGTATTTGTGTCAGAGAATGTATTTACTAGGACAGCATCAGGATCGCAGTTGCCAAGTAAACAGACCAAATGGAGCTGAATCATACACACTGACATTTGATAGTTGTGTTTGAAGTGTAGGACAAATGGCCACTCTAAATAGTTGTGTTTGTTTTTGTTTCAGGATTCAAATATGAATGACAAGATGTTTGGTAAGTGTGACAATACTCATGTAGCAACATGACGCGATTTGGAAAATGTGCTGCACCCATTTTGTGGATAGCCACGCATGCGACACACTCTCAGAAAATGTCATGGTGCATGGGCTGCTAAAAGTATGGCTCTGATCTGGTGTTAGAGATGCCGAATGTGTGGAGTTGTGGCAGTCCCAGCCAGAATGCATTGTAAGAATCTTAGCCCATCCAGGGGAGTGCATAAGTTCCAATGTGTTTGCCATTAGGGCCATGTAGCCACAGAGAAGCCATGTTGTGGGGCTGCCCTTTGGGTGGAAAAGGCACCCTAGCTCGCCGTCTCACGCACTGGCTCTGGCATTCACAGAGACGATGTTCCAGCTGCGCTTCTGCGCCAAGCAGATGGAGCGCATGTCGAAGCGCGCCGAGAAAGACCAAAAGAAGGAGCAGGCCAAGGTGAAGCGGGCCCTGCAGGTGAGAACCGTGGACAGAGGGGCCTGCTGCAGCTAGCTGTCAGAGTTCTCCATATGGTGGTGGACTGACAGGGTCATGTTGCAGCTACGGTGGCCACAGTTGTGAGACGCCCCTGAGCGAGATATTTTCCAGTACTTGTATGCAGTACATATTCGTGCACTTGCGCATAACTGTGAGCATGAAACTGCCTGGAATTCGTTCGGCAGAAAGGCTCCGTGGAGAGCGCCCGGATCTACGCGGAGAACGCGATTCGGAAGAAGAACGAGAGTCTCAACTACCTGCGCATGGCGGGCAAGGTGGACGCGGTGGCTTCCCGCACGCAGAGCGCCATGGCGATGCAGGGGGTGAGCAGGATGCCGGGGTGCCGGCCGCCACAGCAGGGTCACGGCAGCTCAGACAGCTGGGTGGGGCAGGGCCATGGCCTGGTCTGTGTTCCCGATCCATCTTGCTGCATACTATTGTTATATTCCTGTTGCATAAGCAATATGATTTACTTTGTTTATAGTATCGCTAAATTTTCCGTTCAGTACATCTCCATAGCAAGTTGGTTTTATAGGAGGGGTAATTCTACCGCACCAGTGGGAATGTATGAAGGGTTTGTCTGTGATTTCATGCTTTTTACCTTGCATTATAAGTTATGGTTTATCTTCTTTTGGGGGCATGTAAGGGTGTTTTTTGTATTTTGAGAGATACTGATGTCCTTTTGTCACTGCTGGCAGTCATGTTCATAATTGATTTTAGTCATTTTTTTGTTTAAAAGCATTTTTATTAAGAGTCCCACAAGTGGCGTTCGCAAGATGCAGCTAATGCCATTCAGCAAGATCCGTTCAATATGTATGTGAAGTTGCCTTGTTATCTAGTCACGGGCGTTCCGCCACACTGCAGGTGCAGGCTTCACCTCTTACTATACTGACAGCTGACTGTCATGATCGCCATTGTGCGCGTGTAATCGTCACATTTGCCACCTACCGTAGCAAATAGTATGTCGATCACCCTGTTCGAAGTGCACATCTCATTAATTTTCCTCTAAGCCAGCAACATCTCGCTGGTCCTCACCGGAGTTGATAACCTGCCACCGATCATTGTCTTTGCGACAACGACCCGTTGGCCCTCACCCAAGTCGGCAGCGTCCCATTGGCCCTCACCCAAGCTGGCAGCGTCCCATTGGCCGCCACCCAAGCCGGCGGCGTCCCATTGGCCTTCACCCATGCCAGCAACGTCCCATTGGCCCTCACCCAAACCAGCAACGTCTCATTGGCCCTCACCCAAGCCGGCAACGTCCCATTGGCCGTCAAACCAGCCGGCAACGTCCCATTGGCCCTCTTCCAAGCCGGCAGCGTCCCATTGATTGACCCTCACCCAAGCCGGCAGCGTCCGATTGGCCCTCACCCAAGCCGGCAGCATCCCATTCGTCCTCTCCTAAGCCGACAATGTCCCATATGTTTCTCTCATACGTCTCATTGGCTCTCACTTCAGTTGACAACTCGATGCCCGACGCCTGATGCCCGATGCCCCATACCCGATGCCCAATGCCCAATGCCCAATGCCCAATGCCCGATGCCCGATGCCTGATGTGTGATGCCCGGTACCCGATGCCCGATGCCCGACTACCCGGGTATCGATGCTCACCGAATCCAGCCATCGGCCATCGACCTTCTCCTGAGCTATAACACTCCGTTGCTGCTCTTGACCTATGCTGACAATGCCTCATGGGCCCCAGTAAAGCCTCAACAGCTGACCATCCGCATCGGTCTTCTCCCAAACTGACAGCCCGTCATCCTCATCAGCCGCCATGCTAATCAACATCCCCCATCCCCACCAAAACTGACGACGTCTCATGCGCGCTCTCGTGCGCCCCAGGTGACCAAGAACATGGAAGGCGTGGTGAAGAACCTGGACAAAGCTCTCAACTCGATGGACATTGAGAAGGTGTCGTCGGTGATGGACAAGTTCGAGAAGCAGTTCGAGGACTTGGACGTTCGAAGCAGCGTAAGGAGAATTGCGCTGCGCCGGCGAAGTCGCCGTCGCCCTGCGTAGCCCCAATATGGTCAGGCTATTCCCGGACGGGCCACAACTGGATGTAATGATCGCATCTCCTGGCTGACGAGATTGACTAACATTTTCCCGCGCGCTTGCGTGGCATATGCCATACAACGTTGTCCTCCGAGCGCTACGTCGTCTAATAACGTCATGCTTGTTTCCGTGGTGCAACGAGTCTAACGCTCCAGCTATATATGTGACTGCTGCGTTGTCTGACGCGGCGTGTTCTCCCTGTGCAGGTCCTGGAGGACGCCATGGGCTCGACCACCGCCACCTTCACACCCCAGGGCCAGGTCGATTCGCTGATTCAGCAGGTGAGGGAACTACATAGTCGGCGGCAACGGCCACCGAGCGGGGACCGAGAGCAGTCTGCGGATGGTACTCCAGCGAAGCGGCGAGCAATTGGCGCTGTGTTTTATTGCTGCTCTGCTTTCTGGCGAGTTTTTTTTTGTCTCCAGTCGCTGCGTTGGTGCAAATGGCTGTCCGTCATTGTTTTTTTTGTTGTATGGATGCACATGACCCCAGTCATACGCATATTCAAAGATCGTCATTTTTAAATTGTTTCAAAGGGCAGTGTGTGCCGTGGGCAGAGCAGACACGAAAAACCGAATAGTCATGCTGCAGAAGGGCAGTGTGTACCGGGGACAGACCAAACACGAAGAACCGAATAGCCGTGTTGCAGAAGGGGCAGCGTGTACCGGGGACAGACCAAACACGAAGAACCGAATAGCCGTGCTGCAGAAGGGGCAGCGTGTACCGGGGACAGACCAAACACGAAGAACCGAATAGCCGTGCCGCAGAAGGGCAGTGTGTACCGGGGACAGACCAAACACGAAAAACCAAATAACCGTGCTTCTGCAGCACAAGTCAAACATATTGTGCAATGCAAGCTCATGCAATGTTGTTGATTTGCCAACGCTTAGGAAAATACGGAACGGTGCTGGTATTTATGTCAGAGATACGGCACCCGGAATCTCGAAGCTGTTACGCTCCGGTCACAGGACCACGATGCAGAGTCCGAGAGCGGGTGCCAACGGCCACCGGGTGTGTCAGTGGCCGGGCCGCCTGGCGGTGCCCTGTTGCAGGTAGCGGACGAGGCCGGCCTGGAGGTGTCCGGACAGCTGGGTGGCGTCTCCATCCCGACCTCTATCGGAGAGCGCAGCGCCGCACAGGAGGACGATCTCTCCAAAAGGTGCGCCTGCGATTTGCCGGCCGCTCGCACGTGATGGTGGTCGGGCTCGTGATCCGCCATACCGGTAGTGCGCGGTAACTTGGGTGCCTGCTCGGGTATTTTAGACCGGTTTTTCATCAGAGGGGGTACTTATGGGTACGAGTAAGAAGCTGTGACTAGACGTAATAGGCGTAATCTTGAAATTGTGTGTTCTTATTTGTGTTCCGAAGTCGCATAAGTGGTCAGTTTGGGGCTGTATTTGGGAAGCTAAACAAAGGAAATGCTCTCCGCCAATGCTTGTTGAATAGTGCTTCTGAGTAGAGACGAGAGTAGGCTGGTGCCTTCTGAGTAGAGACGCAGGTGGGCTGGGCATTTAGGTCACGTGACAATGCGAAGCGTTTTGTGTACTAGCGGCGCATATTTCTCATGCTGAACTGAGGCTTGGTGGATGGAACTCGAGCATGCGCATCAGTGTGCGTGTGTGTGTGAAAAATTGTTGTGGCAATGTATGCCTTTATAAAAAAATGTTTTTTATCGAAATTGCCGGGAAATTTTGTTTCACCTGAAACAGTGCGGAAGGGAGGGACGATGGTTCAGTCTGCTGCAAGACCGTCATCACTGTCAGGCAGTGCACGCGCGCATGTGACTGCTGAGGTACAGGCGTCACCGCCCCCTGTCGGAGCAAGGGCCAGCGGAAGGTCCTTGTGGAGGGAGCTGAGCTCGTACGCCTCATTCTGGAGCCTAAATTAGTACGGATGGGCCCTGCTACATGCCCCCCCCCCCCCCCTCCAAACACATACGACGTCCGGCTTGGACGCCCACGAACCGGGGACTTAGCCGCGCTCACTGACATGACACCTGTGTCTGAGGCTGAGCCGTACTCTTGTCAGATATATGTAGGGGCGCTCGATGACCGTGCTCTCCTGTCGTCAGGCTGGCGGCGCTGCGTGAGTGAGGCGACGCCCTCCGGACGGCCGAGTCCTGCTCGGCCGGAGGCTGCTCCTGACCCGGCCCCGTTCGGACCGGGGTCGCCTGAGCTGCACCTGCCGGCCAGGAGCTCCTGATTCGACCACTATCGCTGCGCGCTGATGATGTACGACCCTGTTCGCGCTCGCGGCCGATGGCGGCTGCTCGGGCGGAAGGGAGACCGCCTGATCCAGCCGCCGCTCCGGTGGAGACCGTCCGATCCGGACGGTGCTCGGAGGCGGGCGCGTGATGCGAAGGTCCCTGCTTCGACGAGGAGCGCGTGAAACGCGTTCTCCTTGGTCCTGATGCAGAAAGGACCTCCCGGAGGAGCGCACATGCCGCCTTCGTGTTCTTTGGACTAACCTGGGCGTTGTGGCAGGTCGAATGAGACGCTCCGCGCAGGTCACGTGACCATTAATTTAGTGTGAACGGAGTCTGCGCGAGTTGTTAGTTTGCTGCGTACGTCACATGTGCGGGTGATGCCTGCATGCTGGGAACTTCTCCCAGCTTGCACTTGCTTTTTTGCACGCTAAGCTCCGCAGTCAGGTTATGGTGTAGGCTCGTGCTTGCCGTGTCTGGGGATCTGTCAGCAATCAGCTCTGAGCCCGTCCCAGGTCCAGCATCCCCCCCCCGTCCCCCTGGACCGGACCTTTGGAAGCGCTGAACTCTGGCCAATGAGGGCAGCCAGCTCGAAGTGACGTAGGTCGTTATCGGACATCAAGCCATTGTTAGCACTTATTCTATAATACATACTTCTATTGTAAATGTATTTCCGCATCCAAGGAAAGTGACGCTGGTCTGCAGTCTAGCAGCCGCTCGTCGCGGACTGGAGGGGACGACATCTGACTTTGGAGTGAGTGGTCGGCTCGATTGCGAGGGATTCCATCCCCTCGCATCCAACCACTGCGATCAAACCCTGAAACGGATCGTTGCTGCCTGTCCGTTTGTCGAAAATCCTGGTCAACGCTTTCGTGGACCGCAGAAGAGCAAGGCCAATGCTCCGGGCACCATTCGAGCCCTGTGAGGCTACGTTTTAGTCCCTCGCAGGATGCTTAAATGGACTGTTTCACATTTGTGGGGGTGGGGGTGGGGGGGTTGAACTGAAATAGCCATCGAGATCCTTCGGTGTAGCTCACAATCCTGTCCTTAAGACCTACACCCCCCTCGCTACTTTCTTAGCTACACGACCGCGAGAATGCGGAGTCTTCTTCGGGGAGACTATTTCAAGGTCGCCCAGGCATCAGTGACTAATAACATCATTCAAATCCTGTCATTTCATTGGCCACGCGCCGGTCAAGGCCAATAAAACACAATGTCGATTCGTTCATATCCGGCGTTTGTGAGCGCGATTTCCAGATATAAAAGCCGTCCTTGAGCTATCAATAAACGTTGTGCAAGGTACGATAACGTTATCAAACAATGACGCCTTAAGGAGCATACTAAGTAAACAAAGAAATTGTGATATCTAGAGCAGCCTCCCACTTAGAAGTATTCAAAAAATTGTAAGTGAATGTATTTCATTATACCTGATGCTCGCTTCAATATCTTCAAACGTGGAAGATTCCCTGTAAGCGTGAACGACGTGTATGTCTGCTCCATGAGCGTAAATGAATGCTGAATTATGAGTGAGCGCCAATGTCTGATGCAGCCACAAACTGGACTGGGCTCCATGCGGTGGACGCTCAACAGTCTTACACCCGACCAATGATCAGTATCAGATCAGTATCCAATGATCGTACATTCATAGAGCTTGCCTGAAGCCCTGCGCACTCTGAACTCACATGCGCTAAATGCTGTGTGAATGAGCTGGTCCACAGGAAGCACCTCCGCTGTGCCAGAATGCGCAGGCACCACCGTCAGCGTGGCTGGCATTTAACCGTGTCAGCCAGAGGGTGGGCGAACAGAGGGCACCAAACGCCGAACCGAACTTAAAGGCCGGCTTCAGCGGGTGAAGCCGCAGACGGTACCTACAGGGAAGAAGCCATCTGCTGAAGCCGGCGCCCGGTGCGCGATCGGCCCGGCTCGCGGCCATCGCCCGCTTTCAGGTCTTCTGCGCGGAGCTGCACGGCGCGGCCGAGAGCCAGTCGTGCTCCCACGCCTCGTAAGAGTCGTCTCATGCCGCTCCTCCTGGACGTGGGGTTCGTGTTCAGCCAAGGGGATGCGGCTGCCTTCTCCATCACCCAGACCAGCATGTGGGACCGCGAGCTCTGCAGCGTGACCGTCGGTGACGAACAGGCGCGTTTGATAGCGATGCACGGGCCCAACGAGGGGCTGGAGCGCTTCACCGGAGGCGGCGGCCAAGTTCCAAACGTTGGAGTACGGTACGTGGTCAGGCGATCGTCGCCCAAGTGCGCTTCCTCGACACTCTGGCGACCGCGCTCTCCGCATTTTCGACCTGTCTTTCGAGCTGGTAGAGTATTCGGCGCGGGTGCCGCTTACCTTGTGCCCGGCTGTACCCGATGCGGTTACTTTCGCTCGTGATGGGCCTACCCCTGCGGCACAGCTCGCACCGGACATCATGAGAGTCGTGGATGTGATCGGGTTGACCACGTCGCCCCCACATCCCTCATCCTGCCGCCGGTTATGTGCATACCTCCGACTGAGCGCAGCCGGTCAAACCTGGGTATGCGGACCGTGGCACGTCGGTCGAGGGCATCATGGACTTGCGTTTCGAGGGCAGACATTGTCACCGTGACTGCCGCGGTGATTCATATGACTGATCTTATGAACAATCTCCACATTCTTGAGGCTAGTGAGCTCATCGGGAAAGTCTTCAACTTTGATTAAAACATGACTGATGAGCTGAAATGCGTGCGCGCTACGAGAAATGAACTACAGACAATCTGTGACTTTCCATATTTAGTATTCAAAGGTCAGTATTCTTCAAGTACTTCACCTTTTTTAGAAGAAGAAAAATCTCCACCGCGAGCGTTTTACGCGCAGTGTGGCACGGGCTCAACCAGCTCGCGTTAGCAGGATTGCCCGACTTTGAAATCATACAATCCAAACGACATCTTTAGCACCAAAAATAAAGAGCAGGCAATTAGCATTGTACACTACGTCGTTTCGACCACTGCTACTCACAATGCTCGCATGATTGCCTATCATCTTCAAGAAATAACCATCTGATAATATAATAATTTCGGCAACAAACAGGTCATATGATTTTTAACACGCAGACAGCCGACGATTTATAGCATGTACTAAAAGGGCAACATAAGTACCAAATTACGTACATTCGAGCAATTAAGAAAAGTATCCCAGTTCTTCACATTCGTGTCTCGAATTGATATTTCCAAACAGACAGCACAGAGAAAAACCCAACAATGTCGGCGGAACTGAAGCATTTCCAGCAGTCTTAAAAAACGGACCAAGCCACGGGAACCAAACACCGAAGCCAAGCCAACGTTTTCGGTACGGTACATTGACGTCTATTAGCGCAGTGCATCTCATACACGAGTCCGGATAATGTGATTCACACTTATTAGGACCAAACACATCGTGACGACATTGTCGCTTAAACTACAACACTTGGATTCAATTAATATGACTACTCCGTTTGCCGTGACATGCTGCCATCATGTCGTGCAGAGGGACTGTCGTAGTACCCTCTTAAAGTAGTGCACCTCCTGTACAATTCCAACGAGCAAGGCTTGAAATCGCTCTGACATCCAGAGACATACTCTGCCGAGATAATATGCCAACAGCCACCCTAAGGAAACGGATCAAGCCTCGGGAAACGAAGACTGAAGCAAGGCCAGCGTTTCGGTACGGTACATATACGTCTATTAGCGTAGTGCACCTTACACACGAGTCCGGATCATGCGATTCACACTTATTAGGACCAAACACATCTTGCTGACGATGTCGGTGGATATGCCAGACCACGGTCCGATGAACAAGACTCATGCATTGCCGTCAGATGTTGCCATCATTGGCGGACGGACTGCAGTAGCACCCTCTTCAAGTAGTACACCTCTGGTATAATTCCAATTGGCGGGACCTAAAAACCGTTCTGACATCCAAAGACATACTCTACCGAGATAATATGCCAATAAAAATCCTAAGGATACGGACCAAGCCTTGGAAACGAAGACTGAAGCTAGGCCAGCTTTTTCGGTACGGCACATATGCGTCTATTAGCGCAGTGCACCTCATGCACGAGTCCGGATCAGGCGATTCACACTTATGGAAATTAAACACATCGCGCTGACAATGACGGTGGAACTGCGAGACTTCGGTCCGATGAATAAGACAGATGCATTGCCGTGAGATGCTGCCATCATGTGCGGACAGGCTGTAGTAGCACCCTCTTAAAGTAGTACACCTCTTGTATAATTCCGATTGGCGAGGCCTAAAAACCACTCTGAAAGGCAAAGACACACCCCGCCGAGATAACATCCCGACACGAACCCTGAGGAACAAAGCCAAGCCCCGGGAACCGAGGACCGAAACAAAGGCAACGGTTTAAGTACGGTACATATACGTTTAGTCGTACGGTGCACCTGAAACAAGAGCCCTTCTTACTAAGTAGAAATAAACACATTGTGCCGACAATGTCGGTTGAGCCGCAATGGTTTGATTCAATGAATAAGACTCATGCACTGTCGTGGGATGTCACCATCATGCGCGGACAGACTGTAGTAGCACCTTCTTAAAGTAGTGCGCCTCTTGCATAATTCGTTGACGAGACCTAAAAACGGCTTTGTCATCCAAAGACACACTGTACCGAAATAACGTGTCAACAGCAATTCTAAGGGAACGGACCAAGCCCCGGAAACCGAAGACCGAAGCGAGGCCAACGTTTTCGGTACGGTACATATATATTTATAAGCGCAGCGTACCTTATACCATCGTCAGCAAGATGTGTTTAGTCCTAATAAGTGTGAATCGCATGATCCGGACTCGTGTGTGAGGTGCACTACGCTAACAGACGTATATGTACCGTACCGAAAACGCTGGCCTTGCTTCAGTCTTCGTTTCCCGGGGCTTGGTCCGTTTGCTTAGCGTGGCTGTTGGCATATTATCTCGGCAGAGTACGTCTTTGGATGTCAGAGTGGTTTCCAGGTCTCGCCAATTGGAATTATACAAGAGGTGTACTACTTGAAGAGGGTGCTACTGCAGTCCGTCCGCCAATGATGGCAACATCTGACGGCAATGCATGAGTCTTATTCATCGGACCGAAGTCTTGCATATCCACCGACATCATCAGCAAGATGTGTTTGGTCCTAATAAGTGTGAATCGCATGATCCGGACTCGTGTATGAGGTGCACTACGCTAACAGACGTATATGTACCGTACCGAAAACGCTGCTTCGTTTCCCGGGGCTTGGTCCGTTTTCTTAGGGTGGTTGTTGGCATATCATCTCGGCAGAGTATGTCTCTGGATGTCAGAGGGATTTCCGGCCTTGCTCACTGGAATTGTACAAGAGGTGCACTACTTTAAGAGGGTGCTACGACAGTCCCTCTGCACGACATGATGGCGGCATCTCACGGCAATGCATGAGTCTTATTCATCGGACCGACGTCTTGCATTTCCATCGACATTGTCAGCACGACGCGTTTAGTTCTAATAAGTGTGAATCGCATTATCCGGACTCGTGTGTGAGGTGCACTACGCTAACAGACGTATATGTACCGTACCGAAAACGCTGGCCTTGCTTCAGTCTTCGGTTCCCGGGGCTTGGTCCGTTTGCTTAGGGTGGCTGTTGGCATATCATCTCGGCAGAGTATGTCTCTGGATGTCAGAGCGATTTTCGGCCTTGCTCGTTGGAATTGTACAAGAGGTGCACTACTTTAAGAGGGTGCGAAGACAGTCCCTCTGCACGACATGATGGCATCTCACGGCAATGCATGAGTGTTATTCATCGGACCGACGTCTTGCATTTCCATTGACATTGTCAGCACGACGTGTTTAGTTCTAATAAGTGTGAATCGCATTGTCCGGGCTCGTGTGTGAGGTGCACTACGCTAACAGACGTATATGTACCGTACTGAAAACGCTGGCCTTCCTTCAGCCTTCGTTTCCCGGGGCTTGGTCCGTTTGCTTAGGGTGGCTGTTGGCATATTATCTCGGCAGAGTACGTCTTTGGATGTCAGAGCGGTTTCTAGGTCTCGCCAATTGGAATTATACAAGAGGTGTACTACTTGAAGAGTGTGCTACTGCGGTCCGTCCGCCAATGACGGCAACATCTGACGATAATGCATGAGTCTTATTCATCGGACCAAAGTCTTTCATATCCACCAACATCGTCAGCAAATTGTGTTTAGTCCTAATAAGTGTGAATCGCATGATCCGGACTCGCGTGAGGTGCACTACGCTAACAGACGTATATGTACCGTACCGAAGACGCTGGCCTTGCTTCAGTCTTCGTTTCCCGGGGCTTGGTCCGTTTGCTTAGCGTGGCTGTTGGCATATTATCTCGGCAGAGAACGTCTTTGGATGTCAGAGTGGTTTCTAGGTCTCGCCAATTGGAATTATACAAGAGGTGTACTACTTGAAGAGGGTGCTACTGCAGTCCGTCCGCTAATGATGGCAACATCTGACGGCAATGCATGAGTCTTATTCATCGGACCGTGGTCTGGCATATCCACCGACATCGTCAGCAAGATGTGTTTAGTCCTAATAAGTGTGAATCGCATGATCCGGACTCGTGTATAAGGTGCACTACGCTAATAGACTTATATGTACCGTACCGAAAACACTGGCCTTGCTTCAGTCCTCGTTTCCCGGGGCGTGACCCGTTTCCTTAGGGTGGCTGTTGGCATAATATCTCGGCAGAGTATGTCTCTTGATGTCAGAGCGATTTCAAGCCTTGCTCGTTGGAATTGTACAAGAGGTGCACTACTTTAAGAGGGTGCTACGACAGCCCCTCTGCACGACATGATTGCAGCATCTCACGGCAATGCATGAGTCTTATTCATCGGACCGAAGTCTTGCAGTTCCATCGACATTGTCAGCACGACGTGTTTAGTTCTAAAGGTGTGAATTGCATTATCCGGACTCGTGTGTGAGGTGCACTACGCTAACAGACGTATATGTACCGTACCGAAAACGCTGGCCTTGCTTCAGTCTTCGTTTCCCGAGGCTTGATCCGTTTCCTTAGGGTGGCTGTTGGCATATTATCTCGGCAGAGTATGTCTCTAGATTTCAGAGCGATTTCAAGCCTTGCTCGTTGGAATTGTACAGGAGGTGCA
Source organism: Pollicipes pollicipes (assembly GCF_011947565.3). Classification (NCBI taxonomy): domain Eukaryota; kingdom Metazoa; phylum Arthropoda; class Thecostraca; order Pollicipedomorpha; family Pollicipedidae; genus Pollicipes; species Pollicipes pollicipes. The sequence goes on along the minus strand of NW_023596818.1, from coordinate 27,083,164 downwards.
CTACTTTAAGAGGGTACTACGACAGTCCCTCTGCACGACATGATGGCAGCATGTCACGGCAACGGAGTAGTCATATTAATTGAACCCAAGTGTTGTAGTTTAAGCGACAATGTCGTCACGATGTGCTTGGTCCTAATAAGTGTGAATCACATTATCCGGACTCGTGTATGAGATGCACTGCGCTAATAGACGTCAATGTACCGCACCGAAAACGTTGGCTTGGCTTCGGTGTTTGGTTCCCGTGGCTTGGTCCGTTTTTTAAGACTGCTGGAAATGCTTCAGTTCCGCCGACATTGTTGGGTTTTTCTCTGTGCTGTCTGTTTGGAAACATCAATTCGAGACACGAATGTGAAGGACTGAGATGCTTTTCTTGATTGCTCGAATGTACGTAATTTGGTACTTATGTTGCCCTTTTAGTACATGCTATAAATCGTCGGCTGTCTGCGTGTTAAAAATCATATGACCTGTTTGTGGCCGAAATTATTATATTATCAGATGGTTATATCTTGAAGATGATAGGCAATCATGCGAGCATTGTGAGTAGCAGTGGTCGAAACGACGTAGTGAATGATGTTAATTGCCTGCTCATTACTTTTGGTGCTAAAGATGTCGTTTGGATTGTATGATTTCAAAGTCGGGCAATCCTGCTAACGCGAGCTGGTTGAGCCCGTGCCGCACTACGCGTAAAACGCTCGCGGTGGAGATTTTTCTTCTTCTAAAAAAGGTGAAGTACTTGAAGAAAACCCAAAGGTCCACAGGCACTGAACTTGCAGTGTTTGCAATGCGAATTCTCTTTCGATCAGCTTATTGTTAAGTGCTTCGTAGATACTTGACCTGAGTTAAGACCATGGAATATCATTTCCTGGATGTGGTACAATCGGATGTGCTCATCTTGGCCTGGACATGGTACATATGGATGAGGTCATCAAGCCTGGCGCTACTTGCTACTGAATTCTGGCTCCAACAAATAGTTTGTTCGTTTTGTTTTAGGTTTCTCTCAAGGGCATACACACGTCATACACATTTGTTGACAAACTTCGTGGCACCCACAACTGCCTCGAGGTTTTTGAGACTGATAGACGTTGTTGCCCTGCCGCATGTTCCTGTTTAAATATCACGTATTTGACCGAGGGCCATGCAAGTAGGCAGACTGCCCAATTTCGCTGCTTTGAGGTGTGCTCCCAATTTTCGGCGCACTCCGAAGACGAAATTTATTCCTCTTAACAAAACTTGGCACGTGCTACGAGCAATTGAGGTAGGATAATGCAAGTGTAAAGGGTGCCATAACTTTTTTTGCGTCTGTTATTTGATCTTGGTGGCTATCTTTTCCACTTATGCGGCGAGGTGCGAGTTTTCCTCTTAATTGTTCAAAGAACCCCTTTTAACGCAAAGTGCCTAGCCCAGCATTACTGAAATGGGAACTCTTACGAAGCATATATATTAGTTTTGTTTGGCAACGTTCGTCTGTTATGCCGTGAGTGCCAGACTCGATTTATCCGTTTAACGAAAAGAGGTTTTACGAGGCAGCGTTTTAGTACAACCAGAACGCAGCGAAAGTGAACGTGCTCGCCTGTGAGCCGTGACGTAATTGTGGAAGTGGGTCAGCGGTGGACTGTGCGGGGTTGGGGATGACTCGCGGATGAGGTGTGCACCCGCGTAGTTTCAGCCGTCGCGCACGTTGGATGGTAAGTTCTTGAGAATGTCTCTCAGTACGCACTATGTAGTGACTGAGGTGATTCGTGCTTATGCGCGTTTAGGAGTTTGCTGGTGACCGCGCTGCTTTGGCCACACCTCTACTCCCTCTTCCGACCCTGGAAGTAGGTCAAACGTCTGGCTGTCGGGGTGGATCGATGCATTGGATTGTGCTCCAAAAAAATGGTGCGGGGCTGTGTTTCCCTTTTCATGGGCGCCTTCTAGCTGTCTGCTGCTGGCATTCAGGAACTGTACATGGAACGCTGTTAAGTGAACTTCAAGGTTAGGCGGAGGATTGGACGTGACCTTGAGAACGGTAGCGTAGAGTGCCTGATTTCTATTCTTATTGCACAGGAAAAGCCTGTTCAATGATGGTAATTTGTGTGCCGTATGTGCATTGAACTGCATAGCATGCCCCTGTGTGATGGATAACCAGATGTATGTGTTAATATACATACACATATCAGCTTGTGCACATGTTAATGACAAGAAGATGTATCACAGAGGTACTGATTTAGAGATATTTTAGCTTTGATGGCCTGGATGTAGTATTGCCAACTGAAAAGACCTGTACACCTTTCTGTTTACATTTGGGTTTTTGAATACATGGTGAGTGGTTGTTTTGCCTTTCAATGGAGCTCAGCTGTATAATGCTGGAAAAACAGTTCCTTGAGTTAACCATATTAATGCTTCATATCAGCACAGTGTTCATCTGCCTATGCACCAAGTGCAGCCAAGTGCAAAATCATCATAATATATATATATATATATATATATATATATATATATATATATATATATTATATATATATATAGCTATATTTGCTGTCCTTCATCCAGCATGGTGTCACCACTTCTCCTTGGCCACACTCTTCCCACCAGAAGACACTGCCTTTAAGACATGCATTTCTTCAGACACTGCTCTTAGACTGTCAGAGTCAGACATGATATAGATAAGCAATTATGCCCATGTATAATTGTGGTAGTTATTCTAGACAAGTTATAAGACCTTCCCCCTGATTATATACTGATAATGTCAGAAAAGACCCCACTCTGTCCTCTGGACATGATTTTCAAATTGCTTTTAGATAATTCAGAATTATCTGTGACTGCCCTGAGCATAACCTCATGCTGTTCAAAAGTTACCATCCCCTGGTTATGCTTTGGCTCAGGTCCATCAGAAATCATCTTTGTGTTTTACATACCATTTAGATAGCCCCTTAGCCACTCCCTGCTGACCTTGTTATTTAACCATCTGAAACAGTCATTTATCTAGTCATCAGTCTCATCCTGGCCCTTTAAGGCAGGGATTAGGTCCATTGACCCTACTGTTTTGAAGTCACCTAATCTGGCTCTTCAGTTTGCTATCACTTTTTTGGCTGCTTAAATTATGTGGGCCTTCCCTGACCCTGCTCTTTGATCTGTGCTCTTCTAGTCATTACTGTCAAGGCACCACTAAGCACCATCCTTCTTAGAAGGATCCCTTATATGCACTTAACTTTGACCCACTCAGTCATCTCAGGCACTGGTGTGTGGTCTGTCTGACCCTGCCCAGACCCTGGTATATGGCCTGCTGGACCATTTCCCAGACCCTGGTATGTGGTCTGCCTGCCCCTGCCCAGACCCTGGTGTGTGGTCTGGTCCCCTGACCCGGCATGTGGTTTAATGACATTATCCCCTGGTCACAGGTGCCCACCATGCTGGACACAAACCGGGAGCACCTGGTGTGGCCAGGCGTGCCAGTGGGTGGCCGTGCAATGCAGCCACTCTTTGTCAAGAACGGCTCTGAGATGGACACCATGGAACTGACACTGTCCATACAGGACTGCCCTCACTTCAAGGTACTGCTGGAAACACTATTTTACCCAAAAGTTGTATTTCTTACAGGGCTTTTTTATTATTCACTCTCAGAAGTGAGCAGATCGGAGTGCAGGGGATGAAAGAAAATGATCCATGCTGTCATATCCCCTGACTCAGTGACATTTGCATGCATACTATGGTCTGTCTTGTGCTTCAAATGGGTGGTCCAGATTGAGGTTGACTAAGCCAAGTCACCACTTTTGAACAAGCCCTCCATTACGGTGGCTACCATGCTGAGCGTGCTCAGATTTTAAACCTTTGATCCCAGTATTGCTCCTCCTCACTGTCGCCTGCACATGGAGCTCTGTCCAGCGCCTCCAGAGGGCAGGAGTTAATGCTCTGATCCCCGACATAAGTTCTGGGCCGCCGATCGGCGGTCCTGGGCGGCGCCAAAGTAACGTCTCCAAGAGTCATATCAGCATCCTTTTAAAGATATGGAAACAGTTGAAGCATTGGCAAGTTTGCGCTGTTTTGGCCACAACACTTTGAACTAGTATGCAGCCATGATAGCATTACCTCCGCTGCACACTGCGTCCCATATAGCCCCTGTTGATGTTCATACTTTCCTGAATGATCGCAGAGTATGGAGAAAAGTTTTTGCGAAATGAGAGATGTCATGTGAATCAGGAGCGCTGCTGCATATGTCTGCGTGTCGTATTAAACAGTTGTGTTTTCGGTAGCCCCAGCACCATGGAAGCCAATAGTAGCCCGCTGAAGTGTGTGTGGGGGGGGGGGGTCGGGGCGGGGGGGGTCAGCGCACTTTGCCGCCACCTGCGGCGCTCAGCCACGGCACAGCTGCCGCGTCGGGGGCCCGCGCCGGCCGGCTTGGGTCATCGGGTCAGGGTCGGCGGGCCTCACGTGTCCGCGGTGCGGCCGGCGGACTGCGGTCTGACCACAGTCGGCAGCGGCGCCGGCGCCAAGGCCACGGCCACAACCGCTGCTGCACAGGCTGCAGATGATTAGCCCTTTGCACGAACCCGACGGCGTCGGGTGTGAGCTGGGTTTAGCGGGTCCGTGTTTTGCGAGCGGCTGTGTTCAGGCGATGCTGACGGGGGTGAACGACGTTTGGACGCAGGAGAGAAAGTCATGTGCTTGCTCCCTTCGGAACAGCTGGACGTGGCGGCAAGCCCTGCTCAAATGTTTCCCATTTTGATGACAGCAAAGCCCTATGGTCAGGCGAGAGATAGTACCACTTGTTATCTGACGTTTTTTAATGTTCTGGTGATCTTCGTTTCTCTGCGGGATAATGGGATGTTTTCCCGACCACACTAACTGGTTATAAGACCGGTTGGAATTTAGCGTGTGCTATAAAAGTAGCAGCTTTGGCTGCGGCAGATCGGGCGTAAGTAAGCTGCGGCTTGTCCCGCGCCGGCACACCTCAAGCGCCGCCCCCGTGTGGTATGTCGAAGAGCTGATCCGCCCGGTAAGCCTTGACCAACCGCAGCCGAGCCGTCAGGGGCTCACAAGGCCCCTTCAAAATGCAAAGGCACCTGGTGTTCGAATGAGTGGCCCCGCCGGAACCGGACCCTACCAAATTCGTTGACTGGTCTGACTGGCGGCGTCATGGGAGTTATTGGTGTATACAAGTGATGTGTTTCTGACGCCGGTGATGACATTGGTGTTATGGATTCTACTTCCTGTGACGTGATTAGCTGACTAAAAGTCCGGCGAAGCGTCACTGTTGTTATGTTCTTTGGCACTGTGGACCTGTTAATTACGCCTCCAGCTAACCCGTTACATCCCCTCCCCTTCTTGGCACCTGACCACGTGCGCCGCAGCGAGATCGTGCTGATTGCATGACATTGTGGAGCCCTCTCAGCGACCGGCCGCACGCGGCGCGTACGCCTTTTGTGTAACCGGCCGAGTGAATCAGGTGACATGGGGGCTCGAGAGTCCCGACTTCACCTCCTTCCGTGGGAATCCTGCACCGTCTCCGGTCCTCGCCGGGCGTGGCCCCGCCAGCGGCCCCGACAACGGCCCCAGCAGTCACGACTGCCAGTGATGACGTCAGCCGTCGGCGGCACGTGTGACGCGCGCTGGCGCTGTCGCGGCGCCGCGGCGCCGCGCCGCCGCGCCGCTGACCGGGTGTCGCGTCCGCCGGCAGTTCGAGGCCTTCCCGCGACACGAGCGGCTCGCTCCAGATCGCCATGCCGCCGCGCACCGAACGCAACGTCAACGTGGTGTTCACGCCGTCGTCGCCGGCGCCTTACCGCGGCACGGTGGTTGATCCGGCCCAGCGGCGGCCAGCACGAGCGGCGCGACGCGGCCGTGGTGGGGTCACGCGGCGGCGGCGCGCGCGCGCGCCCGCTGGCGCCGCAACCGCACGCACCGGCGCAATCCTCATGTGCTAGCGACGTCGAAGGGCCGAAGTACTGGTTTCATCGAGAGCTGTACTGCTCCTTGTGCGCAGGTTTCAGTTGTTGCCTTTTGGACGCGCTGGCAGTAGGACTGCGATTCGCTGGGCGGGCCCAAGGCTGTTGAGACCGGTCTCGGTGGAGCCTCAGAGATGCGGAGGGGAGGGGGCAGGAAGGGGGAGGGTATGGTGGTTTGACGTGTCGTTCCCGTGCAGCGCCATGGTATAAATCTTCAGTTATTTGAACGGATTGAGATGCGGCGACTGCCTCTTCCCGCCGTCCCCTCCCCACCCCCCCTCCGCCTCTCCCGTCCCTGGCCGGCAGGTGTCCCTGACCATGGCGCGGTGTGCGGGGATTGCTGGACCGTGGGGCGCAGTCTGTGGTCGACCGTTTCCACAGCTGTCGGTCTTCCTGCTCTGGGGGCCCTCCGCCGCGTGTGACGCTAGAGCTGCGGTTTGCTGGTGGCGCGACGTAACCGCGCGGCGTGATGTTCAGCTGTGGTCAGGCCGAGCAGGTAGGGCGCTGTGACCTGACCTGATCTGGCCTGGTGTGCGGTCTTACTCGTGCTGTGTTTACCCGCCCGTGCCGTCCGGGTGACGTGGTGACCCACCGTCACGTGACCGGGCGCCCGTGCTCTCGCCAGATCCCGCTGAGCGGGTACGGCGGCGCGTCCGACGTGCAGATCCACGTGAACGCGCGCGACCCGTCCGGCCGGCCTTGCCTCAGCCTGAACGCCGCCGGGCCGGGCGGCACGCGACTGGCCGGCTTCTCGATCGCCAACATCGGCCAGCGCGCCGCCTACATCAAGCTGGTGGTGTTCTCAGGTGAGTGGACGGCAGCGAACGGCTGTGTCGGCAGGCTGTCCGCTGGCCGGCCCGCCGCTGCTGGCCGGAACAGCAGCAGACGGCTGGGTCGGCAGGGAGGCTGCTCGCCGGCCCGCCGCTGCTGGCCGGAACGGCAGCAGACGGCTGTGTCGGCAGGGAGGCTGCCCGCCGGCCCGCCGTCGCCGGCCGGTCGGAGATGTGTAGCTGTGGTGCGGGCCGTCCCACGGTCTTTCCCACCTCCGGAACCGTCGCGGTGTCACAGCCGTTTTCACGGGCCGTTGATTTCGAGGGCGTCAGGGGCAGCAGGCTGTGAACAGGGCCGAGTGACCAGACTGAGAATGTTTGCTTCCTGCTTTGCATTGACATTGGCATTAGCTTCATGCATTGGCTGGGCGGTAGCTCGGCGACCTTTCCGGGCCATTTTAGAGCTGCACGACTACGCAGGGAGACAAGAGGTGCGCTAATACCGCTGCCAGCCCGCCCCATGCAAATGCCCGCAGAACTGGCTCACCCAGATGGGGGCGTCACACCAGCGTAGGCGTAACCCCTCGGCGCTCGGGTGGAACCGGTACGGGGACGGCTTGGGCCGCACTCTGTCAGCAACGGGCTTCTGAATTAAGTTCTGATTCGGCGACATTGATATTCAAATATGCAAAATGGTACCCGGCAGAAGTGAAAGGGTGGGCGATCCTCTGGCTCTGCAGTATCACTTTGTTCTAAAATGAAGTCCAGTAGCGCTCCAGTCCCGACGTTCGACCCTTCGGGGTCCCCGCGCGAGGCTGAGCACGTGTCAAAACGTCGCAGCAGGGGTGAGCCTGGTGCGCGCCGCCCCGCAGCGCCACCTGCCCACTGCCTGGCACAGTTTGTCGCCACGAGTCCAGGATGTGAACGAACAGAGCCAGATAACGCGTTCAGATCAGGGGATAGTCGCGCCGGTGGGGTCGCCGCACGTGGTTACCCGGGGCACCTGGCGGCCGGGTCTTGGTGTGAGTTGTTGGCTTAAACCTCCCACGAACAAAACAAAGTTGTAAGATCGTGGTGGCTCCAGCCGTTCCTCTTCCCAACGTCTGGTTGGGCCGGCAAATACCTTCGTGTGTGTGTAGCAACTAATGAGTAAATGGATGCGCAATAGCGCAACAAACCCAATGTGTCGTGTGTCCACCCCGTGTGGGTCGCTTACCGGTCCGTCGTAATTGCCGACAACGCCTCATCCGTCGGGGAGCGGGGTGTCAGCCGGCGCTGGCAGCCACGAGGTGGCCTCACAGCCCCCTGGCGGGAGTCCATCCGAACTCCGAGCACCGGCGCCGAAACTGGCTCCCTGTGCGGCGTGAGTCTCGCCAGCGGAGACCTCCCAGGGCGGCCCTGCAGTATCGCGCCGGCCCTCGCCGATCTGTGGGATCGCATCAACATCACTCGGAGATAGTCATTGTTGGCCGAAAGAGCTCGGACCAGAGCCAAACCGTTGCATCGCAAGCTTTATGCGAACGTGAATCCACGGAAAATGGAGCAGACCTTGCGTTCTGGTTGGTTTACTTTTTGCCGAGCCCGCATCAATGACGGATGACAGCACGGCCAGGGGGCGTCCGTCTGGTGACGCCAGGCTGCTCCGGCTGATGTGTGCCGCCCCCGCTGCTGACGCGAAACACCTCATCAGTACGCTCTGACGGCCCTGTTATCGAGGGGCAGCGAGACCAGCATCGATCCGATAACGCTGGCCGAAGGCGAGTTTTTCCGCGCTGAACTGTTTGGTCGGATCTCGCAGCCCCCCCCCCCCCCCCCGCCCCGGACGCGTTTAACCGCAGCTTCGGGATATATGGATTTGTCACCATGACGTGCGCGCGATGCATGCGTGGGCTGCTGGAGCTGCTCTCCGGGCACGGGCTGTCGGGTCGTTCGTCATTCGATGTGTGTTTTATTCCCGACTCCTGGCGTTCGTTCAAAGCCGTTAAAACTGATCACAAACGGAAAAGTGAGTGCCTCCAAGACACTTGCAGATCAGAAACGAGGCTTGTCCGGTTTCAACATTTGCGCCACAGGGGCGACGCTAAATCTATCCCGAACGACGGGGAAGTGTGAGGATAGCCACTCCTACCCCACGTTTTCACAAACTGGACGGGCTGTCTTCGCTGCCGCGTCTTTACTTGAGTCCTTGCTGCCGCTTCTGTAGGTACCAACAACCGCATCGGCGCAGCGGCCCTTTTATGTTATTTATCGCTGTTTGTCTGCCGCTGCCCAGAAAGATGCCGCATAAGTGCCCACGTTATATGTGCACATCCTGGATCGTGTCGTGCTGCGTCTGTTCACGAGCCATGCCGCCCCCCCCCCCCCCTCTCAGCAGACCCCACGCGCCGGTCACGTTGCTTGCGGCGGCGTGACGACGAACGACTGCGGGGAATTACTGCAGAAGGCCGCGACCGCTGTACTGCACGGTGATACTTTAATTATTTAGGCTAAAAACAACACTTCGTTAGCAGAACTCAATGGCGGCACCGGTTAAACAGTCCTTTCAGCCTCGAAGGGATCAATGCGAAGCCCTCCACTTTCTGCAGCCGATGTGATGGTGGGTGATGGCGGTAGTGGCAGCGGCTGTGGTATTTCTGGTTCGTTGTGGCGTCCTCGTGCTCTGCTAGTCATGCCCAGGCCGCTCGGGCTAGCCGGCTGACGCACCTCGGCAGACAATTAGGGAGGCTCGGTCACACGTTGTCGTCACATGATTTGACGTCACGGACGGGTAGGTACCCCCCCCCCCCCCCCCTGAGTAATACTACAAACCAACATTCACAAATTGATGAGTAGCTGGATGCGAATTTTGAACACGGCACAACTTTGTGCATATCGTGCTGCTTATGATGCGTACAGCGGACGGTGGTTCGCTGCGACAAAATCGGCTGGCGGCGGCCGTTGCTCCCGCGTCGCTGTTGCGGCCGTATTGCAGGAGAGCTGCAGACGCTGTATGCTTTGTGCGATGACCTCTCTCCGCTCGGCCCCTGACACGCGCCGGCGCGACCGCCGGCCGTTGGCCGGGCTGTTGATAACGTATCGGCATCTGACGCTGTGATCCCACAGGCGTCTGACGCACCGATCCCACAGGCATCTGACGCACTGGCGGATACACGCTTGACACTGGCAGTTTACGAGCCGTCTTTCACTCATTGCCGTAGCGCATCAGTGCGGTAGGCAGTCTGCCCCTGGCCTCGCGACGCCCTGTTCCGTTGTTTCTGTCTGCGAGTTAGGCGGCTCGTCGCTGATTGGGCGCCTGCGCACGGGGGCAGTGTAGCGACGAACCAACCGTCGATGTTCTTCAGATATTTTCGCATGGTTTGACGAGACGTGTCCAAGCTATCAAAATGTGCGCGTTTTCATCTGGTGGCACCGAGTTCTTCTTTCAAGCCTTGGAAGGCAGGAAGGGATCGTGCTGATAGTTACGCCGTGTGAGCGGACGTTTGAGCTTGCGTTCAGTAGATCATCTGCGATTCTGTTTGACGTGTCACGCTCCTCGTGACAAACATCTTTGAATTGAGACGCATTCGACGTTGGGCGTTTGTTTACGAAACAGTTGCAAGCTCGAATGTCCAGTGCGAAGGATTTATACTTTTAAGTGACTTGGCATTACATTCAAAAGAAATCAGCAAATGTTGTCATACAAAATGAAAAATATATAAATATATATCATAAAATATCATGAGATCATATATCATAATACAAAATATCATGTATATATCATACAAAATAATATCATATATCATATAAAATATAATATATCATGTCATATAAAAATAAAAATATCAAAAATATCATTCAAAAAATGTTATCATACAAATAATTTTCTAGAGGAAATGTGTTTCTTCAATCCACACTTTCATACTCGCGTGAATCACAAAAGGCGTTGGGACGTGCCGATCGCCCGGACTTCGGGTGGTGTGAACTGGAGGACCGAAGTTTTTGCGAACATACTCTATCCCGCCTCAGAAATAGGAGCGCCTTCGCGATCATTTTGTCTAAATTCGTCATCGCGGTTTGTCGGGATCCACTATTGCAGGGCTTTACATTGCTCTCAATTGCTGAGGCTATATGGCGTCACCTGCCTCTTACTGTCCGAGGGGGGAGGGGGCATCGCGGGGAATCGAACCCCGTACCTCTAGTTTCCCAGACACTCAGGTCAGCTATTACGCTACTGGTATCCCCAAGCGAAACCGTTCGTCAAACCTGTACTGAGTTCCGTCAAAGGCTACGTACTTCTCCAGAATAGGTCTTACCAAGCCGTGTGCTCATTTGGGCCGCACGTAGCCGATATTTATAACCACAGTTGGGTTCACGGATGGAATAATTGTTCGAACCATCGTCCTCGTCTGGTCCTTTGAACGAACACAGTGGCTCGGCCAGTTAGCTCCCTTTCCCGGAGCTCAATTACGCCTGCCGACGGTCGGAGAGTGGAGTGGCCGAAACGTTGTGTTCATCGTAACACGCCAGATGAGCAGGGTCCTCCGAACGATCATTTCAGGCGTGAGACATGACAACTCGTCTCAATCCACTTACTAAGCCACGTTTGGGTTCATTGCGTACTTGTGTCCTGCTGCACGCGTCAAACTCGGTCCAAAAAAATCGGCCACCGGCCGTCATGGCGCACAATGGCACACGGCACTCCGTCACATTTCCAGCAGTGTCCGCTCCCTCCGCCAGGGGCCACCCGTCCCGACCACGAGCTGGGAGAGGCGCGCGAGGACGGGCGCGTTTTTGTATCTCACCAGCTGTCAAAAATTGTCATTCAGGGTCTCTGTCAAGCATCCGCGCTCATTGTGATGACTAGTGTGAACTTCATCATTCACTGAAGCAAACTTTCCGTTAACCCTAACGGCATAAATTTCTGTTTTGAAACCGGCCGATGTCCGGTACACCCAGTCCCGTTCGAGGGTGCTTACACCTTTTTGAGACGATTAGAATTCAAGGTCTGGTTATTGCCACATCCGGGCCTCTTACTGTCGCTCCCCTTTGTAGCCTAATGACCAAGTGTCATATTTAGCCTGCCTTGTAATTGTGCCCTTCCGGAAACAGTGAACTCTTGGCGACCGCCTGCCGTCCCTAACGCCTACCCCTGAAGGTGCCGGGGCGCGTCTGGGAGTGCGGGGGAGGGGCAGATCCCCAGGCCCCGGATAACGGTGTACCTGCCCCCAGGATCAGAGACGACAAACAGGTCTGGCCCTTTCCCCCTCCCCGCCGCCCCGCGGGCACGGCTGCCGCCGCGAGCGGGGGACGAGCCCGTGCCGCGCGGAATGCAGGGGCGGCGCCAAGGGTAGGAGAGGGGGGGGGGCGCCAACAGGAGACGCGTGACCACAAGTTACAATTGTTACAAAGTGACACTTCACAAGTTACCTTCGAATTTAGCACATGGCGTTCTTGAAAAATAAACCGAGAGTAATACCCTCCGTAATCCCCTCACCCCCACCCCCACTCGACCCCTGGACTGGTCGGCTGGTGACGCGCCCGTTGGCGGTAGGGGGTGTGCGCGGCTTCTGGGGTCAGGGGGCCAGTGGTGCCAGTGACACCGGGCCGGGGTGAACTTCAGCCAGCCGCCATGTACTATTCCTTCTCTTCGCCTGCGCAGAGGCAGTTCCCCTTCTTGGGCTTCAGGTCACCATGTGAGTAAGCTGATCTTTTGGAGGTCGGTGGCGTCGGGGCTGTGTGTTGAGTGCTACAATCCAGCATCGCTGCTGCGATGAAGGCACGCAGACAACGTGTCGTCGTGACAAGCGGTTCGTTACCGCTCGCGGTTTCGGAACATTTCAGATAAATGTCGGGAGAACGTTTGAGAGATTGTGCAGTGGTCCGTGCATCAAAACGCCGTGAATCTTGGGAGCGCAGTTTTGTGCATTGTCGGTCACTGGAGGAAAGTTGCTAGTATTCATTGGGTGGTATGGGCACACTACGGGGCTAAAAAGGACACGTTTCAGTCGTTATCTGCGATAAGTGTTAAGTCTTGTGGTTGACGAGATATTTGGTATTTCCATGTCGTGGGCATTCCTCCCGTGTTCATTTGCGACGATGTCGCGCCATTTTGAATATTATTACGCACAAGATTTGATGCCTCAAGTTGCGTCATTTTGGTGAAAGCGGAGGATGTGCTTTATCTTCTAATCGCACCGCGGAAATGCGCCGTGTACAGTTGTGAAACCGAGATTGCGCGAATCTTGTGGGCTTTGAAATGATCAGTTAATCAGGAGCCCTTCACTGTCAAGTGTATGTTTGTATGTGCATGTGTATGTATGTTTGCGAGCAAACAAGAAGGCGTCACTTCACTGTGTATGTTTGCAAACAAACAAGAAGGCGTCATTTGTATACCAATTCGTGCGGATGCGAAAAAGCGGTCGGTGCTTTACGTATGCTTGACTTCGTTCGTAAAATGTCACATTAACGCGTGTTGTCAGCTTTTTGTGCCGTATTCGTGGGAACTCAGGCCGTTATTGTTACCAGTAATGCTCCCCTTGGCAGATGGAGTGTGACAGATGACGTGCATGAGATTGGCTTTATCGGGCTGTAGGCTGATAGTTTCCCTAGCTTATGAGCCTTCTGAATATTAGGTTACCTAGCTTGCTTTGTAATTGGTTTCAGACTCCTTAGTTCGGTGTGGTTGTTTTCCACTGGCGCCGGCCGTGTGCCGGGGTTTTGCGCATGGCAGGTCATTGCCGAGCTGTTGTGGATGCTTCTGGATATAAAAGAGCCGTGTCTCTAAGCATGGTAGTAGCCGATTATAAACTATGCCTTATCTTATTCAAAAGCTTAAACACTGTTCATAGAGCCGATTAAAAAAAAAACACACTTATTCGAGCTCGCGACACGCCAGGATGTTAACCGAACTGCGTCTTGGTATTCAGCTTTCACCACTTTCGATGCGATCTTTTTGATATGTTACGCGTTCGAAGGTGGGAGGTTCGACGAAGGCATACGTCAAAATTATTGTCAGCATGCCGGCAGTGCTTGTTTACTTTACGGTTGGTGGCGGAAAACGTAAATTTGAGTTATTTTCCACCCTGCAACATAAGATTTCACTAGGCCACCGATGAATTTATGCCTTATTCGCTTACGAACATCGGGACTGCGTGAAAAGCATTCCAGCAATTGGAGGCAGAAATCCTATAGTCTCTTACCAGGAACGTCGTGAGTTGCTGCATGGTGACACCTGTGGATTAAGCCATTGTAACAGAGGCGGGTCCAGGGGCTGGGGGGGGGGGGGGGGCGATACCACGGACCTGCTCCTGCCGCGCAGTACTGGTAGTCGCCTCGGCTCAATCCGTCGTGGAAAAACTACGCTCGGACACCAAACCCAGAGCGCTCACATATCGCACACCGATGTGTTTCACGCATCGGTCACGTTTTTGCTCAGGCGTATCGATTCTGTTGTCCGGCTCAGGTGCACCGGCGGTGCGTGAGATGGCGGGTGGGGCGAGCGGCGCGCGTGGTCGTCAGACGGCGCGCGCTCGCCGCCCCTACGAACAGGCGGCCCGGTGCGTCGTTGACTCGGCGCTGCGCGTCGCGGCTCCGACTCAGAGTCACGACTGTGAGTCGGAGCCGGAGCGCGCTCCGCCGGGCTTTGCTGAAGCGGCGTCAGCCTCAGCCCTGCCCGCTCGTGATCGGCTCGCCATGCCCCTGCGCCGGGGATGTTTGCGCGTCTGACGGGCGGCGCGCGCCCCCGCGTCCGTTGCAGACATGGCGTGCGAGCGGCCGCTGCCGGCGCACCAGGCCACCGTGCACCCCAGCCAGTTCATCCTGCGGCCGGGCGACACGCGCCAGCTGACGGCCGTCGTGCCGCCCGTGGCGCACGCGCAGGACGTGGGCGCCGTGCTGGTGCTGAGCGGCGACGAGACGCTGCGCCAGGAGCTTCGGCGCCGGCCGCCAGGGGCGGGGCCGTCGCACCACACGCCCGCCAACCTCCGCACCATCAACTTCCAGGTGGGTGCGCCGCTGCACGCAGCGACGGCGCTGGCTCGTCCCCCAGTGGTGACGGGGGCCGGCCGAAGCGTGGCGACTGGCTTGGACGCCGGATTTATGTGGAGTAGATCTGGCCGCCACTCTGCCTTCGACGGATGGGCTGTCACAAGCAGTGCATTGAGTGTGCCTGAAAGTACGGTATATAATGTAACTGCTATCGACGGACGGTGCTTGGCTGTCGGTTTTGACCAACAGAGGGGACTGTAAACCCATTGAACAGGCTTCTGCTACGCAGATCATCGGAGCATGCGTTCCAAACGCCGCTTTTCAAGCACTCGGTGATGAACGTGCTTGTCAGAAACGCTGGAGCGGTGACGTTTTAGTGCGCGGCTGGTTTTTGAGATCGCAATGGATTAGCTGGATTGGGGGAGTCGCTTTGGCCATGTTCCATTAGCTGGGTGACTCGTGCAGTCGAGACCTTCAGGCAGCGAGCCGACCGTGGCCGATCGAGGCCGGCGGTCGGTCGGGCAGACGGCCGGTGCTGGACTGGGCCGGGCGCGGCGGGTGGCCGCCGATCCTGCGCCTCCGCAGGGCTGGTGCAGCCGCCGCTGAGCTCGCGCCGGCCCGCTGACGCGCCGTGCCGCCCCGTTTTCAGGCGTCGTACGACGGCGAGGCGCCCGACGGCCAGGCCGCCGCCGCGCTCGGCGCCTCCGCCGCCCGCATGGAGGAGCTCTTCTTCTCCAGCATGAAGCAGACGAAGCTGCCGCTCAAGTGTGAGTGGCGGTCGTCGACGCGCGCCGGCTCGTGGTCGTCTTCCATCCAGTTCGAGACTGCTGGTCGAGTCGAGACTGCTCGCAATGCTTTCATGGCTGCGTGCCATGCCGAATGGGAAGGGGACGGCGGGGATGTAGCGCGCAACACGATGTAAGCGCGCTGACTGCGGCTTGCCGGCGTCAGATGACTGGTGCTGGTGGCCTGCCCGCAACTCATTGCTGGGCGCTCTGACTATTGTCCACCGCCGCCAAGGTACCAGTTGTGGGTGATTTGTGAGCTGCTGGTGCCGTGTTGGACGAGCTCGCCTCCCGTTTCAGACATGCCGGCTCGGCCGCTCTCCGTGGCGTCGGAGCCCAAGCCGCACGACTTCTCCAGCCCGTACGACCCCAGGTCAGTTTCCCGGAGCGGCGCTGACTGGCTGGGGTGTGCGGTCGTCCCGGCAGGGCCCGTGCCGGTGTGTACCTGCACAGCGCGCCGGGCGAGGTGGCCTGAAGGCGGCTGATATATCTCGACCATCCGCTTAACGGCTGTAAATTATACTGGAGGGATGGTTGTTAGCGACGTGCATGAATAATCCAGTAAGTTAACTTGCTCTGCACGAGACGGGGCTTTTTAGTTAAGCTATGAAAATCCTGTATTTCGGGAGTCTGCAAAGCATTGGATCCGTCGTGTTTCATCAATTACGAGTGCGCCCCAGTCAGCACGATTGCATTCAGCGATATTTTTATGTGACCGAGCTGCGAACCAATACACTAGTCGTCCACTGAGCGCATTATTTAGCGTTGACATGGCGTTTACTGGATGTCCAGCTGGGCGTGACCGGCGATGTCTGAGGTGGACCATTGCCAGGACGCGGGTACGCTTAGTTCTGGAGCGTGGGTCGATGCGGCGGGGCGCTGGTCTGGTTGGCTGGATCTGCGCCGCGGTGGGCCCCGAGCGGCGGTGGCACGGGAGGTGTGCGCTCTCGTGTGGCCGCCTCCTGTTGCTTCCGGCGCCGACATCCTGCCGCGAATAGCGGCGCGTCTCAGTTTCAGGAACTCGTCGGACGTGTACCGGCGCCCGGTCAGCCGGGCAGGCCGGCGGAGTCGCCTCACCTCCAGACGGTAGCGGTCCGGGCGGACATCTCAAGGGGGGGGGGGGTAAGAAACTCAAGGGGGGCAGCTCAAGGGGGGAAGGCGGACATGCCCTCTGGCAGACCGTTGATCGCTGACTGTCGGAGCGGGGAAAGGGAGGGGCGGCTCGTCGACTCTGCCGTCGAGGTGAGATAACGTGTGGCATTGACTATTCGAACGCACGTTGTGGACTCTCTCCGGACCCGCGACTCGGCAACTAGCAGACGCCTTTGGAGGCGTGGTCAGTGAAGGTCGACCCGCCCAGTGACCAGTGTCGTGTGTCAGACCTTCGTGGGCTCGCCCCTCTGCTCACGACTCGCTGGCGTTACGAGCTTCCGAGTTGCTGCCCTATTTAACTCAGGCTGATTAGAGACTGGGCATTAGTATTTACCAGCTAATCATTGATCGCCCCCGGGCCGCTCGGGTATTAACGGGTGTTTTGGTCACCGCCAGCCAACGCACGATATCTTACCGAACGTTGCTAGCGCGCGTGTTCGTCTGGCGCGCCAGAATGTCCGTGGGGTAGCGGTGTGAGTGGTGTCCGTATCCAAGCGTGGCGTACCGAGTGCTGATCGCTGCTCCATGTTTCCACTAGCCGTGGTGCCGGACGTGCGCGGCCGGTGGTGCCGGACGTGCGCGGCCGGTGGTGTCGGACGTGCGCGGCCAGTGGTGCCGGACGTGCGCGGCCGGTGGTGCCGGACGTGCGCGGCCAGTGGTGCCGGACGTGCGCGGCCGGCGGTGCCGGACGTGCGTGGCTGGTGGTGCCGGACGTGCGCGGCCGAAAACCTCGTCGCCAGACGTCCGGATCAGTGTCCAGCTCTGTTCCACGTCTGAAGCGGTGCTCTGTCGTGTTGTGTGCCGGTTGACGATGGTCGCCCTGTTTAGGCTGCGGCGTTGGCAGTGCGCGTCTCGTGCAGAGAGACCCGCGCTGGGGTGTGCGCTGCTGCGCCACGTCCACCGGGGGCCGCATCGGTGTGTGTGACTGTCGTGTCGCGTGACGGGCTGGCGAAGATACTCAGGCTAACAGGCAATCTGCATCAGCTCAATTTTTATCGCAAAAAACTGACATACGAGCAGAAAAGCAGCTTCTGAACCCAGGCAAACTCCGAAGATGTGAATTATTCCTTCTTTCGGATTAGCGACATCTTTTGGATTTACTTTGGCTTTGTGGATTTATTTAGACTTGTGCGACCTGTTGTGTTTAGTTGACATTGAGGCTGAAGTCAAAATTGCGCCGTAAGGAAGGTACTTTTGGCTTAGTATCCACCCCTAGCTCTATAGACTACAATATTGCGAAAATGAAGCCCTAGCGTGCGGTAAGCACCCCCTTAGGATTCATTTTGTGGTCGAAACCTTACAGAATTACGGGAGCGGGAAAGGAGTCGGCGCGCGAGGAAATGTCTCAGAAAAAATAGGATACAAAGTAAATAATTGCAGTAGGCCGCAGCTTTTCGTGAACTAAACCAGGAAAATATTTATCATGTGATTTAGTTTCCTTCGGTGCGCGGCCTCCGTTCAAGTCCTCTGTGTCGCGTGATGTCTAGCAGGCGCACAAGTTGTAGTGTGACCCCGCCCGTAACGCGTGTGGGATCGGCGCGCGGAGTATTTGTCGCCACCTGACTTCCGCTCCGGGTCCATTCGCGGCGTGTGCTCCATTTGGTGACATTCGGCCTGTCTGGTGACATTCGGTCCGTCCAGTGACATTC
>NW_023596818.1:27020075-27064279 GCF_011947565.3 Pollicipes pollicipes | reverse complement strand
CGTTCCACAGAGTCGGTCTTCTGCTCTGGGGGCCCTCCGCCGCGTGTGGAGCTAGAGCTGCGGTTGCTGGTGGGCGACGTAACCGCGCGGAGTGATGTTCAGATGTGGTCAGGCCGAGCAGGTAGGGCGTGTGACCTGACCTGATCTGGCCTGGTGTGCGGTCTTACTCAGTGCTGTGTTTACCCCGCCCGTTGCCGCTCGGGTGACGTAGTAACGACCACCGTCAGTGACCGGGCGCCATGCTCTCGCCAGATTCCCGCTGAGCGGGTACGGCGGCGCGTCCGACGTGCAGATCCACGTGAACGCGCGCGACCCGTCCGGCCGGCCTTGCCTCAGCTGAACGCCGCCGGGCCGGGCGGCACACGACTGGCCGGCTTCTCGATCGCCAACATCGGCCAGCGCGCCGCCTACATCAAGCTGGTGGGTTCTCAGGTGAGTGGACGGCAGCGAACGGCTGTGTCGGCAGGCTGCCCGCTGGCTGGTCCGCCGCTGCTGGCCGGAACAGCAGCAGACGGCTGCGTCGGCAGGGAGGCTGCTCGCCGGCCCGCCGCTGACCGGAACGGCAGCAGACGGCTGTGTCGGCAGGGAGGCTGCCCGCCGGCCCGCCGTCGCCGGCCGGTCGGAGATGTGTAGCTGTGTGCGGGCCGTCCCACGGTCTTTCCCACCTCCGGAACCGTCGCGGTGTCACAGCCGTTTTCACGGGCCGTTGATTTCGAGGGCGTCAGGGGCAGCAGGCTGTGAACAGGGCCGAGTGACCAGACTGAGAATGTTTGCTTCCTGCTTTGCATTGACATTGGCATTAGCTTCATGCATTGGCTGGGCGGTTAGCTCGGCGACCTTTCCGGGCCATTTTAGAGCTGCACGACTACCAGGGAGACAAGAGGTGCGCTAATACCGCTGCCAGCCCGCCCCATGCAAATGCCCGCAGAACTGGCTCACCCAGATGGGGAGCGTCACACCAGCGTAGGCGTAACCCCTCGGCGCTCGGGTGGAACCGGTACGGGGACGGCTTGGGCCGCACTCTGTCAGCAACGGGCTTCTGAATTAAGTTCTGATTCGGCGACATTGATATTCAAATATGCAAAATGGTACCCGGCAGAAGTGAAAGGGTGGGCGATCCTCTGGCTCTGCAGTATCACTTTGTTCTAAAATGAAGTCCAGTAGCGCTCCAGTCCCGACGTTCGACCCTTCGGGCTCCCCGCGCGAGGCTGAGCACGTGTCAAAACGTCGCAGCAGGGGTGAGCCTGGCGCGCGCCGCCCCGCAGCGCCACCTGCCCACTGCCTGGCACAGTTTGTCGCCACGAGTCCAGGATGTGAACGAACAGAGCCAGATAACGCGTTCAGATCAGGGGATAGTCGCGCCGATTGGGGTCGCCGCACGTGGTTACCCGGGGCACCTGGCGGCCGGGTCTTGGTGTGAGTTGTTGGCTTAAAACCTCCCACGAACAAAACAAAGTTGTAAGATCGTGGTGGCTCCAGCCGTTCCTCTTCCCAACGTCTGGTTGGGCCGGCAAATACCTTCGTGTGTGTGTAGCAACTAATGAGTAAATGGATGCGCAATAGCGCAACAAACCCAATGTGTCGTGTGTCCACCCCGTGTGGGTCGCCTTACCGGTTCGTCGTAATTGCCGACAACGCCTCATCCGTCGGGGAGCGGGGTGTGTCAGCCGGCGCTGGCAGCCACGAGGTGGCCTCACAGCCCCCTGGCGGGAGTCCGTCCGAACTACGAGCACCGGCGCCGAAACTGGCTCCCTGTGCGGCGTGAGTCTCGCCAGCGGAGACCTCCCAGGGCGGCCCTGCGGTATCGCACCGGCCCTCGCCGATCTGCGGGATCGCATCAGTATCACTCGGAGATAGTCATTGTTGGCCGAAAGAGCTCGGACCAGAGCCAAACCGTTGCATCGCAAGCTTTATGCGAACGTGAATCCACGGAAAATGGAGCAGACCTTGCGTTCTGGTTGGTTTACTTTTTGCCGAGCCCGCATCAATGACGGATGACAGCACGGCCAGGGGGCGTCCGTCTGGTGACGCCAGGCTGCTCCGGCTGATGTGTGCCGCCCCCGCTGCTGACGCGAAACACCTCATCAGTACGCTCTGACGGCCCTGTTATCGAGGGCAGCGAGACCAGCATCGATCCGATAACGCTGGCCGAAGGCGAGTTTTTCCGCGCTGAACTGTTTGGTCGGATCTCGCAGCCCCCCCCCCCCCCCCCCCGCCCCGGACGCGTTTAACCGCAGCTTCGGGATATATGGATTTGTCACCATGACGTGCGCGCGATGCATGCGTGGGCTGCTGGAGCTGCTCTCCGGGCACGGGCTGTCGGTCGTTCGTCATTCGATGTGTGTTTTATTCCCGACTCCTGGCGTTCGTTCAAAGCCGTTAAAACTGATCACAAACGGAAAAGTGAGTGCCTCCAAGACACTTGCAGATCAGAAACGAGGCTTGTCCGGTTTCAACATTTGCGCCACAGGGGCGACGCTAAATCTATCCCGAACGACGGGGAAGGTGAGGATAGCCACTCCTACCCCACGTTTTCACAAACTGGACGGGCTGTCTTCGCTGCCGCGTCTTTACTTGAGTCCTTGCTGCCGCTTCTGTAGGTACCAACAACCGCATCGGCGCAGCGGCCCTTTTATGTTATTATCGCTGTTTGTCTGCCGCTGCCCAGAAAGATGCCGCATAAGTGCCCACGTTATATGTGCACATCCTGGATCGTGTCGTGCTGCGTCTGTTCACGAGCCATGCCGCCCCCCCCCCCCCCTCTCAGCAGACCCCACGCGCCGGTCACGTTGCTTGCGGCGGCGTGACGACGAACGACTGCGGGGAATTACTGCAGAAGGCCGCGACCGCTGTACTCCACGGTGATACTTTAATTATTTAGGCTAAAAACAACACTTCGTTAGCAGAACTCAATGGCGGCACCGGTTAAACAGTCCTTTCAGCCTCGAAGGGATCAATGCGAAGCCCTCCACTTTCTGCAGCCGATGTGATGGTGGGTGATGGCGGTAGTGGCAGCGGCTGTGGTATTTCTGGTTCGTTGTGGCGTCCTCGTGCTCTGCTAGTCATGCCCAGGCCGCTCGGGCTAGCCGGCTGACGCACCTCGGCAGACAATTAGGGAGGCTCGGTCACACGTTGTCGTCACATGATTTGACGTCACGGACGGGTAGGTACCCCCCCCCCCCCTGAGTAATACTACAAACCAACATTCACAAATTGATGAGTAGCTGGATGCGAATTTTGAACACGGCACAACTTTGTGCATATCGTGCTGCTTATGATGCGTACAGCGGACGGCGGTTCGCTGCAACAAAATCGGCTGGCGGCGGCCCTTGCTCCCGCGTCGCTGTTGCGGCCGTATTGCAGGAGAGCTGCAGACGCTGTATGCTTTGTGCGATGACCTCTCTCCGCTCGGCCCCTGACACGCGCCGGCGCGACCGCCGGCCGTTGGCCGGGCTGTTGATAACGTATCGGCATCTGACGCTGTGATCCCACAGGCGTCTGACGCACCGATCCCACAGGCATCTGACGCACTGGCGGATACACGCTTGACACTGGCAGTTTACGAGCCGTCTTTCACTCATTGCCGTAGCGCATCAGTGCGGTAGGCAGTCTGCCCCTGGCCTCGCGACGCCCTGTTCCGTTGTTTCTGTCTGCGAGTTAGGCGGCTCGTCGCTGATTGGGCGCCTGCGCACGGGGGCAGTGTAGCGACGAACCAACCGTCGATGTTCTTCAGATATTTTCGCATGGTTTGACGAGACGTGTCCAAGCTATCAAAATGTGCGCGTTTTCATCTGGTGGCACCGAGTTCTTCTTTCAAGCCTTGGAAGGCAGGAAGGGATCGTGCTGATAGTTACGCCGTGTGAGCGGACGTTTGAGCTTGCGTTCAGTAGATCATCTGCGATTCTGTTTGACGTGTCACGCTCCTCGTGACAAACATCTTTGAATTGAGACGCATTCGACGTTGGGCGTTTGTTTACGAAACAGTTGCAAGCTCGAATGTCCAGTGCGAAGGATTTATACTTTTAAGTGACTTGGCATTACATTCAAAAGAAATCAGCAAATGTTGTCATACAAAATGAAAAATATATAAATATATATCATAAAATATCATGAGATCATATATCATAATACAAAATATCATGTATATATCATACAAAATAATATCATATATCATATAAAATATAATATATCATGTCATATAAAAATAAAAATATCAAAAATATCATTCAAAAAATGTTATCATACAAATAATTTTCTAGAGGAAATGTGTTTCTTCAATCCACACTTTCATACTCGCGTGAATCACAAAAGGCGTTGGGACGTGCCGATCGCCCGGACTTCGGGTGGTGTGAACTGGAGGACCGAAGTTTTTGCGAACATACTCTATCCCGCCTCAGAAATAGGAGCGCCTTCGCGATCATTTTGTCTAAATTCGTCATCGCGGTTTGTCGGGATCCACTATTGCAGGGCTTTACATTGCTCTCAATTGCTGAGGCTATATGGCGTCACCTGCCTCTTACTGTCCGAGGGGGGAGGGGGCATCGCGGGGAATCGAACCCCGTACCTCTAGTTTCCCAGACACTCAGGTCAGCTATTACGCTACTGGTATCCCCAAGCGAAACCGTTCGTCAAACCTGTACTGAGTTCCGTCAAAGGCTACGTACTTCTCCAGAATAGGTCTTACCAAGCCGTGTGCTCATTTGGGCCGCACGTAGCCGATATTTATAACCACAGTTGGGTTCACGGATGGAATAATTGTTCGAACCATCGTCCTCGTCTGGTCCTTTGAACGAACACAGTGGCTCGGCCAGTTAGCTCCCTTTCCCGGAGCTCAATTACGCCTGCCGACGGTCGGAGAGTGGAGTGGCCGAAACGTTGTGTTCATCGTAACACGCCAGATGAGCAGGGTCCTCCGAACGATCATTTCAGGCGTGAGACATGACAACTCGTCTCAATCCACTTACTAAGCCACGTTTGGGTTCATTGCGTACTTGTGTCCTGCTGCACGCGTCAAACTCGGTCCAAAAAAATCGGCCACCGGCCGTCATGGCGCACAATGGCACACGGCACTCCGTCACATTTCCAGCAGTGTCCGCTCCCTCCGCCAGGGGCCACCCGTCCCGACCACGAGCTGGGAGAGGCGCGCGAGGACGGGCGCGTTTTTGTATCTCACCAGCTGTCAAAAATTGTCATTCAGGGTCTCTGTCAAGCATCCGCGCTCATTGTGATGACTAGTGTGAACTTCATCATTCACTGAAGCAAACTTTCCGTTAACCCTAACGGCATAAATTTCTGTTTTGAAACCGGCCGATGTCCGGTACACCCAGTCCCGTTCGAGGGTGCTTACACCTTTTTGAGACGATTAGAATTCAAGGTCTGGTTATTGCCACATCCGGGCCTCTTACTGTCGCTCCCCTTTGTAGCCTAATGACCAAGTGTCATATTTAGCCTGCCTTGTAATTGTGCCCTTCCGGAAACAGTGAACTCTTGGCGACCGCCTGCCGTCCCTAACGCCTACCCCTGAAGGTGCCGGGGCGCGTCTGGGAGTGCGGGGGAGGGGCAGATCCCCAGGCCCCGGATAACGGTGTACCTGCCCCCAGGATCAGAGACGACAAACAGGTCTGGCCCTTTCCCCCTCCCCGCCGCCCCGCGGGCACGGCTGCCGCCGCGAGCGGGGGACGAGCCCGTGCCGCGCGGAATGCAGGGGCGGCGCCAAGGGTAGGAGAGGGGGGGGGGCGCCAACAGGAGACGCGTGACCACAAGTTACAATTGTTACAAAGTGACACTTCACAAGTTACCTTCGAATTTAGCACATGGCGTTCTTGAAAAATAAACCGAGAGTAATACCCTCCGTAATCCCCTCACCCCCACCCCCACTCGACCCCTGGACTGGTCGGCTGGTGACGCGCCCGTTGGCGGTAGGGGGTGTGCGCGGCTTCTGGGGTCAGGGGGCCAGTGGTGCCAGTGACACCGGGCCGGGGTGAACTTCAGCCAGCCGCCATGTACTATTCCTTCTCTTCGCCTGCGCAGAGGCAGTTCCCCTTCTTGGGCTTCAGGTCACCATGTGAGTAAGCTGATCTTTTGGAGGTCGGTGGCGTCGGGGCTGTGTGTTGAGTGCTACAATCCAGCATCGCTGCTGCGATGAAGGCACGCAGACAACGTGTCGTCGTGACAAGCGGTTCGTTACCGCTCGCGGTTTCGGAACATTTCAGATAAATGTCGGGAGAACGTTTGAGAGATTGTGCAGTGGTCCGTGCATCAAAACGCCGTGAATCTTGGGAGCGCAGTTTTGTGCATTGTCGGTCACTGGAGGAAAGTTGCTAGTA
Organism: Pollicipes pollicipes; assembly: GCF_011947565.3. Lineage (NCBI taxonomy): Eukaryota > Metazoa > Arthropoda > Thecostraca > Pollicipedomorpha > Pollicipedidae > Pollicipes > Pollicipes pollicipes. The sequence continues at coordinate 27,057,953 of NW_023596818.1, read as the reverse complement.
TTCATTGGGTGGTATGGGCACACTACGGGGCTAAAAAGGACACGTTTCAGTCGTTATCTGCGATAAGTGTTAAGTCTTGTGGTTGACGAGATATTTGGTATTTCCATGTCGTGGGCATTCCTCCCGTGTTCATTTGCGACGATGTCGCGCCATTTTGAATATTATTACGCACAAGATTTGATGCCTCAAGTTGCGTCATTTTGGTGAAAGCGGAGGATGTGCTTTATCTTCTAATCGCACCGCGGAAATGCGCCGTGTACAGTTGTGAAACCGAGATTGCGCGAATCTTGTGGGCTTTGAAATGATCAGTTAATCAGGAGCCCTTCACTGTCAAGTGTATGTTTGTATGTGCATGTGTATGTATGTTTGCGAGCAAACAAGAAGGCGTCACTTCACTGTGTATGTTTGCAAACAAACAAGAAGGCGTCATTTGTATACCAATTCGTGCGGATGCGAAAAAGCGGTCGGTGCTTTACGTATGCTTGACTTCGTTCGTAAAATGTCACATTAACGCGTGTTGTCAGCTTTTTGTGCCGTATTCGTGGGAACTCAGGCCGTTATTGTTACCAGTAATGCTCCCCTTGGCAGATGGAGTGTGACAGATGACGTGCATGAGATTGGCTTTATCGGGCTGTAGGCTGATAGTTTCCCTAGCTTATGAGCCTTCTGAATATTAGGTTACCTAGCTTGCTTTGTAATTGGTTTCAGACTCCTTAGTTCGGTGTGGTTGTTTTCCACTGGCGCCGGCCGTGTGCCGGGGTTTTGCGCATGGCAGGTCATTGCCGAGCTGTTGTGGATGCTTCTGGATATAAAAGAGCCGTGTCTCTAAGCATGGTAGTAGCCGATTATAAACTATGCCTTATCTTATTCAAAAGCTTAAACACTGTTCATAGAGCCGATTAAAAAAAAAAACACACTTATTCGAGCTCGCGACACGCCAGGATGTTAACCGAACTGCGTCTTGGTATTCAGCTTTCACCACTTTCATGCGATCTTTTTGATATGTTACGCGTTCGAAGGTGGGAGGTTCGACGAAGGCATACGTCAAAATTATTGTCAGCATGCCGGCAGTGCTTGTTTACTTTACGGTTGGTGGCGGAAAACGTAAAATTTGAGTTATTTTCCACCCTGCAACATAAGATTTCACTAGGCCACCGATGAATTTATGCCTTATTCGCTTTACGAACATCGGGACTGCGTGAAAAGCATTCCAGCAATTGGAGGCAGAAATCCTATAGTCTCTTACCAGGAACGTCGTGAGTTGCTGCATGGTGACACCTGTGGATTAAGCCATTGTAACAGAGGCGGGTCCAGGGGCTGGGGGGGGGGGGGGGGCGATACCACGGACCTGCTCCTGCCGCGCAGTACTGGTAGTCGCCTCGGCTCAATCCGTCGTGGAAAAACTACGCTCGGACACCAAACCCAGAGCGCTCACATATCGCACACCGATGTGTTTCACGCATCGGTCACGTTTTTGCTCAGGCGTATCGATTCTGTTGTCCGGCTCAGGTGCACCGGCGGTGCGTGAGAGGCGGGTGGGGCGAGCGGCGCGCGTGGTCGTCAGACGGCGCGCGCTCGCCGCCCCTACGAACAGGCGGCCCGGTGCGTCGTTGACTCGGCGCTGCGCGTCGCGGCTCCGACTCAGAGTCACGACTGTGAGTCGGAGCCGGAGCGCGCTCCGCCGGGCTTTGCTGAAGCGGCGTCAGCCTCAGCCCTGCCCGCTCGTGATCGGCTCGCCATGCCCCTGCGCCGGGGATGTTTGCGCGTCTGACGGGCGGGCGCGCGCCGCCGCGTCCGTTGCAGACATGGCGTGCGAGCGGCCGCTGCCGGCGCACCAGGCCACCGTGCACCCCAGCCAGTTCATCCTGCGGCCGGGCGACACGCGCCAGCTGACGGCCGTCGTGCCGCCCGTGGCGCACGCGCAGGACGTGGGCGCCGTGCTGGTGCTGAGCGGCGACGAGACGCTGCGCCAGGAGCTTCGGCGCCGGCCGCCAGGGGCGGGGCCGTCGCACCACACGCCCGCCAACCTCCGCACCATCAACTTCCAGGTGGGTGCGCCGCTGCACGCAGCGACGGCGCTGGCTCGTCCCCCAGTGGTGACGGGGCCGGCCGAAGCGTGGCGACTGGCTTGGACGCCGGATTTATGTGGAGTAGATCTGGCCGCCACTCTGCCTTCACGGATGGGCTGTCACAAGCAGTGCATTGAGTGTGCCTGAAAGTACGGTATATAATGTAACTGCTATCGACGGACGGTGCTTGGCTGTCGGTTTTGACCAACAGAGGGGACTGTAAACCCATTGAACAGGCTTCTGCTACGCAGATCATCGGAGCATGCGTTCCAAACGCCGCTTTTCAAGCACTCGGTGATGAACGTGCTTGTCAGAAACGCTGGAGCGGTGACGTTTTAGTGCGCGGCTGGTTTTTTGAGATCGCAATGGATTAGCTGGATTGGGGGAGTCGCTTTGGCCATGTTCCATTAGCTGGGTGACTCGTGCAGTCGAGACCTTCAGGCAGCGAGCCGACCGTGGCCGATCGAGGCCGGCGGTCGGTCGGCAGACGGCCGGTGCTGGACTGGGCCGGGCGCGGCGGGGTGGCCGCCGATCCTGCGCCTCCGCAGGGCTGGTGCAGCCGCCGCTGAGCTCGCGCCGGCCCGCTGACGCGCCGTGCCGCCCCGTTTCAGGCGTCGTACGACGGCGAGGCGCCCGACGGCCAGGCCGCCGCCGCGCTCGGCGCCTCCGCCGCCCGCATGGAGGAGCTCTTCTTCTCCAGCATGAAGCAGACGAAGCTGCCGCTCAAGTGTGAGTGGCGGTCGTCGACGCGCGCCGGCTCGTGGTCGTCTTCCATCCAGTTCGAGACTGCTGGTCGAGTCGAGACTGCTCGCAATGCTTTCATGGTTGCGTGCCATGCCGAATGGGAAGGGGACGGCGGGGATGTAGCGCGCAACACGATGTAAGCGCGCTGACTGCGGCTTGCCGGCGTCAGATGACTGGTGCTGGTGGCCTGCCCGCAACTCATTGCTGGGCGCTCTGACTATTGTCCACCGCCAAGGTACCAGTTGTGGGTGATTTGTGAGCTGCTGGTGCCGTGTTGGACGAGCTCGCCTCCCGTTTCAGACATGCCGGCGCGGCCGCTCTCCGTGGCGTCGGAGCCCAAGCCGCACGACTTCTCCAGCCCGTACGACCCCAGGTCAGTTTCCCGGAGCGCGCTGACTGGCTGGGTGTGCGGTCGTCCCGGCAGGGCCCGTGCCGGTGTGTACCTGCACAGCGCGCCGGGCAAGGTGGCCTGAAGGCGGCTGATATATCTCGACCATCCGCTTAACGGCTGTAAATTATACTGGAGGGATGGTTGTTAGCAACGTGCATGAATAATCCAGTAAGTTAACTTGCTCTGCACGAGACGGGCTTTTTAGTTAAGCTATGAAAATCCTGTATTTCGGGAGTCTGCAAAGCATTGGATCCGTCGTGTTTCATCAATTACGAGTGCGCCCCAGTCAGCACGATTGCATTCAGCGATATTTTTATGTGACCGAGCTGCGAACCAATACACTAGTCGTCCACTGAGCGCATTATTTAGCGTTGACATGGCGTTTACTGGATGTCCAGCTGGGCGTGACCGGCGATGTCTGAGGTGGACCATTGCCAGGACGCGGGTACGCTTAGTTCTGGAGCGTGGGTCGATGCGGCGGGGCGCTGGTCTGGTTGGCTGGATCTGCGCCGCGGTGGGCCCCGAGCGGCGGTGGCACGGGAGGTGGTGCGCTCTCGTGTGGCCGCCTCCTGTTGCTCCGGCGCCTCCATCCTGCCGCTAATAGCGGCGCGTCTCAGTTTCAGGAACTCGTCGGACGTGTACCGGGCGCCCGGTCAGCCGGGCAGGCCGGCGGAGTCGCCTCACCGCCAGACGGTGAGCGGGGCCGGGCGGACATCTCAAGGGGGGGGGGGGTAAGAAACTCAAGGGGGGCAGCTCAAGGGGGAAGGCGGACATCCCTCTGGCAGACCGTGATCGCTGACTGTCGGAGCGGGGAAAGGGAGGGCGGCTCGTCGACTCTGCCGTCGAGGTGAGATAAACGTGTGGCATTGACTATTCGACGCACGTTGTGGACTCTCCGGACCCGCGACTCGGCAACTAGCAGACGCCTTTGGAGGCGTGTCAGTGAAGGTCGACCCGCCCAGTGACCAGTGTCGTGTGTCGCCTCGTGGGCTCGCCCTCTGCTCACGACTCGCTGGCGTTACGAGCTTCCGAGTTGCTGCCCTATTTAACTCAGGCTGATTAGAGACTGGGCATTAGTATTTACCAGCCAATCATTGATCGCCCCCGGGCCGCTCGGGTATTAACGGGTGTTTTGGTCACCGCCAGCCAACGCACGATATCTTACCGAACGTTGCTAGCGCGCGTGTTCGTCTGGCGCGCCAGAATGTCCGTGGGGTAGCGGTGTGAGTGGTGTCCGTATCCAAGCGTGGCGTACCGAGTGCTGATCGCTGCTCCATGTTTCCACTAGCCGGTGGTGCCGGACGTGCGCGGCCGGTGGTGCCGGACGTGCGCGGCCGGTGGTGTCGGACGTGCGCGGCCAGTGGTGCCGGACGTGCGCGGCCGGTGGTGCCGGACGTGCGCGGCCAGTGGTGCCGGACGTGCGCGGCCGGCGGTGCCGGACGTGCGTGGCTGGTGGTGCCGGACGTGCGCGGCCGAAAACCTCGTCGCCAGACGTCCGGATCAGTGTCCAGCTCTGTTCCACGTCTGAAGCGGTGCTCTGTCGTGTTGTGTGCCGGTTGACGACGGTCGCCCTGTTTAGGCTGCGGCGTTGGCAGTGCGCGTCTCGTGCAGAGAGACCCGCGCTGGGGTGTGCGCTGCTGCGCCACGTCCACCGGGGGCCGCATCGGTGTGTGTGTGACTGTCGTGTCGCGTGACGGGCTGGCGAAGATACTCAGGCTAACAGGCAATCTGCATCAGCTCAATTTTTATCGCAAAAAACTGACATACGAGCAGAAAAGCAGCTTCTGAACCCAGGCAAACTCCGAAGATGTGAATTATTCCTTCTTTCGGATTAGCGACATCTTTTGGATTTACTTTGGCTTTGTGGATTTATTTAGACTTGTGCGACCTGTTGTGTTTAGTTGACATTGAGGCTGAAGTCAAAATTGCGCCGTAAGGAAGGTACTTTTGGCTTAGTATCCACCCCTAGCTCTATAGACTACAATATTGCGAAAATGAAGCCCTAGCGTGCGGTAAGCACCCCCTTAGGATTCATTTTGTGGTCGAAACCTTACAGAATTACGGGAGCGGGAAAGGAGTCGGCGCGCGAGGAAATGTCTCAGAAAAAATAGGATACAAAGTAAATAATTGCAGTAGGCCGCAGCTTTTCGTGAACTAAACCAGGAAAATATTTATCATGTGATTTAGTTTCCTTCGGTGCGCGGCCTCCGTTCAAGTCCTCTGTGTCGCGTGATGTCTAGCAGGCGCACAAGTTGTAGTGTGACCCCGCCCGTAACGCGTGTGGGATCGGCGCGCGGAGTATTTGTCGCCACCTGACTTCCGCTCCGGGTCCATTCGCGGCGTGTGCTCCATTTGGTGACATTCGGCCTGTCTGGTGACATTCGGTCCGTCCAGTGACATTCGGCCTGTCTGGTGACATTCGGTCCGTCCGGTGGCATTCGGTCCGTCCGGTGACATTCGGTCCGTCCGGTGACATTCGGTCCGTCTGCGGGGACATTTCGTCCTCCTGTCGTGGCGTGTGGTCCGCCTGTCGTGGCGTGTGATTCTCCTGTCGTGACGTGTGGTTTGCCCGTCGTGAAGTTGGTCCGCCTGTCATGACGTTTGGTCCGCCAGTCATGACGTGTGGTACGTCTGCCGTGGTGCGTGGTGCGCCTGTCGTGACCGCCCGGCCGGCCGCTGCAGACGCCGCTGGAGCTGACCAAGCGGACGCCGTCGCCGTCGTCGCCGGCGGCGGGCCGGCCGGCGCCGCCGGCCGGCGACTCGGCCTGGTGGCCGCGGCCGCCCGGCCTGCAGCAAGTCATCAGCGAGCGCGGCCAGGCCAAGCTGCGCATCTCCACCAATCACCTGATGTTCCCGCGCACGCCGCTCGGTGTGCCGCGCGCCCTGTCCGTCCAGCTGACCAACCTGAGCGGCGAGCTCATCAAGTGGAACATGTTCGGCTACAGCATGCCCTACCTCATCACGGTGAGAGCGACGCCCAGCTGGGTCTGGCCGGGCGGGCAGCTGTGTGGGCTACATGCTGGTGTACAGCGGGCTTGGCAGAGACACTAGTCCACCTGGCTGCCTGGGCGCGGTGGAAGCCAGAGTGCGGGCACGCGCGCCGCTCCTGGGTGTTGCCGTGATGTGTTGGTGCCGGTGGCGCGATTTGTTCTGTGTGGGTTTGACTGGTGTGCTGTCGGAGACCGACGGTTGTGTGGTCTCCACTGAGCGGCGCGTTCTCAGCCGCGGGCAGACTGCGCTCTGATCTCAGATCTGTCGGAGACCGGCGGCTGTGTGGTCTCGGCTGAGCGCTGCGGTGTCAGCCGCGGGCAGACGTGCGCTCTGATCTCAGATCTGTTGGAGATGGGCGGCTATGTGGTCTCGGCTGTGCAGCGCGGTCTCAGCCGCGGGCAGACGTGTTCTCTGATCTCAGGTCTTTCGGAGACCGACGGTTGTGTGATCTCCACTGAGCGGCGCGTTCTCAGCTGCGGGTAGACATGCACTCTGATCTCAGATCTTCCGGAGACCGGCGTCTGTGTGGTCTCGGTTGAGCGGCGCGTTCTCGGCCGCGGGCAGACGTGCGCTCTGATCTCAGATCTGTCGGAGACCGGCGGCTGTGTGGTCTCGGCTGTGCAGCGCGGTCCCAGCCGCGGGCAGGCGTGCGCTCTGACCTCTCAGCCGTGCGACCGTGCTCTGCTGCGGACTCTCAGCTGGGCCGAGGCCGCGGCGGAGCGCTGCGGTCTCAGCCGCGGGCAGACGTGCGCTCTGACCTCTCAGCCGTGCGGCCGTGCTCTGCCGCGGCCTCTCAGCTGGGCCGAGGCCGCGGCGGAGCGCACCGTGTGCCCACTGGCCGGTGTGGAGAGGCGGCCGGGCGTCGCCGCGAGACGGCTGCTCAGCCGGTTTTGATCAATATCTGGCGAGCGGGTCTCATTCACGCGGCTGGCGAGAAAAAGCGCCACTGCCACGGCTACGGCGACCAAACGAGACCGCCTGTGTCGGCGCCGTGGTTGGCGCCAGCGCCGCCTGCCGGTCTCGGCTGCACCGGTGGACGGACGGCAGGTGGCGCCGGCGTCCGGTCGCGGCGGGCGGCGCTCTGATCCCCGCTGCTGTGGCGTGCGCCCAGCATCTGCGCTGATGTCCGGGGCTGCTCGAGGGCTGCCTCGTCGTCCGGTGCCGTCCGGTCGCGGCGGGCGGGCTCTTGCGGTGGTCTGCCCGGTGTTGTGTGTCAGATGGTCTGGACTTTGCGGGTGTCGGCCTTTGCTTGATGTCGCTCGGCGGTGGAATCGACTTCAACTGTCGCTGACGACACACGGGGTCGATTCCGGCCTTTGAACTCCAGTAGCGTAACCTGATGCTGAGTCGGCCGCGATTCCAACCACACGAGGTGTAGGTGGATTGCGGAATCGATTCTGCTGATAACATTTTAGTACGCGACCGTTTGGTTGAGTGCAAAAAGCTCGCATTTGGCTATGTTCTGTTGACGGCAAGGCCAGAAAACATTGAATCTTTCATTTGATGTACATTTAAACAGCCAGGATGAAGGAATTCAATGTTCTTTACACTTAGATTGAGTCGGCACATCGATGACCCCAGCGACGCGGTTGGCTCAACTCCGACTCCGATTTACAGTACAGACCCAACTGAACCGACTCCATCGTGGCTCACTAGGTTTCGATCCGAGATCGACTCCGACCCGATGTCGAGTCCAGCACACGTCCATGGCGATGACGCTGTATCCGCGAACGCTTGTGTGTTGTGCACGCGTTATATTTCCAGCGTCGCCATCGGCAGGACATGACTGACACCGATGGCGGTGGCGCGGCCGTCCAGAGGTGCCATATCCTGGTCGATGCCGGGAGCAGCCATCGAGGCTGTTGCTCGGGACCCGCCGTTGCCGCCCCGCACAGTCGCCACCTGTGTCGTCGACCTCAGCACATGCTCCGAATGACCAGCGGTGCCAGCCGGCGAGCGGTTTGTACTGGCTGCCTGACCTGCATGACGCCGCCGTGCTGTCCGCAGGGTGTCAACTGCATGGTCAAGTGCGGCTACGACGTGTTCAAGATGCGACCCAAGGATGACGTCATCAAGCCGGGTCAGACGCTGACCCTGCAGGTGACGTTCAGCCCGCCCTACCCGGGACAGCTGACGCAGCTGTTCCAGCTCCTGTGCAAGCCGGCCAAGGAGACGCCGTGAGTGACAGCCGGCGGGGGGGGGGGGGGGGGGGGGCGGAGTGGCGGCGGAGCTCCGACTGTGCCGGCGGAGTGATGGCTGGGGTGCCGGAGTGCCAGTGGAAGCGCCGGAGTGCCGGCTGGGGCCGGTGTGCCAGCGGGGACGCCGGAGCTCTCGGCCAGCCCTGATGAAGTGCTGGGGTGTCGGGAGCAGAGTGTCTGCTCGCTGTAAGACCACGCTGCCGGCGAGCACCAGATCAAGGCTTGTTTCACTGAGTGTATACCGGTCGCCGCGTGGGTGAGGCGGGAGGATGTGTGGACGGAGTCGGTATGCGGCACCGGGGAGGATGTATGGACGGAGTCAGTATGCGGCACTGGGAGGATGTATGGATGGAGTCAGTATGCGGCACCGGGGGATGTATGGACGGGGTCAGTATGCGGCACGGGGAGGATGTATGGACGGGGTCAGCATGCGGCACGAGGAGGATGTATGGACGGGGTCAGTATGCGGCACGAGGAGGATGTATGGACGGGGTCAGTATGCGGCACTGGGAGGATGTATGGATGGAGTCAGTATGCGGCACGGGGAGGATGTATGGACGGGGTCAGTATGCGGCACGGGGAGGATGTATGGACGGAGTCAGTATGCGGCACGAGGAGGATGTATGGACGGGGTCAGTATGCGGCACCGGAGCGCGATCGTGACGCAGCTGGCAGCGATCCCTGCGCTGTGCCCCTGGACGCTGGTGGTGGTGCACGAGCTGTCGGTGCGCGTGCTGAGGCCCGTATCTCCCCCGCAGGGGGATGCCGATGGTGGTGTACACGCTGCCAGTGCAGGTGTCGGGCCGCGGCAGCGTGCTGGACGAGGGCGAGGACGAGTCTGACCTGCTGACGGCGCCGCTGCACGTCTCCGAGGACTACCTCTTCTTCCGGCACTGGTCCATCTGCCACAAGCTCGAGATCACCAACAAGATGAGGGATGAGTTGCCGGTGCGTATTCCCCCCCCCCCCCCCTGTCCTTGCCTTCCGTGCGCGTTCCCGTGTGCTTTCGCGTAATAGCGTGCATGCCAGTTGACGCATTTTGGTTCAGGTTCAGCCGTCATTCTATGTCCAAGACGAGATAAGTAAAGCCCCTCGTCCTCCACCGTCCAGTTTTCGTGGGAACCACTGGGCGTCTGCCGAGTTCCTGGCTGTGCCGGGAGTCTAACCCGGGGTGCGTGTAGGCCTGTTGCCTGTGTTGCAGCGGACAGCACCACCTGCCTGACCCCGTGTCTCCCGCTTGACCCTGTGTCTCTCTCCCGATTCCGTGTCTCTCGCCTGACCTCGTGACTTCCGCCTGACTTCGCGTGCCCTGGCTGACCCCGCGTGCCCCGACTGACCCCGCGTGCCACGGCTGACCCTGCGTGCCCTGCCGCCAGGTGGAGTACCGGGTGTCGGGCCCGTTCAAGGTGGTGGCCGGTCCCAATGAGTCGAGCCTGACCGACCTCACCGAGGGACACATGATGGCACCCTCGCAGCGCTACGTCCAGATGTACGTCTACTTCTGCCCCGAGCAGGCGGGCGCCTTCTCGGGCCAGCTGAAGCTGTGGCTGAAGAGCTCCGGCTGGCGGCACCTGGTGCGGCTGGAGGGCACGTGCCAGGATGTGGACGCGCTGATGCAGACGCAGCCCACCGACGGCTGATGAGCGCCGCTGGCCGGCCGGCGCCGCTGGTGGTGGCCTCCCGGGATGGTGTATGTGTGTACCTGACGCGATTTTCATCCCCCCACCCGCCCCCATTCACCCCGATTCGTCTTTTCCATTGTGGCGCAGGTGTTTTGCATTAAATAGAGTGGCGGTGGTGGTGTAGTGGTTAGGGTGCTCGACTCTGGACCTCTTGGTCTGGGGTTCGGATCCCGGCCACACCATCACCGCATTCCGCATGATACATGTTGGAGGCGTCTCGCCTCGAAACGGTCCAGGCAGTCGGTGAAATGGAAAGCCCAAGCATTGCTTCTGAACAGGTTGCATCCCATGAGGTGTACCTATTGACGGAACGTTTTACTTTAATGACATTCCTGAAACATTGGCATATATCTGTACCCAGGCGAGTACGGAGCAGTTTAGAGCAATGACTGCCTTAGAACAGTGCAAAAAAAAAATCAGTGCAAAAGTCAGAAGAAGTAGAAAAAGAAAAGCAACTTTCCTGTAAGTGACGTGTTAATTCACATTTGAAATAGCCGGTTCGCTCAGCCAATGTGAGTGCGCGCGAGAAGCGCCCGCAGAAGTAACTATGTGCGCCCCCCCCCCCCCTCACCTCTGCCCTCACCCCGCAGCACCTCGGAAATGTTCCGCATGCGCCTGTCGGAGAAGGCTGTCCGACCACCAGATTGGACGGCGGGATGACTGAGGGGATTCGCCTGTGTATTGTAGTTTGGGTGTGGCGAGGCTGCACAAGAGATGGGTCGTGGCGCTGGCGGTAGTAGGCGGCTGTTTTGCCCGGTGACGTCCAGTATCAGGCTCGCGAGTTTGGGAGCCTCCCTGCATCGCGCACCAAAACGTGCATCCGCGCCGGTCCCGGCTTGTGATAGGTAACGATAGGCACCTTTTGGCTATGGTGCCGTACGACGGCAAGACTGAAATAGGACGCAGTTCTCAAATTACGCGTTCGGAAATGACGCATGTGCACTTTCTGTGCACTTGGCGGTGTTATAAAGATTTGTTTGATGTGCGTGTTGAGCAGCAGATTGTGTGTTCGTCCTTGACGTGTCCTGTTCCGATTATGTGGCACTCGTGTTAGCGCGTTCGTGACATGCCGTTGATGCGCCATTGAGGCCGGTGCGCCGTTGGCGCGTTTGTGACATGCCGTTGATGGCCGCCGCCGGTGCACCGTTGGCACGTTTGTGACATGCCGTTGATGGCCGCCGCCGGTGCACCGTTGGCACGTTTGTGACATGCCGTTGATGGCCGCCGCCGGTGCACCGTTGGCACGTTTGTGACATGCCGTTGATGGCCGCCGCCGGTGCACCGTTGGCACGTTTATGACATGCCATCGATGGCCGGTGCGCCGTTGGTGCGTTCGTGACATGCCGTTGATGGCCGTTGCGCCGAGACCGCGTGTCTCCCCGCGGCCGTGGGAGCGCCGGCAGAGCCGGTCCGTGCTAGGGACCGCCGTTACCGAATCGGACACCGTCTCACTGCCGCGGAGGACCGCCAGGGAGGGAGCAGCCGGGGCGTGGGAGGCTCGCCAGATCATGACGCAGTCATCACAGCCAGTAACGGGGGGTGAGGAGGGGGGGGGGGGGAGGGAGCTCTGTGAGCCGCCAACGACGGCGCCGCTTGCAGGAGCCCCGCCGTGTGCACCTACTGTGTGTCCACTTTGGCGGCCGTGGGTCGTTATGATGTTGACTGGCGGGCTGTCAGAGACAGTGTATATGTTTGTCGAAGAAGTAGCATGTAGCCGGTCGTTGTGTACAGATGAGTGCGCCGCTCCAGGGAGGAAACTATATTTTTGCCGAGCCCACCGGGGGGACCACTAGCGACATTGTTGACGTTATTTATTGGTGTTCCTAGCAGCTGTGCGATGCTCTACGATCACACGTACTGCCGGTAGTTTGCGGACAGTCTGCTCTCTGCATATCGCGTGTCGATTGTGAAGCGGACGGGAGCAGCCGTTGCTCTCTCCCTCCCTCGGGCCTGGGCCGCGTCGAGCACGAGACTGACGGGACGCACGGAGCCGCCGTTGTGGTGGCTCACCTCTGCACCCAGCATGACAGATGTCTGCAACGTTGACCGGCCCTGAGCAGGGCGCCGGCAGCCCCGCTGAGCACCAGCTTCGCTGGTCGCGCGCGCTGGTGTCCGGCGGGCGGGGGAAGGGGGGGAGGGGCTGGCCGGCTCCCGGTGTGCGCCAGGATGGTCGCTCCGCCGAGGTCAGCGCGCCGTGTTGTGTGACGCTGTTCACCTGCTGATCGCCACCAGGGCAGGCCCGCAGCGCCGGCTTGCGTGCGGGAAGGCAGGGCTGCACACGTCTCGGAATGTCTTTCGGTCGTCAGCGACGACCACTGGGTGCTGTCGAGGGTGCTGAAGACATGTGGAATACTTGTGATGTGGTTTGACGATGTGATGTATGGACATACATATTTTTAAATCATTTGTGTTTGCGCACCTGAGTGAAGATACGGTATGGTGGCTCTGTTTTTGGACATTTTCATGCGATTCACTTATTACTCGAATGAGTTGGTGCTGCCTTGGAGTGGGGGAGAGAACGGGCGAGTGCCCTGTGGTACAAGCACACCTAGGCTGTTTGATATTTGACACTTCCCCAAATTCAGTTTATCGACGCTTCCGCTGTGCAGCCGAAGCTCGTCCACTAGTTCACACTACCATTGGAAAAAATCAATAGTTGGAACAATAGCCGCGGTTTCCAAACCGCCAGGAAATCCCACTACAAAGCTTCATGAACCAGCGTACCATCCGGGAGACAACTAAAGACATGGCCACTGCATATGACGTCCCAGAAACGTCACCTTGTTGGCCCGCGTCAATCGAACATGTCCGTTGGTTTGTTGGTTTGATTTCAGACGGATCACGCGGATGTCCTGCCGTCACGAGGCGAAAAGCCGTAACTCGATTATTATCGATTTTTCGTTTTGGTATAATTTCGAAGCTTTCGCGAAGACGCCTCTGATGGTAGTAAGCATATACTTACGCACCTTTTGTCTTTCGAATTATAGGTGTATATTATCCGTCAGAAAAACCGCATCGCGCCAACTGGCAATGATGTACGGCAGGCGAAAGGGCCACAAATACGATTTCAGCCAGACAAAAAGCCGTATCTACTGCAAAGGGCACATACGGCTTTTTGTTCGCTGTGCGTTGGTCCGCAAGATAAGTCTTCCGTCAGGCAAAAAGCCGTATCTGAACAAAATGAGACAGTACGGCTTTTTGCCTGCCAAAAACGCTCTCGATACCAATGCATTTTCCGTCGCAAAAAACATGCATTCTCAGAACCAGTACTAAGTCTACGTGGCGATTGCGCGTGCCGCCGGTTGCACGTGAATAGTTACAGAGACGCAGCCAGGCATCCGGAGGGGGGGGAGGGGAAACAGGGGGCCCAAGCTGGGATCCCCGAGGTCTGGATGTTTCTGTCAGTAGCGAAGATGGTTCCTCACCCAAGGTTAACATCACCGTGATGATTTATCGCTGAACATCGTCTCACCCCCGCGCCGTAAAAATCCTGGCTACGCCTCTGCTCCATCACATGAACTACCTACTCCTCGTTCCTAAACCTGACTTATAGCCAGATTCGGCTGGCCCGCGTACGACGGAACAACTTGGCTACTAGTTGTCTGATTGAGTTTTAACCAGAATTTAATCGTTTCAATTTTACCCAATTTGACCTAAGTGAACCAACCCTGGACGAAAAGAAGAGGAAAAACGACGAATGGTTGGAGTATGAGATTAGAATGACACATATTTCGGGGAATGACACTATGTTGCTATTTATGACCTACGACTAATGCCTGGGTCAACGCTGGAGGTTGGAGGCAGAGTGCGACTGAGGCACGGCGGTAAATACGGGACCGGGAACGATTGCAGCAAAGAAGAAGCGCCGTCTGGCATTCGGTAAGTCACGGCCAAAACTATTCCCCCAACAAGCATTCTGTCTAATATTCACCCATCAGTCTTTCCATGCTGAAGATACATTTGCATTCGCACCAAGCCTGCCTGCCAGGGGCAGCGGAATTCCTCCCAAGTTGGGGGTGGGGGGCGACAACCACTCATAGTCACTTTTTCAGTAAATGCCCGTACGCCCAATGCTACATTTTCGGAAGGTTGGGGGCTCAGTCCTCGTCCTCATTGCCCCCCCCCCCAAGGTCTCGCGCTTTCGCTATATGCATAAGTCCTTCAGTCTTCAACTTGCCCTGGCTTTCGGTAATCAGCTCTTGCACATGGCTGCCATACGGTTACTTGGAAAAATACGCGACGCGGAACGCAGCGTTTGGTGTTTCTAACATTTTCTTGAGGAAATGTTATCTGCATCTGGTTCAATGTATCCGCGTTTATAGTAATGACCCAATTCGTTTGGTTAATGTAAACCCGCTCGTTTAACATATTTCTAGGTAGTTTATTTCGTTCCACATCCACAATGAACTAGCCACGAGTGGCATTCCGTACAGAGTTTTGTTACTTTTGCAAAGCATGCCGCTTACCTTCAGCATGTCCATTTGTGGAGAGGCCAAAGTACACATATATCGAATTATGTATGAGATACAATATATTTTGTCCATTGCTGAGAGCCAATAAGGGGGAAATAGAACCCACGACATCTTGGTTAGGCTGGCGCGTATTAAACTATGCGATTCTTGAACATGCTTCAAGTCGCACTACACGAATTACTCTACTTGTTTTGGTCGTGTTATGGCATGAATGGATTGTTGTGCAGCTTTTAAAACTGGCACAAATTTTCTCACATCCAAGATTTGATGTTTGAGAACAGTTCTTGAAAAGCTCGCACACCACTGTTCCGTAGTGTTTGTCTGTGTTCCACCCCCGACCGGCCAAATGTTCCCAACCTCTCGTGTTCACTTATTGGATGAGGTCAACCAGCATCCAGCCCTGAACATCTGGTGTTTTCGCATTTCAGATATCCCTGATGCGTAAACGCAGCTCGTCCCAACCTGCATGCCTACCGGGGCCCCTCCAACGGGCACTGCTGCCACCCTGTCTACTGTGGCCACCCTTCTGGCTTCTATAACCCCACTATCGCGTACCGGAGCCAGCAATCCACCAGGTACGAGCGTAACCCCGCTATCGGTTGCCAACGCCGCCACTCTGCCAGTTACCGCCGCCGCCACCCCATCAGTTACCGCCGCCACTCTGCCGGATACCGCCGCCACTCTGCCGGATACCGCCTCCGCTCTGCCAGTTACCGCCGTCATTCTGCCGGATACTGCCGCCACTGCCGGATACCGCCGCCACTCTGCCAGTTACTGCCGCCTCCACCCTGCCGGATACTGCCGTCACTCTGTCAGTTACCGCCGCCACTCTACCAGTTACGCCCCTTCCCCTGCGACTGCCCCACTCGCCAGTTACCGCCGCCACTTCTGAAACCACACCCGCATCTGCCGCTACCGCCGTCACCCCTGCCGGATACGCGCCCACTCTGCCGGTCCACCGCGCACCTGCTATCGCCGCCCACTCCTTCCGGATACCGTCCGCCACCCTGCCGAATACCGCCGCCACTCTGCCGGATACCGCCGCCTCCACCCTGCCGGATACCGCCTCCACCCTGCCGGATACCGCCGCCACCCTGCCGGGATACCGGCCGCCTCCACCCCCGCCGGATACCCACCACCACTCTACCAGTTACCCACGCCACCCCCTGCCTGTACTGCCGCCGCCACTCTGCCAGGTACCGCCGTCTCCACCCCTGCCGAATACCGCCGCCACCCTGCCGGATACCGCCGCCTCCACCCCGCCGGATACCACCACCACTCTACCAGTTACCACCGCCACCCTGCCGGATACTGCCGCCGCCACTCTGCCAGGTATCGCCGTCTCCACCCTGCCGAATACCGCCGCCACCCTGCCGGATACCGCCGCCACCCTGCAAGGTACCGCCGCCGCCACCCTGCCGGGTACTGCCGCCGTCACTCTAGCGGTCGCCGAGGTTACTCTGTCAGCAACTGGTACAGCGACTGCGCGGGGCTCTGAAGTGTGCACTACGTCAGACACCCCCAATGGTTCGAGTGAGCTGTCCTGGTTTACTCGTAGCATGTCAGTATTGTTTGATAG
Source organism: Pollicipes pollicipes (assembly GCF_011947565.3). Lineage (NCBI taxonomy): Eukaryota > Metazoa > Arthropoda > Thecostraca > Pollicipedomorpha > Pollicipedidae > Pollicipes > Pollicipes pollicipes. The sequence continues at coordinate 27,041,827 of NW_023596818.1, read as the reverse complement.
CAATCCTTCGGTCAATTTTTCTGCCATAAACAACACCAGTGACAGCCAGAGCGCTCCCATCTCTGCGTCAAACACACATCATAACGAAGCTCCCCAATTCTGTCCCGCCATCACTTCCAGTCCGCATGCGTCATTGCGCTCAGAACCATTCCATACCGAACAGGACACTAACCTCCTAGACATGAAAGCCATGGAAACTAACTTCCTAGACCTGCAACCCCAAGACGCTGGCCTGGACGTGCAAGCCCCCGACACTGGCCTAGACCTGCAAGACCCGGATGCTGGCCTCGCAGACATGCAAGCCCTGGTCGCTGGCCTCCCGGACCTGCAAGCCCCCGACTTTGGCCTAGACCTGCAAGACCGGGACGCTGGCCATACGAAAGTTAAAAAAGACAACGAGCACGAACTCCTCAAAACAAAATTGAGGGCTTCAAAACTAAGCACCTGCTCCTGTCAGCGCCAGTGGGCTGCAAAGAGGGTACCTGCCAGCTGAAGTGTGGTCGGAGAGTTCCGGAAAATGTGGGAGAAGGGATCGATACTGCAGTAAAATCACTGTCGTGGTCGGCTAGACGTGAGTGGTACCGTCGCTACGAAACGGATCGGGCCGGCGGGTCGAAATCACGAGATGAACAAGAAGAGAACAAAAGAAGATTGGTCCTTCGGTGGCAGCACCAGGTTGCCATCGAAGCTGTTGCCGTACGGAAAATATTTTTCCTGACAACTTAAGGCTTTAAGAACGGCAATGACAAGCCAGTCTGTCTTTTTTCTGTAACACCGCTTGTTACCAGACTTTTCCATTAGCATCAGTTAGGTGTTCCTTTCAGGACCGGAACACGTGTGAAAATATGCGAAGGCGGTTCCGTTTGATGCCGCATTCTGGGGTCTAATGGCAGAAAGGTGATGAGGGTCAATGGCAGTGAGTGATACATTTTTTGGTCCTCAGGTTGTCTGCGGTGTCATTGCACTTGCTTCATGTTTGCATCTGTTGGCAATACATTCGAGAAGTATGAGGCATTCTTTCAGTTAACCCTACAGCTTCCGCTGGAGCTGGCAGTCTGGCGACATTTTCAGACCCATGCACTAAGGGACCCCACGCCCGAAATGCAGCATTCCGCTTGGATTCGGGGTCCCACGTGCAAACAAACGCAAGCACCGGACGTGATCTTACCTAAGGTGAACCATTGTATGAAGAGAACGGTCACAAGATCCGGTGTTTATCACTTCCCAAAACTCCTGGTAGGCCAGGCCGCGCCATGTTAGGTGCGGGTCATCGGGCCCGGCGATTTTTATCTCTCAATTCAACACTAAAGCATTATTTTCACTTATATCTCGAATCATTATTGCCCCCACGCAATGGAAAGCATGTACAGGGTTAAGTGATACAGCATTTTGCCTGCGAAATCCACGTCACGATTCAATTGAGAAACCCCAAGATACGGTTTTTTGACACATATGACTTTTTGCCTGCCGGATTGTTCCATGGATGACGACTCTTTCCGCAAGGCAAAACATTTTTGCATCTTAATTTAAAAAGAAACCTTGCGTTTAAGCGTCCCAAAAACGGTATATCAGGATTGGCCATGTAAACACGGTCATAATAGTGCATTTTTGCCCTTGCTTTTGCATACTTGACCCTACAAGATGGCAGAAACACCCTTTTTGTCTTTCTGAGCAGCTTTATGACCGTAAAAACTCGGAGATACGTCTCTTTGCCTTGCAACGGCAGATGTGCTTTTCAATGCATCATATGAGCATTAGTTCCTGTGTAGTGCTTGACCCACGGCCACCAAACGCGATGGGTGGAAGAAGATACGTCACAGCAGACCAATCGATGATGGTCTTATTTGATGTCATGTAAAAAATTTTGCTTTTAGACCATAACGACAGCATGTGTCACTTTAACCTCTTAATACTTAAGCTGAGGTCACAACTGACCTCATCACCGCACACCATGTCGAAGGCTTAGTCCATTGCTGGTGGTTTCTGTCTTATCAGATGTGTCTAGGCATATTCATGAAGCAACCTGTATTGGCGCAGGTATAATCCTGACCCGTATGGCTTGTAAAGCTGTTTTAAACCCAATAACAGGCTGTTTGGGATCCAACATTAAATTGATAACCCAATGGGCTGACATTTTTTGGAAATAAATTAATGAATCACTGCAAAATACTCGGCTTAATTTTAAATAAATTAGAGACTGAAAAGTGTGCTGTGGCTTCCTGCGATATTTTGTTGGCAGTACTTTAGTACACTTCTGCTGTTATGGGGACGGCTTATTTACTAACTGAGGCGGCTTCAGTCGGAGTGGTGGGCGGCGGAGGGTTGGTGTGTGCTGCGCGGAGGTCTCCAGCCGGGAGCGTACCGTGCCTTTTGACAAGCTATGTCAAGATAGGAAGCTAGATCTGAAGCTTTCTTGCAAGTTTTGGAAGCTGCAGGTAGATTGTTTTAGCTGTGACTTTATCCGGGCATCACCAATTTATTAAGTCGGTATTGATGATTTTGGTTAGGGATTTTTGGTGAAAGCTCCCTTTTAACCAGTGGAACTCCCTGTCGCATGTAATGCTGGCATCGCACTTAGTCATAGTCATGCAGCTTAATGCATGGGGTTACATGGCTATGCTACTTAAGCTGGCACCAGCCGATGCCATGGTACCCCAATTTGTCCATTGAGTGATTGTTTAAACCTGATAGTTGCGCTGTCATAAATTTTCAATGCATGGCAGTTAGGAGTTCTTGTTAACTTTCATCTCTGTGCACAGTTATCATTGAGCTTAGTCACCCAAACAGGTGAATAGTAAGCAAACTTTTGATGCTTCAAGTGAGACATCATAATGCAGTATGTACATCTGAAAAGACTCCCTCTGGCCATGGGGATTGGTTCATGGTGTAAAAGGGACCTGGATTCACATAAGTCTGAGGTCCTCTTGTGCACATCTGGTTTTTCTGTTGTAGACCATGCCAGGAGATGGTGGCAACTGGCAACTCCCACCCTCATAATTATTGACCTACCTGACATAGGTCAACAGGGTGAGCACCAGTTGATTGCTCCTCTTAATATTTATCCATTTATGTTTAATTTGACACTCTTGGACCAGAAGCTCTCCGTCCATTCCAGGGCAAGCCAAAAAAAGTTGATGATGGTTTGATGCACATTTGTTACCAACTGCTCTATGGTGCTATTTTAAGTGGTATGATACTTAAGATAAGTTAAAGATGTCTGTTAAAGGCAATACATGACACTATAAAGCCTTTGGGCTTCCTGATTCAGTGTGATCAGCCGAGGACACTAACCTCAAATTGCCATCAGGTTGTGGCAACATGCTGCTCTTAATGCAGCTGAATAGTGGGCAAGGGCACAGGCTCCTAGGCCAAGGCTCACTCCCTCAGGTCTGGAGGGTTCTGATTAGCATTTGAGCATCTGTCCTGCAGTTGCCTGGTCCCTGAATATGGAGCCAATGATCCACCCCCTGAAGGGATGGCAAGAAGCCACATTAAACACCTGGGTCCTCTGGGTTGGGGTTCTCACATGCTGGTTGGAGTCCCTCTTGCATTGATAAAGTGCCTGGGACCATGCCCTTGCGACAATCAGAGACCACACATACACACACGCGCGCGCACGCACGCACGCACGCACGCACGCACGCACGCACGCACGCACGCACGCACGCACGCACGCACGCACGCACGCACGCACGCACGCACGCACGCACGCACGCACGCACGCACACACACACACACACACACACACACACACACACACACACACACACACATGCAGTCATGTATGATTTTGGTCATCATGACCTTCAAAAGGTCGAACAAGGTCACTGACCTCAAATGAGCAAAAGCAAGAGGCCTAGAAGAGGTATCTAGGTTCTGGGGGCACTTTGGAGGCCAGCCAATAGTTTGACCTTTTTTACCTTATTTGACCTGAAGGTCATGACCTAGGAACCTCAAACTTTGACTTAAGTTAGTCCGCATACAGGCGAACACTTCCTGTGAATTTGGTGTCTCTAGCTCTTTTAGCCCCTGAGATCTCAGAGGGTGTGGTGGCTCAAATTGACCCCTACCTCAGCAAAGCGTATCCAGCCGGCCACCCGGACACGGTTTACAGGACTCTGACACGGTCACCCGGGCACGGTTTACAGGACTCTGGCCACACCCTGGTAGCATGTAGGAACTGAGACACGTGTGCTTTCCGACATGTGACTACGAAATAACCGCGACTGACATAACCCAGGCAATTAGTTCGTCAAAAGTGACCATTTATTAAGAAGGTCAATTTTGAACAGGACATGGCACGTGCTCGACCAGAGCTGAGCGGTCTTTGGTGCCCAGACGTAAACGAGATTAACCACTGAACAGCGAGTTAATGGGTGACGACCCAAAAATTGTGAGGGAGAAAGATAAGATAGTTGAGAGATCGCGTGTGTGAGAGAGAGAGAGAGAGAGAGAGAGAGAGAGAGAGAGACGAGAGAGAGAGAGAGGAGAGAGAGAGAGAGAGAGAGAGAGAGCGAGAGAGAGAGAGAGAGAGAGAGAGAGAGAGAGAGACTGGCGAGAGAGAGAGAGATGGAGAGGAGGAGAAGGAGAGGAGAGAGAGAGAGGAGAGAGATTATTATTCGGTCATTTATACATATATATAATTACTCTATATATATCATATATATATATACTATTATCTATATATATATATATATTATATATATATATAATATATATATATATATATATATATATATATATATATATATATGTATATATAAATGCCCGAAACATCTTCAGGTGGTTAAGTCTCAGGATCTGAGCGGCTACGTTCATGGTTTTGTGATGAACTTTGGGGCTAGACGCTGGAACGCGTTTGCGTTTTTCCCATGCGTTTATGTAAGGTGAAAATTAGTTTGATGCAAAAGCTTCGGTGGTAAACTACTGCCACCCAACTGGACCGAGTGCTTTGAGCTGCGCTTCTAGCTGTCATCTGATTTTGTATTGAGGAAGGCCGTAGCATGTGGCAAAATGACCAACAGAAGGAAAACATGTGGAACCGTTCACAACACATTCGACTGAAATGGAACCAAAGTTAATGATAGATCAGTTCTGTTTATTGTGGATTGTGCTGTGTGCACAATTCAAAATATCTTTGTGTAATGTCCAAATGTCAAGGAACTTCTCGGTTTGTTTAGGTGCAGTGAATGAATGAGGCGTGTAGCAACCACGAATGACCGACTGTTCATTATCTGTTTCAGGGCCGGCAGAACTGAAACTTGCTCCTAGCTCATCACCGCCGTTGTTTCCCCGTAGACCTCCCACTCACTGCGACCATGGAGTCCGCAGTCCTCCAGCTGATGGAGAGCATCGTCAAGGACAAGGACGCGTGCGGAATGATGGCGTCTCTCTTCCAGACTATCGCCGGCGACATGAAGGTACGTGATCGACTAGTGCCCCCGCCGTGGAGCTCGGCCGGTCCGCCCGCCGGCCGGCGGCACCGTTCGCACGCGCCCGTCCACCCAGCGCCGCCTCCGCCTCCGCCGCGCACCGCGCCCGGGCGCTGCAGATGGGGGCCCGTTATGTCCACATAATTGCGCCGCTCGAAGGGTGAGCGTCTGCCGCAGTGCGTCGCCGAAGTCGAGCGCCGTCGCGTCGGATCGCGCGCTGGATCGGGCTGCAGGGCGCCGAAATCAATGCTCGTGGCGTCGGCGGTCATGCGGGCGCCGGGAGAGGATAGCGGGCCATCCGGACGGAGCCGAGCCGAGCCGAGCCGAGCCGAGCCGAGCCGAGCCGAGCCGAGCCGAGCCGAGCCGAGCCGAGCCGAGCCGAGCCGAGCCGAGCCGAGTCGAGCCGAGAGCCGAGAGCCGAGAGCCGAGAGCCGAGAGCCGAGAGCCGAGAGCCGAGAGCCGAGAGCCGAGAGCCGAGAGCCGAGAGCCGAGAGCCGAGAGCCGAGAGCCGAAAGCCGGGAGCCGAAAACCCAAAGCCTAGAGCCGAGAGCCGAGGGCCGAGAGCCGAGAACCTAAAGCCTAGAGCCGAGAGCCGAGAGTCGAGCCGAGCCGAGCTGAGCTGAGCCGATGGAGCTGGGCCGGGCCTCTCAGTGGCGCTTGCAGTCATCGTCCGTTGACGGGAGATCGGCGCTGTTCGGCTGCCGTCTCGGGCCGGGCCTCTCGGAGACGCTTGCGGTCATCGTCCGTTGACGGGAGATGAGCGCTGTTCGGCTGCCGTCTCGGACCGGGCCTCTCGGAGACGCTCGCGGCTTTCGCCTGCTAACGGGAGACCGGCGCTGTGTGGCCGCCGTCTCGCCTCCTGTCCGGTCAGCTGGGCTCCTCGTGGTCCATCCAGCACTTATCACTGTGTTGTATTTGCATGCGGCCTGCATTGGTATGAAGCGCTCCTTATCTCCATTCTTTATTAGATGCGGGATGACCCTCTCTTGGAGATCCGCTGCAGCGCATAAAATTGACATCCATCGCATATGCGAAGCATGGATGTTCTGAATTGTTGCCATTTGCTCCAAATCGCGGCCATCCAAAGCTGGAGCAATTTTATGATGGGTCTTTATATGGGCGACGGGATCGCCCCCGCGCACAACCCTGGTCCTTAGCATCATCATGACTCAGCAGCGGCGAAGCCCAGCTGTCGGTGATCTGAACGTTATGGAGCCGTCGCATCCATTAGGTGCAGTCCTCCTCGGCCCGCTCTGTGTCATTGCCACTGGCCCCGACCGGGGTGGCCAGGGGTCACACATTACAGGACTGGCAGGAAGCCCGGTCGCCGACCAGGCCTGTGTCCGTCTGCCTCGATGTGGGCTTTGTTGCCGGGGCCGCGCGGATGGCGGCCCCGCACGCTTGGGTCGGCTCCGGCCAGCGCGAGACCCCCTGCCATCTCGCTGGCGGCCGGACCGGCAGAGCGCCGGCAGGCGGCGGCGGACGCGCGCGTCCACTACAGCACGACAGCGCTGAGCGAGCCTCGACGCGTCACCACCCATCACGCCCGACGGCCGGGCAGCTCTGCGCAGCTCTGGGCAGCTCTGGGCAGCTCTGGGCGGCTCTGGGCGGCTCTGAGCAGCTTTGGGCGGCAGGGGGCGGCGGCTCTGGACAGCTCTGGACGGCTCTGGACAGCTCTGGGCAGCTCTGGGCAGCTCTGGGCGGCTCTGGGCGGCTCTGGGCGGCTCTGAGCAGCTTTGGGCGGCAGGGGGCGGCGGCTCTGAGCAGCTCTGGTCAGCCCTGGACAGCTCTGGGCAGCTCTGAGCAGCTTTGGGCGGCAGGGGGCGGCGGCTCTGGACAGCTCTGGACAGCTCTGGACAGCTCTGGGCAGCTCTGGGCGGCTGGGGCCAGCCCGGCGTTCTCAGATCAGCCGCACTGCGGAGGCTTGGCACCGAAGGGCTGCAGGCGGACCGCTGAGAGTGGCCGCTGCGACCGAGGAAGGGCGCGGGACGGTCGCCCATAACCGGGCGCCGAGTGGTGAGGTTGAGCCTTGCCAGCGGGCCTTAAGATAGCCCCCGACTTATTAATTGAGACCAATGCGGATGCCATCCAGGGACTTCGTCAGAACAATGGCGAAACACGTGTAACATTCCGGGATGTTTGTAGAGCCGAGTGCCAAGTGTGATGCCACATTGCCTTCGTGACAGCGCGGTGCGTCGTTTGACGCGATGAACGTAGGAGTGCCGAGCATAGTGTGACACGTTAGACAGCAGGTACGGGAGCGCCAGGCGTGGTGTGACACGTTCCGCAATAGACGTAGGAGTGCCGGGCGTGGTGTGACACGCTAGACAGCAGGCACAGGAATGCCGGACGTGGTGTGACACGTCAGACATTAGGTACAGGAGTGCCGGACGTGGTGTGACACGTCAGACATTAGGCACAGGAGTGCCGGACGTGGTGTGACACGTCAGACATTAGGCACAGGAGTGCCGGACGTGGTGTGACACGCCAGACATTAGGTACAGGAGTGCCGGACGTGGTGTGACACGTCAGACATTAGGTACAGGAGTGCCGGACGTGATGTGACACGTCAGACATTAGGTACAGGAGTGCCGGACGTGGTGTGACACGTCAGACATTAGGTACAGGAGTGCCGGACGTGGTGTGACACGCCAGACATTAGGTACAGGAGTGCCGGACGTGGTGTGACACGCCAGACATTAGGCACAAGAACAGTGGGGCGTGGTGTGACGCGATCGGCACCAGAGCGTGGCGAGCGGGGCGCCGTCGGCCGCCGAGGTGCAGCGCGTCACCGTCCGCCAGCCTGCCGTGACGGCCAAGACTGTTCTGCCGACCCGGCCCGGCCCGCCCGACGGCGGTACGACTACGGTGCCGCCCGGCGCCCGGCGGGAGGCGCAGCAGCGGCCCCGCCCCAGTCGCGACAGTCAGGGCCGCGCGGCCGGAGACGCGCCCGGCTCTGGACTGGAGCGGCCATCTGGCCGGCCGGCTTGGGTCACCGGCTGCCGCTGGCTGGTCTCAGTCCCAGACCGTTGGACTCAGCTGAGACAGTCCCGGGAGGAAGGGGGGGGGGGGGGGAGGGCGGTCGTGTTCAGTGGCATGATTTCACGCCCGTGTTCTGGTCGGCCTGCGCCCCAGTTGCTAGCTGCCTGTTTGGCCAGGTGGCCAGCTGTGTTTACACATTCGACCCAGTGTAAAATTAGTCCCAGCTAATGAGGGGGGGGGGGGGGGGCCCCGCCGAGCTGAATGAACCCATGTGGCCGGGCCGCGTAATCGTGCCAGCCGGGAGAGCCGGAGTGAGGGCTGGCTCATGGTGGCCGGGCTGAGGGAGGGCTGGCTGATCATGGCTGGAGAGGGAGGGCTGGCTAACTGTGGCTGGACCAGGGAGGGCGGGCTGATCATGGCTGGAGATGAAGGGCTGGTTGACTGTGGCTGGGTCAGAGGGAGGGCTGGCTGACCATGGCTGGAGAGGGAGGCTGGCTGACTGTGGCGGGACCAGAGGGAGGGCGGGCCGATCGTGGCTGAGCTGGGCTCAGTCCGAGTCGTGAGCTGGCGATGGTCGGCGCGTGACGTCCGATAAGATAGCCGGGCTTAGTTCTCCCGTTTTTGCGGCACGCTTTGTGACGGCGCTGGGGCAGGGGCCGTGGTTCACTGCCGAGTGAATGGCGCTGAGGGGCGGGGCCGAGTCCGTCCCGGCCGGCGCCGGCGCCGGCAGCCGGGCCGTCGTGGCGCGCCAGCTGGAGCCGCTGCTGCGTGCCGCGCGACCTGGGGCGGCGCGGCGACACACGGGTGTGGCGTCCGCCGCCTGACGCCTGCCGACTGCAGCGGGTGTCGTACCACCTTGGCTCGTGGCTACCGACGCACGCCGGGGCGTCCCCGTGACACATCCGCGGCGCCGACGCCCCGACTCCCGCCTGATGTTCACAGTCGACGCCGTCTCTGTCGGACGCGGCCCGAGCCCTCCGCTGTCAGACCACGCGCGGCTGCGCGGCTCATCCCGGCCGCGCCAGTCATGCGTGTACACGCAGCACGAGATCGGTGAACGACGGCGGCCGTATCGACCGCCACACCGCGCGGGGAGGCCCCCTCGCCACCAGACCCGGCAACGAGGCTAGGTCGCCATGCACCCCTTGCTTTTTGGAAGCGTCAAGCATTTACCCCGTGGTGATGCTTCGGAACGGGGTCTTTTGCTTTCGGGCACCCTCTTCGTGTGCACCTGTTTGTACTGGTTAGCTGGCGTGGCTGACTCGTTGTCGATGCCGCCTGTGTCCGTGACTGACCGTGTGCCGTTGTCCTCGGCAGGGCTCGCAGCCGCTCTGGGAGGAGTTTGTCAAGCACGCCGCCCGGCTCCACTCCTGCCTCAAGTGAGTGTCGTCTGCAGCGACCGTGTCCGGCTGCAGCTGGGCTGGGACACTCGCTCTTGACTGCCTCGCTCCGCTCGCCCGCTGTCACTGTTATGTCCAGGAGCCGGCTGGGCCGGGCCGAGCGGCGGAAGGAGGACGCTAGGCGTTTTGCATGGTTCTGCTATTCGTGGTCCAACAACACGCCGAGGGCACAGGCCGTGATATGACGGCTGGTAATGCCCGGTCGGTTGACTCTGGAACAGGAGACGGCTGAGCAAAGCTCTGTGTGCCGTACGCGCGGTCGGGGACCGCGGACCGGCGGGTGGACCGGCGGACCGGCGGACCGGCGGACCGGCGGACCGGCGGACCAGTGAACCGGTGGACCGGAGGACCGGCGGACAGACGGACAGGCGGACAGGCGGACAAGCGGACCGGCGGACCGGTGAACCGGTGGACCGGAGGACCGGCGGACAGACGGACCGGCGGACAGACGGACAGGCGGACAGGCGGACCGGCGGACAGGCGGACAGGCGGACCGGCGGACCGGCGGATCGGTTCGCTCCCGAGAGCTGGGCTGACCGACGCCGGTCCCGGCCGAGGTGTCGCCGCCGGGCGTGTCGAAAGCGAAGGAGCCCGGCACGCAGAGCGGCACCTCGCCGCCAGAGCCGACTCGCCGTGTGCCGACCGCTTGTGCCGGCTTGGCCGCCATATGGTGACGGCGGCAACGGCCGTAAGCCGGAGCAGGCGACGGGCGACCGCCCCGGCTCCCAGTCGACGGCCGCGTGCGGCTGTGCCGCGGCGCACGGTCCCCGCCTCCGGAGCGAGAGCAGGTTCAGAGGGCTCGCGTCACCAATGGGGGATCTATGTGGCTAACGAAGTCATGTCTATGCCATCTGTCTTTGCCGTCAGATACCGCGGTTCATGACGACTTTTTTCGGAGACATCATGTGGTTTAGGAGCTAACGAACTTCGAACGGTGGACGTCTAATCACGGTGTTGCTCTCTTACAAAACAAATGTATTTTTCATGTTTTTTTTCTGGCACCAACTCACCATGTGGCTTCGCGAGTCAAACTGGACAGGACAAGAATCGCTACGGTCTGGGTTGGTTTCGGATGAATCCCAGGGATTAGGGCTGAACGGGAAGATGACTGAACCTGACGAACGAAGCGAGTAAGTCAGCAACCGGGGGGAGGGGGGACAGTACCCCCTGAGCACCCCGGCGACCAAGCCGACGGCCCTTTAGCCGTTAGACGGGCCCCTGGAGCCGAAAGCCAACTGCTTCGCACTGGCATGGCGCCTCTAATAAGCTATCACGGCGATTGGACAGATCAGTAAGCTGCTGTGCGTCAGTTAGCAACAGTCGGGAGCGAGGAATGTGGGATAAAAGAGCCTCAGTTTCGGCCACCGGGAAACAGTGTGACATTTGTGTAAAAACAAATACGTTCAGCGGCTGATCAGGACGTTTTGCCTTCCCTGCAGCAGCGAATGTCGCCTGTATCTGCTGCCCCATCGAAGAAAAGTGCGTATGACATCCTGACCTAAGCGAATTAGATATGTGGGTTGCCTTAAAGCAGTTGGTGGGTGCGCTAAGGAGCCTAAGTTAAAGTCACCTGACACGACCTAAGAATTGAATTGTGTGTCATTGGGGCTTTACGACGCACTCAGCCGCTGAGGCTATAAATTGCGCCGTCGGCCCGTCTACGTGGCAGGAAAGGCGGTTGAGGGTTGTCGATGCTGCGAAAAGCGCCCTTCTTCTCTGAGGAGATGTGTACCACTGGTCATGTTCGCGCGAACAGAGTCAGACAGCACCCGCACATTGCCGCGGTCCGAGCGAGCTTCACGACGTGACTGTGGCGGCGGACAGTGGCCCTACCGCCTACCGCGCGGGCGGTCTGACGCGGCTGTGGTGCAGCCGTTGAACGGAGTCGGTCGCGAACGAGCCATCGCTCCTCATCACGGCGTCATCACCGTCACCAGCGTCACCCGTGACGTCACCCGTGACGTCACCAGCGTGACGTCACGGGCGTGCCGTGCGGCGCCGCTGGGACGGGATCTGGGCTCCCGGTGCGGCGGCCGGACCGGCCGGCCCACTCCCCCCTGGGACATTCTGTTTGACGAAGCCCAGGGCGACCAGCGACAGATGGCGCTGTCGGAACCTTGCAAACCGGCCCGTTCTGTCCAATTTCACGCAGGTGTGTGGAGAGGTGCCCGCTCGCGATGATGCTGGCAGTCTCCTCACTTCATGCTTTCGTGTTTGAGCCATACGCTTGTCTAGGGCACATCATTATGCCTGTGTGGGTGCATACTTTGCACGTGCGAGCTACATTGCGCGCTCATTCACCGATATGTGCAAACAAGGGCGCAGTAACTCGTGCGTGCCTGCTTGCGTGCGTGTGGCATTTCACGCCGCTTGTTCGGGCTTCCCTGGTCCGGGACCGGGTGGCGTAATAAGACTGCATGGCGAACGGACGATGCAAATGAAGCTAATTATTGGCAAACGCGTCGGAGCTAATGTACCTTGGGGCGCGAGCCAATCTGGTTGCTAGGCTAGCTGGTTGCTAGGCTAGCCAGCGGGAGTTCAGATGCCGAATAGATTGTTCCAGGCTGAGCGTATTTGCCCAGCTCTCACATGACAGGTGAGGCGCCAGAGGTCACTGCATGTTCCGAATGTGATCTCAGGAGCGGTGCGTCGGTGGAGGGCGCCGGCGCGGCGTCGGCAGCACCTGCCGCGGCGGCGGTACACTCCGCCCGGCGCGGGCTCTGTTGTGACGGGGCGTCAGGGCTGTCCCTGACCTGGACCGCGCGGTGGCCGGCCACCGGTCCGGTTACCGGTGCGCCGCGCCCGGCGTAGGCGGCGCGGCCGGAGAACATTGGGCGGTTCACGGCGGCGCGGCGTGGTGACAGGACCCCGCCGCCCTTCTGCTCTCTGTACGGGCTGGGTCAGCCCCTAGTGGACAGACCGGCGGCGCGGCGTGGCGACAGGACCCCGCCGCCCCTCTGCTCTCTGTACGGGCAGGGTCAGCCCCGGTGGACAGATCGGCGGCGCGGCGTGGCGACAGGACCCCGCCGCCCCTCTGCTCTCTGTACGGGCTGGGTCAGCCCCTGGTGAACAGACCGGCGGCGCGCTGTCGCGTCCCAACGCCGCTGGCCCGCAGCGGTGCAGCGCGGGGCGAGCGTCAGCCCGGCCGGCTTCCGCGGTGGTGAGCCTGTCGCTCACCCGAGCTCAGCCGCGTTGAATGTGACGGTCGTTGCCGTGGTTACGGCTGTTCCCACGGCTAGACAAGCCTTAACAACGAGTGTTTACACGTTTACAGCGCTTACGCGGGCGGCGCAGGACGTGCTTGTCTTGGTGTAAGCAAAACGCATGGTGTGGCATCTACCATGTTCATTGCCGAAGGCCAGTGGATCCTCCGGCTACAGTCCCGCCTGAACCGCCCTCTGTCTCCGCGACCCCAGCCTTCGACCCCAGTGATGAGTTGCGTTTCGCGTCTGACCACGATCGCTTGGCGGGGGCGGACCGCCGGTGGTGCTCGACTCGAGTGCGGGAGGGGTGAGAGAGCGACACCAGGGGCGGCGGCAGTACCACACACGGTGCGTCGGTCATCGTCCGTCAAGAGGGCTGCGGCAGGGCCGTAGTGTCCGCACAGCACCGCCCTCCGCTGGAGGTGAAAGTGGCCGGACCTGAAGTGCCACGGACCGCTCGGACAGCGTGGACGGCGGCGCCTCATGTCCGCGATGGACCGCGGCTGTCCAGCGCTGCCGGCCTGAGCAACGCTGAAGCTTGTTCCGAGCGATCTCGGAATGGCCTCGTCGCTGGCAGAGCTCGTGCTAGCTCTTGGAATGTGGAATATCACTAATAACGCGCCGTGCTGCGGACGAGAGCTCTCCACTTCAGCCCCGCTGTCGACCACAGCTCCTCATCCGCCCAGGTGCCCCGAGATGCAGACGCGTGGCTGTTTAGCTCAGCTCCGCTGCCGACCACAGCTCCTCATCCGCCCAGGTGCCCCGAGATGCAGACGCGTGGCTGTTTAGCTCAGCTCCGCTGCCGACCACAGCTCCTCATCCGCCCAGGTGCCCCGAGATGCAGACGCTTGGCTGTTTAGCTCAACTCCGCTGCCGACCACAGCTCCTCATCCGCCCAGGTGCCCCGAGATGCAGACGCCTGGCTGTTTAGGTCAGCTCCGCTGCCGACCACAGCTCCTCATCCGCCCAGGTGCCCCGAGATGCAGACGCCTGGCTGTTTTGGTCAGCTCCGCTGCCGACCACAGCTCCTCATCCGCCCAGGTGCCCCGAGATGCAGACGCTGTTTGATTCAGATGCAGATGGCTGTTTAGCTCAGCCCCGCTGTCGATCATAGCAGCCTGCTGTTCCGCTGTAGTCTGCAGCGCTGCAGTTCAGCTCTGCTGCTGGCCTCAAATCCCCAGTTCGGCTTGTGCCGGCCAGAGCTCCCCACTTCAGCTCCGCTGCCGACCGCAGTTACTCATTCGCCCAGGTGTCCCCAGGTGTGGGTGACTAGCTGTTCAGCTCAGCTCCGCCGTTCATCAGAGCAGTTCTCCTGCAGTGTGCAGCGCTGCAGTTCAGCTGCACTGCAGGCCTCAAATCCCCAGTTCAACTTATACGCCGGCCACAGCTCCCCAACTCAGCTGCGCGGCAGACCGCTGGTTCTCAACGGGTGTGATCCGCGGCGGACGGTAGCTGTTGGACCCTCTGATCGGGGCCGCCACACTCAGACGGGGCTGATGCTCAACAGGCGTGATCCGCGGCGGACGGTAGCTGCTGGGCCCTCTGATCGGGGCCGCCACACCCAGACGGGGCTGATGCTCAACGGGCGTGATCCGCGGCGGACGGTAGCTGCTGGGCCCTCTGATCGGTGCCACCACACCCAGACGGGGCTGATGCTCAACGGGCGTGATCCGCGGCGGACGGTAGCTGCTGGGCCCTCTGATCGGTGCCACCACACTCAGACGGGGCTGATGCTCAACGGGCGTGATCCGCGGCGGACGGCAGCTGTTGGGCCCTCTGATCGGAGCCGCCACACTCAGACGGGGCTGGTTCTCAACGGGTGTGATCCGTCGCGGACGGCAGCTGTTGGGCCCTCTGATCGGGGCCGCCACACTCAGACGGGGCTGGTTCTCAACGGGTGTGATCCGCCGCGGACTGCAGCTGTTGGGCCCTCTGATAGGGGCCTCTCACACCCGGCCGGAGCTGGCTCTCAACGAGTGCGGCCACCGCCTCTGTTTGTCTGGCTGGCGCGGTCGGGTGGGCACGCGGGCTGGACACGAGACGGGCAGCCGGCTGTGCTCGTCTAGGGGGCGGGCTGTGGCCATCACGACGACGCTGGAGCCGTGCCTCCACTGACGGTGGTCCGTTCTTGTCCCGCAGGGCTACACTCCTGGCTATATCGTCCTATCTGGACTCCTTCCAACGCATAGCCGACACCGCCAGTGCCGCAAAAGGTAAGTCCTTGGTGGACTGCTTGGGGCGCACGCTACGTGCACGCGGTTTTTTACGAGTGGCCTTGTCTGTGGCCTTGTTTGTGTAATATACGATGCGGCGCGGGGGCATTTCATTGGGCTGCCGGGAGGCTTTGGGGCAACAATCATCCCTCCGCAGGCACCGTGCGTGCACCAAGCCGCGTTTCGAAACGGCAGCACGAACAATGAACGAATTATGATTGCATTTGCGTCACACACCGCTCCATTTGAAACTTAACGCTGCGACTAGGAGGCACTCCACGTCAAACGCACTGAAATCACGGCAGGCAAAACGGACGAAATACACCAACGCACTTGAGCTTGGCTTATCTAAATGGCATCCATATCTTTCTTATCCATAGGTGTATCAACCATAGACTCACGTCATCACCTATCACAGCCACTCCCCTGGCTGCGTCCTCTGCCGCGGGTGGCGGAGCCGTAAGAGGCCATCATGCTGACTAGTCTCGTGCCGGTGTGTGATTACACCTCGCTCTCGTCTGGGATACATGTCGCATAACGTGCAGTTTCGGACGTGGCCGTTATGGAAGGTGCCATTAATGTCCGCTGTACCTGGAGCCGTACGTTGCGAAAATGGATGCCTGGTGTTCATGGGATGTTTATCGCGGCGTTTTGAATCAACTGAAGAGATTTCTGTGCAGCCCGGCCGTTAAATACCGCTGCCTGTAGCCAGCGTCCGTGTCCATGGGCCGGCTCGGCGCTCGCGGCGCCCGACCTGCGCCCCGGTGCGGCGAGGCTCGGCGAGGTCCACGCTCCGCCGGCGGTGCGGCTATAATGACGGTAAAACCGGGCACCTGACCGCATTACGTCAGGAAGGCGCGCAGTTTATGCCCTGCCGCGAGTGCGATGCCAGGACTAATTTCGACGCGGCGGCAGATGTAATAAGCTACGCCTGCGCCGGCTGCCGGTGGTTTGAGCCCGCCCCGGTGAGGCGCCGGCGGCAGAGGTGGTAGCCTGCGCCCGCGCCGGCTGCTGATGGCCTAAACCCTTCCCGGTAAGACGCCGGAGCAGAGGTGATAACCCGCGCCTATGCTGGCTACTGATGTCCTAAACCCATCCCGGTAAGACGCCGGAGCAGAGGTGATAACCTGCGCCTGCGCCGGCTGCTGGTTGCCTGAACCAACGCCGGTAAGACGCCGGAGCAGAGGTGATAACCTGCGCCTGCGCCGGCTGCTGGCTGCCTGAACCAACGCCGATAAGACGCCGGAGCAGAGGTGATAACCTGCGCCTGCGCCGGCTGCCGGTGGCCGGAACCCGCCCCGGTGAGGCGCCGGAGCAGAGGTGATAACCTGCGCCTGCGCCGGCTGCCGGTGGCCGGAACCTGCCCCGGTGAGGCGCCGGAGCAGAGGTGATAACCTGCGCCTGTGCCGGCTACCGGTGGCCAGAACCCGCCCCGGTGAGGCGCCGGAGCAGAGGTGATAACCTGCGCCTGCGCCGGCTGCCGGTGGCCGGAACCTGCCCCGGTGAGGCGCCGGAGCAGAGGTGATAACCTGCGCCTGTGCCGGCTACCGGTGGCCAGAACCCGCCCCGGTGAGGCGCCGGAGCAGAGGTGATAACCTGCGCCTGCGCCGGCTGCCGGTGGCCGGAACCCGCCCGTGAGGCGCCGGAGCAGAGGTGATAACCTGCGCCTGCGCCGGCTGCCGGTGGCCGGAACCCGCCCCGGTGAGGCGCCGGCGGCCGGCGGGCAGCAGCAGCCTGCTGACGGCTGGGGCGGCGCCGGTGCCGGACCGCGAGCGCGGCCGCCGGGGCTCCCTCCCGCCTGCGCCCCGGCCTATCTCCGACGCATCAGCACCGCCGCGCTAATGCGCGGCCGGCAATGGGGCGCGTACGCGGCTGGGGCAGCGGCCGTCCGTGGCGTGGAGGCGGCGACACTCTGGCTAGGGAGGCGAGCTATGTCTGGGTGTATCTGCTCACCACTGATCATGGGGCGTACACCGGTAATATACCGTGAAACTCACGGTAGCCAGACGGTGGCCCACCAAGCACGATGCCACATGGCGTGGAGTGGTTGGCTTCATCGTGAGGCCACGTCATTTATCATCGGTAGAGTCGTCCGGACAGGCCTACAATGGGTTCGTGCTTGGCACCGCGCGTCAACAAGAAGCTGACGACCAAACTCAGTGCAGCCAAGGCGGTCCGCCCAGCCAAGCCACACAATGGGCTTTGGTGCTGACGTGCCCATAACGCCACACGATCGACAGCGTCGCGGCTGGTCAATGGCCATGATTTTTCATCGCAGTGTGCTTATGGCAATACAATGCATTGAAGTTGAACATACGAGATGTGTACAAAGATACGTGTGGTGAAGTTGAATGTTCAAAATATGTAACCACAATGTGTGACATTCAAATTGAATGTGTCAAGAGGCGTAGTCGGACGGAACTGGGCGTGATGTTGGCTGCGCTGAAGGCCGTCACCTCCGCCGGCACCCGCCGAGCCTCGCTGCCCCCAGGTCAGCTTCGCACGCGTCGCGGCTGATGTCGTCGGCTGATTGGAGGAAGTTTTTTTTCATTTTTTATGGGGACCGGCGCCCCATCCCGCAGCGTCTCCCCCGGCGCCTCCTGACCGGACGTCCGGTAGTGTCTCCTGCTGGCGTCTCCTAACAGGGCGTCCGGTGGTGTCCCCCCCGGCGTCTCCTAACAGGGCGTCCGGTGGTGTCTCCCCGGCGTCTCCTAACAGGGCGTCCAGAGGTGTCTCCTACGCCTCCTGACAGAGCGTCATGTGGCGTCTCCCCCGGCGCCTCCTAAAAGGGCGTCCGGAGGTGTCTCCCCGGCGTCTCCGTCCGGTGGTGTCTCCCCAGGCGTCTCCTGACCGGGTGTCCGGTGGTGTCTCCTCTCCCCGGCGTCCGGGCGTCCGCTCGTGTCTCCTGTCCGCCCGCCGTTCCACATTCCGCCCCAGCCTAGTGTTGTTCGGCGACGAGCCGGCACCGGGTAGGCGGGGCCGGACGCGCCCACCTGTGTAAAACTCGCTCATCCGGCCTCGGCGCGCCCGCAGCGGCGCCCGGCCCCGGCCGCCGGAACGGGCGCCTGGGGGCAGCGGCCGCGCACCTCCACACAGCGGCAGGTCGGTGGGGATCTGAACGCACAAGGGCAGGGTTGGAGGGATCCAGTCCAAGCGTAACCCAAGTCGGGCAAGGACTGGCGACTCTTGCCCGAGCCGTACAGCCTGTGGAGGTCAGGATGAGCAGGACGTTGCGCCCGGATGTCACGTGGCACGGCTACGGCGCGTCCCTCCCTGCTTGGGGCTAGAGCGACCGAAGCACACGGAAGGCACGTGGTGTGGAGGCGAGCGCGCACGTCGCGTGAGGTTACTCAGACTGTGAGAAGTGGCGGCATTGCTGTGCGACACACTATTACCACATTCCTGTTACGATTCGAGAACTGCTTCACAACTTGCTTGCCAATTCCGCGCCACCTGACTGACGTGCATTTGGATCCACTCAGTCTGGGAGGCTCATAACTCACGTAGAAGTTTGCGCTCGGGCTGGAATATGCAGACATGGATCACTGCGGCCGCAGATATCACGCTTCTGCCGCCCGGCTGCCGGGCGGGGTAGGCAGCAGCAGCCGGTCCCCAGCCGGAGCCACGGCCCGGAGCGGAGCGGCGCTGCAGCTCACGCTCCGGCCGCCGGGGAGGGGGAGGGGAGGGGAGGGGATAGGCGCCACGCCGTCTGCCGCGCGCCGTCCCCCGCCCCGCCGCCGCCGCCGCGGCAAGCGTCAGCGTCGGTATTGATTGGCGCCGCGCCGCGCCGGCGCCGCGCGCTTTCTGACCCTGAAAACGGCCCGGTCCGCGGCTGGCGGCGACAGCGACGACAGCGGCGGCTCCGCGACCGCGTCCGGCCGCTGCCCTCGGCCAGCCGAGGGGAACGCCACCGGTCGGGTGCTCGGCCCGCCGTCGCCCGACATCGCTCGTGCTGGGACGGCTGGCCGAGCACGTGCTCGGCGGCGGTGCGCGGCGCGGGCGGTGGGCGGCGGCCGGCGGCGCGCGCTGCCGGGGTCGGCCCCGCATTGCCGGTACCGGCGGAGATCCGGCAGCCCGGCCGCCCGCCGCCGCCGGTGACACTGACGGCGGACGCACAGACGCCGGCGCGATCAATACGGCGTCGGCAGGAGTGCGCCGCGACCGCACGCCGGCGCGCCGGCCGGTGCGCGTGCGTGGAGCCCGCCCCGTGCTGGCCGCCGCCGCCGCCGCAGCGCGTGGTGCGGGGGCCCCGCGTCCAGGGCAGGCGATCTGCGCGGGTCGGGCTGGAATGCAATTAGCTGCCTCCACCCAGCATCGACCGCACCAGCCGGCGGGAGTGGTGCGAACGGAGTCGTGTGCTCCGCCAGCGGCAAGTCAGAGCCGTGCCCTGCACCAGTAGTAGTGCACAAAGCTTTTTGCTTCTCCAGTGGCAGATCGGAGAGATCAGAGAAGAAAGTGAGAGTTCCAAGACCATTTATGTCCATGCGTCGCTATAGTGTACATTGTGCTCAGGATGCATTAAAGGGTGCAGTATGCTCGTTGTATGCTCAACATTCTCGGGAGGTAGGGATGCTATTGCATTTACACCTGCTGGCCGGCTCCTACGCCTATGGATCTCGGGGTTGTGTACCATGTCAGCTTCAGGACACAGGTCATAGGGTTATGTCTTCCGCCAGTTGCAGATCGCATGGCCGTATCTCCCGCCATTGGCAGGTCACAGGGTCGTGCTCTCCATCAGAAGCAGGTCACAGGGTGGTGTTCCCCACCAGCAGGAAGTCGCAGGGTTCTGCCAGTACTTGGACAGCTCCACGGGCTCACAGGATTGGACCAGGCCTGGTAGCAGAAAGCAAGAGACCCTGTGCTGCCACTGCTGGCGTCGCCGTATTGCGTGCGCTATATGCACGTCAAATCTGCTGGTGCACGACCGCTTGCGCAGCTCGATTGTCCGCCTTTATCCTCCATTGTCCCATTCCAGGCACTTCTTTTCTTCTGCCGTGTGCAGCCAGTTGGCGCTGCACCAGCGGTCGGGGCCGACGGGTGGCAGTCTGTCACTGTCACTCTCCCTCTGTGCCCCCGGCTGCTGAGGCGGAATGTTTCCTCCGCGCCCAGTGGCTTTCTGCGGCGTCACATGGCCGCGTCGGACGCCGTCCAGTTCGCTGCAGTCGTTGCGTGGGATGTGTGGACTGCGGAAAGCTTGCTGGTTGCGGTTATCGCTCCTGACTGCCGCCCACTGATCCGAATAACAGCCGCTCGTGGCGAGAATATTGGCCGCCCACGCTGTGACCCAGTCAGGAACAGGGCTGGGACTGTCGGTGGGACCGTTCGTTTTCCTGCTCTGAGGGTGGCACGGCGAGTGTGTGGCGTACCGGCTCCTGGGAAGCCGGCCGGGCGTGGCCACGCAGCCGACCTCCAGCGCCGACCGCCCGTGGCCTGGACCGCTGCTGTCCACGCGCCGGGTGGCGGGGGACGGCCTCCTGTTCGGTCCCCTCGGCTGGCGGGGCGGCCAGGACGCCGCCGCCGATGCAGCGGCAATCAGTCGGCGGCGGCTACACGACGCACCAATCAGTCTGGCCAGACCCTCCCCGAAGGGAGAGGCTCTGGCCCAGAGGCGGGCTCTGGCAGCCGCTGACATACGCTGCCCGGAGCGGGACGCGTCTTCCACAGCAGCAGGCCACCAACCGAAGTCACCTGGGGATCAGTCCACAGACCAGCTGCTTATTGAGTGTAGGTTGTTGTCACTCAATCCAGGCCGACGCCAAACCGGCGCTGGGGCCAACACTACCGTCCCCGCGGCGTCCGGAGACCGGCCCAGTGGTGTGCCCAGCCCGGTATTGTGGAGCCTCCGCGGGCGCCGTGCCTGCCGGCCGCCGAGGTCCGCCGCCGCCGCCGCCGCCGCCGCCGCCGCCGCTGCCGGGCCGGTCCGGTCCGGTCCGGGCCCTCGTAACCAGCGGGCTGGTTGGGACAGCACGGCTCGGTTTAGCATCGCCGCCGGTCGGGCTTGCGTTGCACGGCTGCGTGCCGGCGCCTACCGCCGTCTGATCACGCACTTTCTCCGGAACCGGTGAGGAGAGGGCGGCCGGCAGCGGCCGCTCGCACGGCGGCGGTCGCCCGGCCGCATCGTGGCGCACGGCTCGGAGCCCCAGCAGGTTAGCCGGGCCGGCGGCTGCGGCAGCGGGCGGAAAACTGCTGGAAAGAGCCTGAAGAAGCCCAAAGAGCAGACAGATGTCCTGTGTGAGGTGTGCGGTGGTTGTGTATGGAGGCGCAAGTGTGTTTTGTGGATAGCTCACTTCAGTATTTCCATTTTTAATGCAATAGCTCAAGCACTACACTCACGGCGCATGAGCCAGTGGCGTCGAGTCAACGAGTGTCATCGAAGTATAATGTGCCAGAGGTCGGTGATGACGTGCGCCAGACCAACCTCCACCATTCCTCTGTACCGGAGGTCGCCGTTCGCCCCGTTCCAGCGTGCCACAGTTGAATGCTGCCCGCTCGGGGTCCGACAGCCCGAGCGGCGCTTTTTCC
>NW_023596818.1:26989833-27019126 GCF_011947565.3 Pollicipes pollicipes | reverse complement strand
GCCGTGGTTCACTGCCGAGTGAATGGCGCTGAGGGGCGGGGCCGAGTCCGTCCCGGCCGGCGCCGGCGCCGGCAGCCGGCCGTCGTGGCGCGCCAGCTGGAGCCGCTGCTGCGTGCCGCGCGACCTGGGGCGGCGCGGCGACGCACGGGTGTGGCGTCCGCCGCCTGACGCCTGCCGACTGCAGCGGGTGTCGTACCACCTTGGCTCGTGGCTACCGACGCACGCCGAGGCGTCCCCGCGTCACATCCGCGGCGCCGACGCCCCGACTCCCGCCTGATGTGTACAGTCGACGCCGTCTCTGTCGGACGCGGCCCGAGCCCTCCGCTGTCAGACCACGCGCGGCTGCGCGGCTCATCCCGACCGCGCCAGTCATGCGTGTACACGCAGCACGAGATCGGTGAACGACGGCGGCCGTATCGACCGCCACACCGCGCGGGGAGGCCCCCCTCGCCACCAGACCCCGGCAACGAGGCTAGGTCGCCATGCACCCCCTTGCTTTTTGGAAGCGTCAAGCATTTACCCCGTGGTGATGCTTCGGAACGGGGTCTTTTGCTTTCGGGCACCCTCTTCGTGTGCACCTGTTTGTACTGGTTAGCTGGCGTGGCTGACTCGTTGTCGATGCCGCCTGTGTCCGTGACTGACCGTGTGCCGTTGTCCTCGGCAGGGCTCGCAGCCGCTCTGGGAGGAGTTTGTCAAGCACGCCGCCCGGCTCCACTCCTGCCTCAAGTGAGTGTCGTCTGCAGCGACCGTGTCCGGCTGCAGCTGGGCTGGGACACTCGCTCTTGACTGACTCGCTTCGCTCGCCCGCGGTCACTGTTATGTCCAGGAGCCAGCTGGGCCGGGCCGAGCGGCGGAAGGAGGACGCTAGGCGTTTTGCATGGTTCTGCTATTCGTGGTCCAACAACACGCCGAGGGCACAGGCCGTGATATGACGGCTGGTAATGCCCGGTCGGTTGACTCTGGAACAGGAGACGGCTGAGCAAAGCTCTGTGTGCCGTACGCGCGGTCGGGGACCGCGGACCGGCGGGTGGACCGGCGGACCGGCGGACCGGCGGACCGGCGGACCGGCGGACCAGTGAACCGGTGGACCGGAGGACCGGCGGACAGACGGACAGGCGGACAGGCGGACAAGCGGACCGGCGGACCGGTGAACCGGTGGACCGGAGGACCGGCGGACAGACGGACCGGCGGACAGACGGACAGGCGGACAGGCGGACCGGCGGACAGGCGGACAGGCGGACCGGCGGACCGGCGGATCGGTTCGCTCCCGAGAGCTGGGCTGACCGACGCCGGTCCCGGCCGAGGTGTCGCCGCCGGGCGTGTCGCAAGCGAAGGAGCCCGGCACGCAGAGCGGCACCTCGCCGCCAGAGCCGACTCGCCGTGTGCCGACCGCTTGTGCCGGCTTGGCCGCCATATGGTGACGGCGGCAACGGCCGTAAGCCGGAGCAGGCGACGGGCGACCGCCCCGGCTCCCAGTCGACGGCCGCGTGCGGCTGTGCCGCGGCGCACGGTCCCCGCCTCCGGAGCGAGAGCAGGTTCAGAGGGCTCGCGTCACCAATGGGGGATCTATGTGGCTAACGAAGTCATGTCTATGCCATCTGTCTTTGCCGTCAGATACCGCGGTTCATGACGACTTTTTTCGGAGACATCATGTGGTTTAGGAGCTAACGAACTTCGAACGGTGGACGTCTAATCACGGTGTTGCTCTCTTACAAAACAAATGTATTTTTCATGTTTTTTTTTTCTGGCACCAACTCACCATGTGGCTTCGCGAGTCAAACTGGACAGGACAAGAATCGCTACGGTCTGGGTTGGTTTCGGATGAATCCCAGGGATTAGGGCTGAACGGGAAGATGACTGAACCTGACGAACGAAGCGAGTAAGTCGGCAACCGGGGGGAGGGGGGACAGTACCCCCTGAGCACCCCGGCGACCAAGCCGACGGCCCTTTAGCCGTTGGACGGGCCCCTGGAGCCGAAAGCCAACTGCTTCGCACTGGCATGGCGCCTCTAATAAGCTATCACGGCGATTGGACAGATCAGTAAGCTGCTGTGCGTCAGTTAGCAACAGTCGGGAGCGAGGAATGTGGGATAAAAGAGCCTCAGTTTCGGCCACCGGGAAACAGTGTGACATTTGTGTAAAAACAAATACGTTCAGCGGCTGATCAGGACGTTTTGCCTTCCCTGCAGCAGCGAATGTCGCCTGTATCTGCTGCCCCATCGAAGAAAAGTGCGTATGACATCCTGACCTAAGCGAATTAGATATATGGGTTGCTTTAAAGCAGTTGGTGGGTGCGCTAAGAAGCCTAAGTTAGAGTCACCTGGCACGACCTAAGAATTGAATTGTGTGTCATTGGGGCTTTACGACGCACTCAGCCGCTGAGGCTATAAATTGCGCCGTCGGCCCGTCTGCGTGGCAGGAAGGGCGGTTGAGGGTTGTCGATGCTGCGAAAAGGGCCCTTCTTCTCTGAGGAGATGTGTACCACTGGTCATGTTCGCGCGAACAGTCAGACCGCACCCGCACATTGCCGCGGTCCGAGCGAGCTTCACGACGTGACTGACGGCGGACAGTGGCCCTACCGCCTACCGCGCGGGCGGTCTGACGCGGCTGTGGTGCAGCCGTTGAACGGAGTCGGTCGCGAACGAGCCATCGCTCCTCGTCACGGCGTCATCACCGTCACCAGCGTGACGTCACGGGCGTGCCGTGCGGCGCCGCTGGGACGGGATCTGAGCTCCCGGTGCGGCGGCCGGACCGGCCGGCCCACTCCCCCCTGGGACATTCTGTTTGACGGAGCCCGGGGTGACCAGCGACAGATGGCGCTGTCGGAACCTTGCAAACCGGCCCGTTCTGTCCAATTTCACGTAGGTGTGTGAAGAGGTGCCCGCTCGCGATGGTGCTGGCAGTCTCTGCACATCGTGCTTTCGTGTTTGAGCCATACGCTTGTCTAGGGCACATCATTATGCCTGTGTGGGTGCATACTTTGCACGTGCGAGCTACATTGCGCGCTCATTCACCGATATGTGCAAACAAGGGCGCAGTAACTCGTGCGTGCCTGCTTGCGTGCGTGTGGCATTCCACGCCGCTTGTTCGGGCTTCCCTGGTCCGGGACCGGGTGGCGTAATAGGACTGCATGGCGAACGGACGATGCAAATGAAGCTAATTATTGGCAAACGCGTCGGAGCTAATGTACCTTGGGGCGCGAGCCAATCTGGTTGCTAGGCTAGCTGGTTGCTAGGCTGGCCAGCGGGAGTTCAGATGCCGAACAGATTGTTCCAGGCTGAGCGTATTTGCCCAGCTCTCACATGACAGGTGAGGCGCCAGAGGTCACTGCATGTTCCGAATGTGATCTCAGGAGCGGTGCGTCGGTGGAGGGCGCCGGCGCGGCGTCGGCAGCACCTGCCGCGGCGGCGGTACACTCCGCCCGGCGCGGGCTCTGTTGTGACGGGGCGTCAGGGCTGTCCCTGACCTGGACCGCGCGGTGGCCGGCCACCGGTCCGGTTACCGATGCGCCGCGCCCGGCGTAGGCGGCGCGGCCGGAGAACATTGGGCGGTTCACGGCGGCGCGGCGTGGTGACAGGACCCCGCCGCCCTTCTGCTCTCTATACGGGCTGGGTCAGCCCCTAGTGGACAGACCGGCGGCGCGGCGTGGCGACAGGACCCCGCCGCCCCTCTGCTCTCTGTACGGGCAGGGTCAGCCCCGGTGGACAGATCGGCGGCGCGGCGTGGCGGCAGGACCCCGCCGCCCCTCTGCTCTCTGTACGGGCTGGGTCAGCCCCTGGTGAACAGACCGGCGGCGCGCTGTCGCGTCCCAACGCCGCTGGCCCGCAGCGGTTGCAGCGCGGGGCGAGCGTCAGCCCGGCCGGCTTCCGCGGTGGTGAGCCTGTCGCTCACCCGAGCTCAGCCGCGTTGAATGTGACGGTCGTTGCCGTGGTTACGGCTGTTCCCACGGCTAGACAAGCCTTAACAACGAGTGTTTACACGTTTACAGCGCTTACGCGGGCGGCGCAGGACGTGCTTGTCTTGGTGTAAGCAAAACGCATGGTGTGGCATCTACCATGTTCATTGCCGAAGGCCAGTGGATCCTCCGGCTACAGTCCCGCCCGAACCGCCCTCTGTCTCCGCGAACCCAGCCTTCGACCCCAGTGATGAGTTGCGTTTCGCGTCTGACCACGATCGCTTGGCTGGGACGGACCGCCGGTGGTGCTCGACTCGAGTGCGGGAGGGGTGAGAGAGCGACACCAGGGGCGGCGGCAGTACCACACACGGTGCGTCGGTCATCGTCCGTCAAGAGGGCTGCGGCAGGGCCGTAGTGTCCGCACAGCACCGCCCTCCGCTGGAGGTGAAAGTCGCCGGACCTGAAGTGCCACGGACCGCTCGGACAGCGTGGACGGCGGCGCCTCATGTCCGCGATGGACCGCGGCTGTCCAGCGCTTCCGGTCTGAGCAACGCTGAAGCTTGTTCCGAGAGATCTCGGAATGGCCTCGTCGCTGACAGAGCTCGTGCTGGCTCTCTAAATGTGGAATGTCACTAAAAACGCGCCGTGCTGCGGACGAGAGCTCCCCACTTCAGCCCCGCTGCCGGCCACAGCTCCTCATCCGCCCAGGTGCCCCGAGATGCAGACGCCTGGCTGTTAGCTCAGCTCCGCTGCCGACCACAGCTCCTCATCCGCCCTGGTGCCCCGAGATGCAGACGCCTGGCTGTTAAGCTCAGCTCGGCTGCCGGCCACAGCTCCTCATCTGCCCAGGTGCCCCGAGATGCAGACCCTGTTTGATTCAGATGCAGATGGCTGTTTAGCTCAGCTCCGCTGTCGATCACAGCAGCCTGCTGTTCCGCTGTAGTCTGCAGCGCTGCAGTTCAGCTCTGCTGCTGGCCTCAAATCCCCAGTTCGGCTTGTGCCGGCCAGAGCTCCCCAGTTCAGCTGCGCGGCAGACCGCAGTCTCAGTTCAGCTTCTCTGCCGGCCACAGCTCTCCACTTCAGCTTCGCTGCCGACCGCAGCTCCTCATCCGCCCAAGTGTCCCCAGATGCGGGTGACTAGCTGCTCAGCTCAGCTCCGCCGTCGATCAGAGCAGTTCTGCTGCAGTCTGCAGCGCTGCAGTGCAGCTCCACTGCAGGCCTCAAATCCCCAGTTCAACTTATACGCCGGCCACAGCTTCCCAACTCAGCTGCGCGGCGGACCGCTGGTTCTCAACGGGTGTGATCCGCGGCGGACGGCAGCTGTTGGGCCCTCTGATCGGGGCCGCCACACTCAGACGGGGCTGGTTCTCAACGGGTGTGATCCGCGGCGGACGGCAGCTGTTGGGCCCTCTGATCGGGGCCGCCACACGCAGACGGGGCCGATTCTCAACAGGTGTGATCCGCGGCGGACGGCAGCTGTTGGGCCCTCTGATCTGGGCCGCCGCACTCAGACGGGGCTGATGCTCAACGGGCGTGATCCGCGGCGGACGGCAGCTGTTGGGGCCTCTGATCGGGGCCGCCACACTCAGACGGGGCTGGTTCTCAACGGGTGTGATCCGCGGCGAATGGGAGCTGCTGGGCCCTCTGATCCGGGCCGCTCACACCCGGCCGGAGCTGGCTCTCAACGAGTGCGGCCACCGCCTCCGTTTGTCTGGCTGGCGCGGTCGGGTAGCCACGCGGGCTGGGCACGAGGCGGGCACGGCAGCCGGCTGTGCTCGTCTAGGGGGCGGGCTGTGGTCATCACGACGACGCCGGAGCCGTGCCTCCACTGACGGCGGTCTGTTCTTGTCCCGCAGGGCTACACTCCTGGCCATATCGTCCTATCTGGACTCCTTCCAACGCATAGCCGACACCGCCAGCGCCGCAAAAGGTAAGTCCTTGGTGGACTGCTTGGGGCGCACGCTACGTGCACGCGGTTTTTTACGAGTGGCCTCGTCTGTGGCCTTGTCTGTGTAATATACGATGCGGCGCGAGGGCATTTCGTTGGGCTGCCGGGAGGCTTTGGGGCAACAATCATCCCTCCGCAGGCACCGTGCGTGCACCAAGCCGCGTTTCGAAACGGCAGCACGAACAATGAACGAATTATGATTGCATTTGCGTCACACACCGCTCCATTTGAAACTTAACGCTGCGACTAGGAGGCACTCCACGTCAAACGCACTGAAATCACGGCAGGCAAAACGGACGAAATACACCAACGCACTTGAGCTTGGCTTATCTAAATGGCATCCATATCTTTCTTATCCATAAGTGTATCAACCATAGACTCACGTCATCACCTATCACAGCCACTCCCCTGGCTGCGTCCTCTGCCGCGGGTGGCGGAGCCGTAAGAGGCCATCATGCTGACTAGTCTCGTGCCGGTGTGTGATTACACCTCGCTCTCGTCTGGGATACATGTCGCATAACGTGCAGTTTTGGACGTGGCCGTTATGGAAGGTGCCATTAATGTCCGCTGTACCTGGAGCCGTACGTTGCGAAAATGGATGCCTGGTGTTCATGGGATGTTTATCGCGGCATTTTGGATCAACTGAAGAGATTTCTGTGCAGCCCGGCCGTTAAATACCGCTG
Organism: Pollicipes pollicipes; assembly: GCF_011947565.3. Lineage (NCBI taxonomy): Eukaryota > Metazoa > Arthropoda > Thecostraca > Pollicipedomorpha > Pollicipedidae > Pollicipes > Pollicipes pollicipes. The sequence goes on along the minus strand of NW_023596818.1, from coordinate 27,012,601 downwards.
CCTGTACCCAGCGTCCGTGTCCATGGGCCGGCTCGGCGCTCGCGGCGCCCGACCTGCGCCCCGGTGCGGCGAGGCTCGGCGAGGTCCACGCTCCGCCGGCGGTGCGGCTATAATGACGGTAAAACCGGGCACCTGACCGCTTTACGTCAGGAAGGCTCGCAGTTTATGCCCTGCCGCGAGTGCGATGCCAGGACTAATTTCGACGCGGTGGCAGATGTAATAAGCTACGCCTGCGCCGGCTGCCGGTGGTTTGAGCCCGCCCCGGTGAGGCGCCGGCGGCAGAGGTGGTAACTTACGCCTGCGCCGGCTGCTGATGGCCTAAACCCATCCCGGTATGACGCGGGAGCAGAGGTGATAACCTGCGCCTGCGCCGGCTGCTGATGGCCTAAACCCATTCCGGTAAGACGCGGGAGCAGAGATAATAACCTGCGCCTGCGCCGGCTGCTGATGGCCTAAACCCATCCCGGTAAGACGCTGGGGCAGAGGTGATAACCTGCGCCTGCGCCGGCTGCTGATGGCCTAAACCCATCCCGGTAAGACGCCGGAGCAGAGGTGATAACCTGCGCCTGCGCCGGCTGCTGATGGCCTAAACCCATCCCGGTAAGACGCTGGAGCAGAAGTGATAACTTGCGCCTGCGCCGGCTGCCGGTGGCCGGAACCCATCCCGGTAAGACGCCGGAGCAGAGGTGATAACCTGCGCCTGTGCCGGCTGCCGGTGGCCGGAACCCGCTCCGGTGAGGCGCCGGCGGCCGGCGGGCAGCAGCAGCCTGCTGACGGCTGGGGCGGCGCCGGTGCCGGACCGCGAGCGCGACCGCCGGGGCTCCCTCCCGCCTGCGCCCCGGCCTATCTCCGACGCATCAGCACCGCCGCACCGCCCGCTAATGCGCGGCCGGCAATGGGGCGCGTACGCGGCTGGGGCAGCGGCCGTCCGTGGCGTGGAGGCGGCGACACTCTGGCTAGGGATGCGAGCTATGTCTGGGTGTATCTGCTCACCACTGATCATGGGGCGTACACCGGTAATATACCGTGAAACTCACGGTAGCCAGACGGTGGCCCACCAAGCACGATGCCACATGGCGTGGAGTGGTTGGCTTCATCGTGAGGCCACGTCATTTATCATCGGTAGAGTCGTCCGGACAGGCCTACAATGGGTTCGTGCTTGGCACCGCGCGTCAACAAGGAGCCGACGACCAAACTCAGTGCAGCCAAGGCGGTCCGCCCAGCCAAGCCACACAATGGGCTTTGGTGCTGACGTGCCCATAACGCCACACGATCGACAGCGTCGCGGCTGGTCAATGGCCATGATTTCTCATCGCAGTGTGCTTATGGCAATACAATGCATTGAAGTTGAACATACGAGATGTGTACAAAGATACGTGTGGTGAAGTTGAATGTTCAAAATATGTAACCACAATGTGTGACATTCAAATTGAATGTGTCAAGAGGCGTAGTCGGACGGAACTGGGCGTGATGTTGGCTGCGCTGAAGGCCGTCACCTCCGCCGGCACCCGCCGAGCCTCGCTGCCCCCAGGTCAGCTTCGCACGCGTCGCGGCTGATGTCGTCGGCTGATTGGAGGAAGTTTTTTTCATTTTTTATGGGGACCGGCGCCCCATCCCGCAGCGTCTCCCCCGGCGCCTCCTGACCGGACGTCCGGTAGTGTCTCCTGCTGGCGTCTCCTAACAGGGCGTCCGGTGGTGTCCCCCCCGGCGTCTCCTAACAGGGCGTCCGGTGGTGTCTCCCCGGCGTCTCCTAACAGGGCGTCCAGAGGTGTCTCCTACGCCTCCTGACAGAGCGTCATGTGGCGTCTCCCCCGGCGCCTCCTAAAAGGGCGTCCGGAGGTGTCTCCCCGGCGTCTCCTAACAGGGCGTCCGGTGGTGTCTCCCCCGGCGTCTCCTGACCGGGTGTCCGGTGGTGTCTCCCCCGGCGTCCGGGCGTCCGCTCGTGTCTCCTGTCCGCCCGCCGTCCACATCCGCCCCAGCCTAGTGTTGTTCGGCGGACGAGCCGGCACCGGGTAGGCGGGGCCGGACGCGCCCACCTGTGTAAACTCGCTCATCCGGCCTCGGCGCGCCCGCAGCGGCGCCCGGCCCCGGCCGCCGGAACGGGCGCCTGGGGCAGCGGCCGCGCACCTCCACACAGCGGCAGGTCGGTGGGATCTGAACGCACAAGGGCAGGGTTGGAGGGATCCAGTCCAAGCGTACCCAAGTCGGGCAGGACTGGCGCTCTTGCCCGAGCCGTACAGCCTGTGGAGGTCAGGATGAGCAGGACGTGCGCCGCGCATGTCACGTGGCACGGCTTACGCGCGTCCCTCCCTGCTTGGGGCTAGAGCGACCGAAGCACACGGAAGGCACGTGGTGTGGAGGCGAGCGCGCACGTCGCGTGAGGTACTCAGACTGTGAGAAGTGGGCGCATGCTGTGCGACACACTATTACCACATCCTGTACGATTCGAGAACTGCTCACAACTTGCTTGCCAACTTCCGCGCCACCTGACTGACGTGCATTTGGATCCACTCAGTCTGGGAGGCTCATAACTCACGTAGAAGTTTGCGCTCGGGCTGAATTATGCAGACATGGATCACTGCGGCCGCAGATATCACGCTTCTGCCGCCCGGCTGCCGGGCGGGGTAGGCAGCAGCAGCCGGTCCCAGCCGGAGCCACGGCCCGGAGCGGAGCGGCGCTGCAGCTCACGTCCGGCCGGCCGGGGAGGGGGAGGGGAGGGGAGGGGATAGGCGCCACGCCGTCTGCCGCGCGCCGTCCCAGCCGCCGCCGCCGCCGCCGCGGCAGCGTCAGCGTCGGTATTGATTGGCGCCGCGCCGCGCCGGCCGCGCGCTTTCTGACCCTGAAAACGGCCCGGTCCGCGGCTGGCGGCGACAGCGACGACAGCGGCGGCTCCGCGACCGCGTCCGGCCGCTGCCTCGGCAGCCGAGGGGAACGCCACCGGTCGGTGCTCGGCCGCCGTCGCCCGACATCGCTCGTGCTGGGACGGCTGGCCGAGCACGTGCTCGGCGGCGTGCGCGGCGCGGGCGGTGGGCGGCGGCCGGCGGCGCGCGCTGCCGGGGTCGGCCCGCAGTGCCGGTACCGGCGGAGATCCGGCAGGCCGGCCGCCGCCGCCGCCGGTGACACTGACGCGGACGCACAGACGCCGGCGCGATCAATACGGCGTCGGCAGGAGTGCGCCGCGACCGCCGCCGGCGCGCCGGCCGGTGCCGCGTGCGTGGAGCCCGCCCCGTGCTGGCCGCCGCCGCCGCCGCAGCGCGTGTGGGCGGGGGCCCGCGTCCAGGGCAGGCGATCTGCGCGGGTCGGGCTGGAATGCAATTAGCTGCCTCCACCCAGCATCGACCGCACCAGCCGGCGGGAGTGGCGAACGGAGTCGTGTGCTCCGCCAGCGGCAAGTCAGAGCCGTGCCCTGCACCAGTAGTAGGGCACAAAGCTTTTTGCTTCTCCAGTGGCAGATCGGAGAAGATCAGAGAAGAAAGTGAGAGTTCCAAGACCATTTATGTCCATGCGTCGCTATAGTGTACATTGTGCTCAGGATGCATTAAAGGGTGCAGTATGCTCGTTGTATGCTCAACATTCTCGGGAGGTAGGGATGCTATTGCATTTACACCTGCTGGCCGGCTCCTACGCCTATGGATCTCGGGGTTGTGTACCATGTCAGCTTCAGGACACAGGTCATAGGGTTATGTCTTCCGCCAGTTGCAGATCGCATGGCCGTATCTCCCGCCATTGGCAGGTCACAGGGTCGTGCTCTCCATCAGAAGCAGGTCACAGGGTGGTGTTCCCCACCAGCAGGAAGTCGCAGGGTTCTGCCAGTACTTGGACAGCTCCACGGGCTCACAGGATTGGACCAGGCCTGGTAGCAGAAAGCAAGAGACCCTGTGCTGCCACTGCTGGCGTCGCCGTATTGCGTGCGCTATATGCACGTCAAATCTGCTGGTGCACGACCGCTTGCGCAGCTCGATTGTCCGCCTTTATCCTCCATTGTCCCATTCCAGGCACTTCTTTTCTTCTGCCGTGTGCAGCCAGTTGGCGCTGCACCAGCGGTCGGGGCCGACGGGTGGCAGTCTGTCACTGTCACTCTCCCTCTGTGCCCCCGGCTGCTGAGGCGGAATGTTTCCTCCGCGCCCAGTGGCTTTCTGCGGCGTCACATGGCCGCGTCGGACGCCGTCCAGTTCGCTGCAGTCGTTGCGTGGGATGTGTGGACTGCGGAAAGCTTGCTGGTTGCGGTTATCGCTCCTGACTGCCGCCCACTGATCCGAATAACAGCCGCTCGTGGCGAGAATATTGGCCGCCCACGCTGTGACCCAGTCAGGAACAGGGCTGGGACTGTCGGTGGGACCGTTCGTTTTCCTGCTCTGAGGGTGGCACGGCGAGTGTGTGGCGTACCGGCTCCTGGGAAGCCGGCCGGGCGTGGCCACGCAGCCGACCCTCCAGCGCCGACCGCCCGTGGCCTGGACCGCTGCTGTCCACGCGCCGGGTGGCGGGGGACGGCCTCCTGTTCGGTCCCCTCGGCTGGCGGGGCGGCCAGGACGCCGCCGCCGATGCAGCGGCAATCAGTCGGCGGCGGCTACACGACGCACCAATCAGTCTGGCCAGACCCTCCCCGAAGGGAGAGGCTCTGGCCCAGAGGCGGGCTCTGGCAGCCGCTGACATACGCTGCCCGGAGCGGGACGCGTCTTCCACAGCAGCAGGCCACCAACCGAAGTCACCTGTGGATCAGTCCACAGACCAGCTGCTTATTGAGTGTAGGTTGTTGTCACTCGATCCAGGCCGACGCCAAACCGGCGCTGGGGCCAACACTACCGTCTCCGCGGCGTCCGGAGACCGGCCCAGTGGTGTGCCCAGCCCGGTATTGTGGAGCCTCCGCGGGCGCCGTGCCTGCCGGCCGCCGAGGTCCGCCGCCGCCGCCGCCGCCGCCGCCGCCGCCGCCGCCGCTGCCGGGCCGGTCGGTCCGGTCCGGTCCGGGCCCTCGTAACCAGCGGGCTGGTTGGGACAGCACGGCTCGGTTTAGGCATCGCCGCCGGTCGGGCTTGCGTTGCACGGCTGCGTGCCGGCGCCTACCGCCGTCTGATCACGCACTTTCTCCGGAACCGGTGAGGAGAGGGCGGCCGGCAGCGGCCGCTCGCACGGCGGCGGTCGCCCGGCCGCATCGTGGCGCACGGCTCGGAGCTCCAGCAGGTTAGCCGGGCCGGCGGCTGCGGCAGCGGGCGGAAAACTGCTGGAAAGAGCCTGAAGAAGCCCAAAGAGCTGACAGATGTCCTGTGTGAGGTGTGCAGTGGTTGTGTATGGAGGCGCAAGTGTGTTTTGTGGATAGCTCACTTCAGTATTTCCATTTTTAATGCAATAGCTCAAGCACTACACTCACGGCGCATGAGCCAGTGGCGTCGAGTCAACGAGTGTCATCGAAGTATAATGTGCCAGAGGTCGGTGATGACGTGCGCCAGACCAACCTCCACCATTCCTCTGTACCGGAGGTCGCCGTTCGCCCCGTCCCAGCTGGCCGCAGTTGAATGCCGCCCGCTCGTGATCCGACGGCCCGGGCGGCGCTTTTTCCGGCGCGCCTGCCGCCCGGCGCCGACCGTGAGAGGTTCCCGCGCACGGCCGCGCGTGCCGCGCCACACTCGCCGCCGCCGCGCACGGCACGTAATGGATGCGCCGCAGCGGCCGGCGCCGGCTGCGGCCCAGCCGCGTGTCGGGCTTCCGGAGCGCGCGGCGCCGACGCCCGCGCCCGGAGCGCGCCGAGTCGGCCGGTCGGGCCGGCCGCCGCCCCGGCCGAGCCGTGTGCGCCTGAGAGCACCGGAATGTGCGTGGGAGGGCTGGAATGTGCGTGAGCGGCCGGCTGCGGCGTCATGACGGCCGCCATCGGACCGCAGTCGGCCGGCCCTGTGACCGGACCGTCGGGCGTCCCACCGGCCGCTCCCTCCCAGCCGTCCTCGGGGGCTCAGCGGCCCGAAGGATGGGCCAGAGGCGTCCGCCAGGCGGGCCACTCCGCCGGGCCTCAGCGGCCTGAAGGATGGACCTCGGTCGTCCGCCGGAGCCGGCCTTTGTCCGCCCCGCCGAACGCAGCCCTGTTGATGCGAAGCTGCCCGGGACAGCGCCATTTTGTTTGGGCTTCCGATGCTTCCGTAATCCAGTAGGGAATGTTTACAATGCTTGGAACCGCACAACAGGGTGTGGTTGTAATTTCGAAGCGTTTACAACCTTTTGAAGCGAACTGGCTCATCCTGACGCGTACGTCATTGACTGAAAAGCAGAAAGGTTGAACTCGTGAAGTTTGATTTATGGTTATGCCGGTGGGTACTTGCATTGCGCATTGCGTCCGCTGTTGTTAAATCGCAAACATTACCTAGTTCTTTTACCATTTACTTGCATGTATCCAGTTTTTAATGAACGCAATGAATTGAAAAACTAGGAAACTATGACGTGCCATGGCCTGTGAATTGTTTGACGCAACACTGATACAAGATTTGATCGTCTGTTTGGCGTCAGCGATGTGCTGCTCCGTGCGCTAGAGCTTGGTTGAGTGTTGTGAGCTTTATTGAGACCGGGATGTCTCCGACCAATAGCCAGCGGGGACTGTTTGCCAGTTATCGCCGTCGCCGGTGGCCGTCGGTGATAACCTCCCCGTATCGTAAACGGCAGACGCTGACTCCGTCTGCCTCCCCTGCCGCAGGCGCCACCAGGGACATCGGTACGGCTCTGACTCGGATCTGCCTGCGGCACCGGGCCGTCGAGGCCAAGGTCAAGACGTTCGCCAGGTGAGAGAGGAGAGGGAGAGGGAGAGGGAGAGAGGGAGAGGGAGAGGGAGAGGGAGAGGGAGAGAGAGGGAGAGAGAGAGGGAGAGAGAGAGGAGAGAGAGAGAGAGAGAGAGAGAGAGAGAGAGAGAGAGAGAGAGAGAGAGAGAGAGAGAGAGAGAGAGAGAGAGAGAGAGAGAGAGAGAGAGAGAGAGAGAGAGAGCGAGAGAGCGAGAGCGAGAGAGAGAGGTGGTTGTGGCGGCCGGTGCCGGTCAGAGAATCCTCCAGGTGTTGGGACCAGAAGTGAGACCGGTCAGAGGACCTCCGGGCGGCGGGACCCGCGGCTGGGTGACATGGCTGCTCGAGTCTCTGAGTCTCGAGTCTCTGGACGTCCCGGCCCCACACGTCAGCTGCGGCGGTCAGCTGACACAAACAGACGTGGCTGGCAGGGAACTCGGCGTTTGTCAGAGGCGCTCACGCACAGCTGGGAGTCGACCGATGTGCGCCTCCGTACCACATCCGCGAGTATTGTCCAGCGCGAACAGCCCCCTGCTGTGAAGTGACAGAGCACTTGACACACAGAACTGAAACGCATTTCTCACAGACAGCTGGCGTTTGAATGAACAAGGTTATCGACCCGTATCGTAATTCGACGCCGGCTCTTCGAGCAGAGGCCGGGCTGACCAAACACCGAACAGGTGGGAGGCCGGCCGTCAGCACTCAGTCGGCGGTGGTGCGACCCGCCTACCCGGCGCACACGCGATGCGGGCGGGGGCGGGGGCGGCGCGCACCCGACACCTGCTGGGCCAGGAATGCTGCTGGCTCATGACCCGCCAGGCCCGTCGACGCGCGTGGAGAGCCGTCGCCGACAGCAAGGCATGCGGGAGAGCAGGGGCGGTGCAGGGGGGCAGGATTTGATTATTATTGATGTAGGGTCGGTGACACCAACCACTGGAGCTTGTTTGTGGTGTAGTGTATTCGGTGATGGCCAATTTGTTTGATTCAGGGATATCGGGAGTGTAGCGTGCATGATTCAGGGATGTCGGGAGTGTAGTATGCATGATTCAGGGATGTCGGGAGTGTAGCATGCATGCCTGGTACTGGCGTATGTAATTCCCGAACATGCATGTCGCGTTCTATTCGAATGTCAAGGTAGACGAGGCTGTTGACACAGCACCACTGTTAGGCAGTGGCGCCGGGAGTCACAGGGCTGCTGTCTGTGTGCGCCGCGTGGGGATGGCTGCAGATGATCTTATGGGGGATGGCTGCAGATGATCTTATGGGGGATGGCTGCAGATGATCTTATGGGGGATGGCTGCAGATGATCTTATGGGGGATGGCTGCAGATGATCTTATGGGGGATGGCTGCAGATGATCTTATGGGGGATGGCTGCAGATGATCTTATGGGGGATGGCTGCAGATGATCGTATGGAGGATGGCTGCAGATGATCGTATGGGGGATGGCTGCAGATGATCTTATGGGGGATGGCTGCAGATGATCTTATGGGGGATGGCTGCAGATGATCGTATGGGGGATGGCTGCAGATGATCTTATGGGGATGGCTGCAGATGATCTTATGGGGGATGGCTGCAGATGATCTTATGGGGGATGGCCTGCAGATGATCGTATGGGGGATGGCTGCAGATGATCTTATGGGGGATGGCTGCAGATGATCTTATGGGGGATGGCTGCAGATGATCGTATGGAGGATGGCTGCAGATGATCGTATGGGGGATGGCTGCAGATGATCTTATGGGGGATGGCTGCAGATGATCGTATGGGGGATGGCTGCAGATGATCGTATGGGGGATGGCTGCAGATGATCTTATGGGGGATGGCTGCAGATGATCTTATGGGGGATGGCTGCAGATGATCGTATGGAGGATGGCTGCAGATGATCGTATGGAGGATGGCTGCAGATAATCGTATGGGAATGGCTGCATCTGATGGTATGTGGGATGACTGCAGTTGCTGGTATGGGGGATGTCTTCAATTGCTGGTATGTGGGATGGCTGCAGTTGCTGGTATGTGGGATGGCTGCAGTTGCTGGTATGTGGGATGGCTGCAGTTGCTGGTATGTGGGATGGCTGCAGTTGCTGGTATGTGGGATGGCTGCAGTTGCTGGTATGTGGGATGGCTACAGTTGCTGGTATGTGGGATGGCTGCGGTTGCTGGTATGTGGGGTGGCCGCAGTTGCTGGTATGTGGGATGGCTGCAGTTGCTGGTATGGGGGATGGCTGCAGTTGCTGGTATGGGGGATGGCTGCAGCTGCTGGTATGGGGGATGGCTGCGGATCAGTCGAACATCACCGGCCAGCCCGCACAAATCACGGCTGCCGGCGCCGAATGGCCATCGGTCCAGCAGCAGATCTGCCAGGCAGCAGACCTGACGGCTGCAGCTGCCGGGCGCACTGCTGGCATGCAGCTGCTGTGACACGGCCTGCCGGTGCCCCGGCGCGGCGCGAGGGCGACCGCCGCCAGTGCGCCGCCTCTCTGACAACAGCCGCCGGTTACAGCGCGCTGGCCGAGTGTCTGGTGATGCCGCTGCAGGAGAAGCTGGACGACTGGCGCAGGACGGCCGCCGCGCTCGAGAAGGAGCACAACAAAGGTGAGCCATGCTCAGACAGCAGGGAGACGAGAACAGGCGTGTAGGCACCACGTTGCAATGAGGAAGGTGCGGGCACAATTAGAAATTTCTGGCAGCTCAAAACATTTTAGCGCGCCGCAGACGCGCGAAATGTCGTGAAGGCCACAGAACAAAATCGCTATTTCCGATCCACTTACTTTTACGGATCTGCCCTGACCCGTTCAGCGCAAAACGGTCAAAACAGTCGAAGCGCCTGATGAAAATCAAAGCCATCATGGATTTATCGGTTGGTAACACGCTTGGAATATGCATACTAATGCGCGTAACAATTTCACGGGGAAGGGGCGGCCTGCATGTACCCATGAACACGCCACTAAAGGGCGGGCTGGACTGGGGTCACGGCTGTGGGCACGGTACGGCTGGGGTGCGCCAGCGATCTGTCCTGGGCCCATGCACCGGCTGTTGAGGGGAGCACTTTACCTCGGACCGAACGCGGATAGTCTTGCCCTTTAAATGGCGTTATGGGCAGTCGTGCGTACATTATGTAAAGTGGAGAAGACTGCGGCCTTTTATATGGGACGGGGTTTTCCATTACGGTGATGATCCATTAGATCAACACCGCCGGGTTTTCCATTACGTCGAGTCAGAATTGGTGTGCTCTGTAGCTCTCTTGTTGAAAAGCTCACCCGTGGCACCGCTTAGACTATTGTCAGGCCGGTTCATATGAATCATGCGGCGCCTTATCCTGTCGCGTGACCTGCTGCTGATGGACTGTGCGTGGCGGGGTGGCCGCCACCCGACGCGTCTGCGGTGGCCAGCCATCCGTCACCACGGGAACGCCGGCTGTCGGCGGGCAGCGCGACTGGTACTGCCGGGGAGGGGTGGAGCGGGCGGGGAGGAGGGACAGCAGAGGGAACGGTAAGCCGAGCCGAGACGGCACGTCTGGACGGACAGAGGTGGGGAGAGCGACGAGCCGGCCGCGTGGGTCGATGGGCACGGGACGCGACGTCCTCCATCACCCAGCGGCCAGGCCCGCCCCCGGCTCGCGGTGCCGGTCAGGGGGTGCGACGCTCACAGCCCCGTGGCGCCGATCGGACCAGCATACTTCCGCTAATTGGCAGATAGCGGAGCTGCGTGTCTGCAGCCGGTAGGTGCGGCCGTACACCGTCCCAGAGGGAGCTGTGCGTGGCCCGGACTGGCGCCGCGGTGACGGCGGTGAGAGCGTGGGAGAGGGGGGGGGGGGCACGGCAGCCGACAGCGCTCCGTTGGTCAGCCGGCGTGCGGGGTTCTCTGTCCATCGCCCGGGCGCCGTCGCCGCCCGCCTGGCGCAGCTTCTGTCGCCGCAGCCGCGTCCTTTGTCGCACTCAACGGTCTCTGCGGTGCCGCCGCGCCGCCCGCCGACCGCGCGCCGCAAGCGAGGCGGGGCGGCGCAGTGGAAGGGCGATGCGGGCAGCGGCCGGCGGCGCTGGGGGTCAGGTCACCGCCGGCCGCGCGGCCGACGGGGGTCGTCAGGTCATACCGAGGGGTCAGTGCGGGTCGGCCCCGCGCCACGCCACACAATGGGCCGACGTTCTCGGCCGGCCACCTCCGCCGGCAGCCGGCCAGGCCCGGCCGCTGAGTGGACGTTCTCGGCCGGCCAGCTCCGCCGGCAGCCGGCCAGGCCCGGCCGCTGAGGCCACTCCGCCGGCAGCCGGCCAGGCCCGGCCGCTGAGTGCATTATGACGTTGTGCTGCGCTCGTTTCCGGGCGCCGTGCGTGCGGCGTTCGGTCCTGGAATTACTCATGTCCGCTGGAGCGGCGCTGACGGAGATCTATGAGGTCGGCCTTCCGTGCGATGACTGGCGCCTTTTTTCTTCCTATCGCTGCTGCTCGTGATTTCTTGTTCGTAATCGATGGTTTGGTATTTCGTATTGCGGGCGTCTTCGGCCGTTTTGCCGCCTTTTTGTGGTAGCCAGTCTCTGCCCATCGCCTCTTGTTTGTCTGCGCGACGGATTTGTGATTTAAATGAGGCGCTGTTTTCGACAGTGCTAAATTCGTTTGGCGGGCGAGGCTTTCCCGTTGACGGTCTGAGAAATGGCAATAGCTCAACACTGGCTCCGAGTTGAAATCTCATACAGACCCTGGAGGCGGCCAGTCTTACCGTATTGATCTCTCTTGCAGGTCTGTGCCGTCCGACAATGTGAACCATTCACGGGGACATCCGTCGAACTCTGTTCAAACACGGAGTCATCCTGGGGCAAACTTCCGAGCCGTGCCGCAGTGGGTCGTAAATACCGCTGCCTCCCTGAGGCTGACCCGCGCCGAGTCGTTGGCAGTGTCTCTCGGCGGTAATATGTGGCTGGAGCCGATGGACGGCTGCCGAGTGCCGGATGGGTCAGGCCGCGGCGGCGTGTTGGGCTGCTCGGTGGATGGGCGGACGCCGGGAGCGGGCCCGCCACGGCCGCCCGCCCCCGCCCCCGCCCCCGCCCAGCGGCGGCGAAGGCCCGGCTGGCCCGGTGGCGGTCCGTGCGGCGGTCGGCCGCTCGGTGCCGAGCCGGTCGGCGCCCGCCGCGCGTCCGCCGCGCCGCGTCTGTTTGATGTGCGAGCGGGGCACGGACGCTGTGGTGACGGGGGGCGGCGAGCTGCCGGCCGCGCTGGTCAGCGCGGCCGAGGCCGACGGTAGCCGGCGCTGCAGCAGCCGACGGGGACACAGCTTCGCGGCCGGCTCGCACCGGCGGCTGGGTTACCAGTGCAAGTCGCAGTCAGCAAGTCGCAGGCCAGCGACTTGCGTCGGTTTAAGATTACCCCGTACAGGCACCCGGATCGTAAAAGATCATGATGCTCTAGATACCATCCAGTACAAAGCCGGCAAAACCAAGCGTCCTATTGTCAGTCCCGCGCGCATGAGAAGTCGTCAGCTGTAGTTACGCTCTTTGGAACTGGCCCCGCGACCGTGGATGGGCGAGGGGAGGGACTGCGAGTGAGTTAGACGGCACGTGGGCTTCGGCTGGCAGATGTGTTGATCTCAGACGGAGACAGACAAATGCATGGTGTGGAACACGATGTACACGCTTCCGCGGTGCACGCGAGCTTCGCAGTTGCGCCGTATTAAGCTTCTTCAGCTGTAGCTTCACGAAAGTAAGCTTCAGACCGCCGCCCTTCGGAAACTCTAGGAACCAGACTGGTCCGAAAAAAGCCAGTTTTGCATCAGCTTTCAGTTCGTGGGCAATTTATGACGAGGGCGTGTCGGTGAAACTAAGTCGTTTATGGTGCGCGTGCTCATGTGGCGTGAATAACAAGTGCGTAGTTTCATTACGGTGATTGAGGAGACGGCGCCCGGTCGGTCCCTGTCAATTTTGCGTTGGGTTGGCTGGTGCCCCCGTGGCTTGTAGTCTCGGTAACTCGCTGGCGTCTCTTGCTCTCTCTCGTCCGTGTAGGTCGTGGTGACCTGTTTCCACAGAGCTCGTAAGCCTCCCCGAAGTAATCAACGCTAATAAAGATAATCAGCCGTGATTTAGATAACGAATCTTGATTACGGTAACTAACCCTGTTGAGTGATGTTTGCGCTAATTTATGCATGGTGGTGCGCGATACGCACCTGGGGAATAGTTCTCCGCACATCACTGTTTCAGCTCTGCTACAACGGAGTCTGACCCTGCCTACACCCGTGCTGTCTGTAAAATTTGGCCAGCAAAACTGTTGGCTGCAAAATTTACCGATGATGACTTGAAGCGGTTTCAAAAGGGGACAGAGGTGAGACCAAACTGTCGTCGTCAAAAATCAGGAGGTCGAAATCATTGGACAATGTGACATATCCGCGAATAAAGATCGAAGACAAGAAAATAGTATAAAACTGAGTGTCCAAACCTGTCTATAACAGGCATCATTTCCACTAAAAACCTTCAATCTGGACACATTTTCTCTGCAAGAGATCACGCAACAGACGATTAACTACAGTCAGCGGCGTAGTTTTGCAAAACATTTGGGTGGTGGTGGGTTAGTGTTGGCTAATTGGCCAACCTTACCCCAACATATGTCAAAACACGTGCATTCCCCGACTTTGGTCAGTTTCCTTCAGTATGTGGAATGTGAGTGCTGCGATGCCCCCTCCAGCTACACCGAAAGTTACACCGCGGGCCGCAGTAAGAGGAGTTTATAGATCGGCGTAGCTGGGGGACATTGTCCCGCCTCTGACCCTGGATGGCGTGTTGCGCGGCTGGCGCTCCTGTAAGTGGATAGTCTGGCCCGTCTAAGTGGATAGTCTGGCCCGTCTAGATTTAAAAGACTCGTCTAGATAGAGCCTATGGCATGCTCGTGAGCGAAATGGGTTCTGATTGAACCTCCGGCCCTTGGGTGATATCTGAATCAATGACTTGATGGCACCCAGACAAGCGAGTCGGTGCGGACAAGCTCTCGGTGTATGTCATGAGCCGGTGGCGGCAGCCGTGGGTAGCGGGCCGGCGTCGTTTTGCGGCTGGCGTGCCGGTGGGCGGGCGCTCTCCCGGCTCTCCCGGCTCGGCTGTGACGAGCTGGCGGCACTGCCGGCGCGCGGGCCCGGCTCGGCTGCGTGCGGTCCGGCTCGGCCCGACTCGCCGGGGATCAGGCGGCACCGCGCTGGGCCCGCTCATGTCAGCTATCGCCGCCACGCGCGTCTGGGCGGCCGTGTCTCGCATCGCCGCGCTTGTTACCGCACGCGGAGCGCGTGTGAAGGCGAGGTGATACGAATGGTGCCAGGGGTACGCGGGGAGGTACTCTGTACAGCCGACCGCGCTGCTCTCACGTCTGGACGCTGCCGGTCAGGTCGGTCGACTCTCAGAAATTTAGAGCCGCTCCTCGGTGGCGAGGGTTGTTCAGACTGCTCGGCACCGCTGTCGGCCGCGGCCGCTTTACGGGCGGGCAATGCGGGGCACTTGAGCTATGACAGGCCCCTGCCGAGTGACCCATTCACCCCGATGCCTGAACTTTCACCGGCGTCGCGCACACCGGCGTGAAAGGCGCGCACGCCTGCGTGCTTATCGCTCCCAGGCGTCCGCAAGCCGCGTAGGCGGTGCACGCTTACGCGGAGACGTTGGCGGCGCGCCGCTTCTGCCCTTGTGCGGAAGCGGGGCGGCGCCCGGCCGGCCTCGGCGTTGACACGCGGGGCTGCAGCTCTGCACCGGCTGACTGCGTTAGCGCGCGTCGCCCGCGCTTCTGCACCGCGAGCGGGAGGCGTGCGCCGCCGCCGCCGCCGTTCGGCCGCTGGCGCCGCCGTGCGTGCCAAGAATACGGCCGTCCCTGTGCCACTCGTATTGACAGCTGCCGGCCAGCGGCCCGCCAGCATTGTGTGCCGGGTGTGCGGAGCTCCGCCGCCGCGCCGCCGCGTCGCCGCGCCGCCGCTCCGCCGCGCCGCCGCGCCGCCGCTCCCCCGGCTGGCGCGCTGATGGCCTCACCTCGGCCGAGACCTGATGGACGCGCCGGACGGCTCTGGGCCTGTGTGCCGGGTGTGCCGAGCGCCACCGTTCCCCCGCTCCCCAGGCTGGTGCGTTGATGGCCCCACCTCGACCGAGACCTGGTGGACGCGCTGGGCGGCTCTGGGCCTGTGTGCCGGGTGTGCCGAGCGCCACCGTTCCCCCGCTTCCCGGGCTGGTGCGTTGATGGCCCCACCTCGACCGAGACCTGATGGACGCTCTGGGCGGCTCTGGGCCTGTGGGATGACCGCCGGCGGGCCTCTGGGACGGCCGCCGGGACGGTCAGGGGATCCGTGATAACCTGAGGTGATACGAGAGATCACACCTGGCGTGGGCCGGTCACGGCTGCTGCGTGATGGCTAGAGCTAATCGATGATAACCTGGGCTGATAGGGGCTTGCCGCGTCCGATCTACGCAGACTGCATCTGCGCGTTGGTCTCAGGCGATGCGTAATGATCACAACCGATCAAAGGCTATGGTAAACGAGGGGGTCCCAAGGGAGGACCCGACCAGACATGGGTGATGCGCGCTGATTACAACTGACCAAAGCTGATGATAGCTTGCGGGTCTGAGCGAACGTGTTCTCCTCTGCCGGTGAACCCCTGAGCTGCGTGTGACCGTCAGCCGGTGGCAGGTGCTGGCTGGCCGACCAGGCGCCCTCCCGCCAGGTCGGAACCGGAGCACCACGCAGTCGGAACCGGAAGACCTAACTGGCGGTCCGGTGTACTGTCCTGGTGCCGGCCGGGGGTGAGGTGTACGTCATGGTGCCCCTGCGGTCCCGGTGCATTGTCATGTGCCGATCGGTGGTCCGGTGTACGTCATGTGCCGATCGGGGGGTGAGGTATATGTCATGTGCTCACCTGCGGTGTACGTCATGTGCGATCGGGGGGTGATCACCTGCGGTCTGGTGCACGTCATGTGCCGACCGGCGGTCCGGTGTACGGTTGCAGGCGGGGGTGGGGTCGCTTCCGGTCGGCCATGTGCCAGCTGACCTCCGGCCCGGCCCGTGTACGGTTACTGTCGCGTCGAGTCCCGTTGTTTTGCAGTCCTCCCCCTCCCTGGACAGGTCGGCGACGGGCGGCGCTTGGTCTGGGCGGCCGCGGGCTGTCAGACTCGGCGCGATGTGGTCACTTCAGTGGCTGGACGCCACTGAGTAGATAAACATGTCAGGGGCGGGACAGGACATGAGTGGCCGAGCAGCTCTCGTCCAACAACGGCTGTCATCGGGCGTGGCGCCGCGTGCAGTGCTGGCTGCCTGTCGGTCGCGGGGTCGCGCGTACCTGGGGTGGGTGCGGGGTGTTGGCGAGCCGTGCTCCGCGGCGGGGATCTGTGGCCCGCTTTACCGCTGGTGCTGGTGGCCAAACATCCCCGGAGTGGTGAGCGGGCCAGGCTCGACTGGCCTGCGTGGGCCGACGGCATCCCGGCCCCGCTCACGGGGGACCACAGGCGGGGCAGGGGCGGGACGGCACGTGTGGCGCAAAAGCCGGCGGGCTGGCGTGGGCCGAGGGCAGCCCGGCCCCGCTCACGGGGGACCACAGGCGGGGCAGCGGCGGGACGGCACGAGTGGCGCAAAAGCCGGCTGGCCTGCGCGGGCCGACGGCAGCCCGGCCCCGCTCACGGGGGACCACAGGCGGGGCAGGGGCGGGACGGCACGAGTGGCGCAAAAGCCGGCTGGCCTGCGCGGGCCGACGGCATCCCGGCCCCGCTCACGGGGGACCACAGGCGGGGCAGGGGCGGGACGGCACGAGTGGCGCAAAAGTCGGGTCGTGACGCGCGCGGCTCCGTGTCGGGCGGCGCCGGCTACAGATATGGGCTCGCTCACGACGACCGTCGGCGAGCGGCGTCGGACGGGCTGACAGGGCTCCAGAGCGCGACAGCATCCCCGAGATTGGGTGCGCCACGTTGCAAAGTGCGGCGGCTTTGAAACGCGGTCACCCTGCGGTCGCCAGACGCAATCGAAAAAGCTTGCGGAAGTTTTTGCAGAGCTGCTGCGACATCCATCACGTTTATTACCGACGAAGTAGCGGCCGCCGGCTGGCACCGGGACCGACAGCTGCCGCCGCCGGCCGGTCGATGGGAACGGCGCGTCTTCCGTCGTCATGGGGCTGACAGTCATCGACTGGGCCTTCGGGAAATCCGTCCTTTGCCGTGCTGGAGGTCCTCGTATGTCCGGGCCGGAGGCGTCGGCCGACCGGGACCGGCGCGGCGCTCCCCGCGGCCGATGATGGCCCCTTCCATTGGCTGAGCCTGAAGATGGCTGGCGGCGGCGGCGGCGGGCAATAATGGCCGACCGATATCCGTTTCATCGGCGGACCGCCGTAATCAGGCGGTGGCGGCGGGATCGATGGCCGTACCCGGCCCGGCTCGGCTCGGCTCGGCTCGGCTCGGCTCGGCTCGGCTCGGCTCGGCTCGGCTCGGCTCGGCTCGGCTCGGCTCGTCCTGGCTCGGCTCGGCTCGACTCGGCTCGGCTCGGCTCGGCTCGGCTCGGCTCGGCTCGGCTCGGCTCGGCTCGGCTCGGCTCGGCTCGGCTCGGCTCGGCTCGGCTCGGCTCGGCTCGGCTCGGCCCGGCCCGGCTCGGCTCGGCCCGGCCCGGCCCGGCCCGGCTCGGCTCGGCTCAGGCTCGGCTCGGCTCGTCCTGGCTCGGCTCCGCCATTAGCAGAGTTCTGTCCTGCTGGGGTGCGATGCCAGCCAGCAGCCGGCGGTGCGGACGGTCGACCGGCCATCTGCCGGTCAGTGACACCCAACAGCTGACGGCGCTGCCGTGCGACAAAGTCGCCAGCTGGCGTTCGCGCGCCTCTGCCAATTAAAACACGGACCGCCGGTCCAGCCTACTCCCCGAAAAAACTCGTGGTTACACCGTTCGCATGCAACTGCTATGGCCAGTAGTACCACAACCCAGTGACAACGCACGTAACCTGGGGTCAGTGAAGAACAGAGCGGTTGGTGATCTAACACCGAACAGTTGGACCATCACGAGCGCCACCGGCCTGTGATCGGGTCCGGGCTCAGCTACGCCGGGTCAGCTCTGGGCGCTAACAGCAGGGATGGGTGCCGATCTGGCGGGAGGAGCGGCCCGGCCGGCCGCGGCGCTTGGCCCCGCGCCTGGGGTTACGTCTGTCGGCGCCGGAGAGAGGGCTCACGCTCCCATGTGACTGGTTTTTGCCTGTTGTCGGAGGGTGGAAAGGAATGACCGTTCTGGCCGCGCTGTGCCTCCGCCTCTGCGAAGAGTGCACCTTTGAACGGTAAAAACGTATGTCGTAACGTATGAACGTTAACGTTCGACCATGGGCGTAACATTATGCTCCCTCCCTCCCTCCGGCTCCCACGTCGCCGTGATAGTTACTCCGTCGCTGCCGGGGAAGCAGGACGCGTGGCGTTTCAGCCATCCCTCACTGGTAGCGGCTGCGTTCAGCGTGATCTGCATTTATGTACATTTACAGCGGGCGATGTGGCTTTACTCCGACTTCCATCGCCGATAGCCTCTAGCACTTGTGTCGTCGGCAGTGGACGGTCGTATTCAGCGTTCTCCCAGCCTACTGTGACTCGGCGCACGAACTCGGCGGCAGCGCGGCCCTGACGCGGGCGCCGCCCTCGAGCGGACGGTGCCTCGGCGTCGGCCGGCGCGTCGGCAGCGGCGGGGCGTCACCAGCCGGGCCCTGGCGCGAGCGCCGCCCTGGAGCGGACGGTGCCTCGGCGTCGGCTGGCGCGTCGGCAGCGGCGGGGCGTCACCGCCGGGCCCTGACGCGGGCGCCGCCCTGGAGCGGACGGTGCCTCGGCGTCGGCCGGCGCGTCGGCAGCGACGGGGCGTCACCGCCGGGCCCTGACGCGGGCGCCGCCCTGAGCGGACGGTGCCTCGGTGTCGGCCGGCGCGTCGGCAGCGGCGCGGCGTCACCGCCGGGCCCTGGCGCGGACCCAGTCGGCACCGTCGTGCGTCGGTCCCAGTGTGCCGCCTCCATTGGTCGAAGTTAAACAGGAAGCGGCAGCGGCGGCGGTGTGCGAGCTGCCGGCCTGGGCTGCGGCGGCGGCGGCGGCGGCCACCGGGGAACGCCGGTAGGAGACGACGCGGCGCTCGCGGCGGTCCGCGCGACGGGGTCAGCAGAAGCCTTCTGATGGCATTGTCGTGGGTGGAGAAGACAGTGTGCCAGGTGTGCGAGCGATCGACAGAACGTCACCCAACACAAGCACAGTGTTGGCATCTGTTCAATGAAACACGCCCGCTCCGGTAGCTTTGCCACACCACTTTCTACGCGCGCGCCGCTTCCCTCGTCATTCTCCGCCCGATGGCATTGTCCGCCGCGGTGACCGCCGGCTGACAATGACGCGGTGACGCTCAGGCCAGCTGTGCTGGGCAGGTCGACAGCGCTGGCTGACGCCGCCGGCTGACGCTCAGGCTAGCCGTGCTGGGCAGGTCGGCAGCGCTGGCTGACGCTTAGGCCAGCTGCGCTGGGCAGGCCGGCAGCGCTGGCTGACGCTCAGGCCAGCTGTGCTGGGCAGGTCGGCAGCGCTGGCTGACGCTCAGGCCAGCTGCGCTGGGCAGGCCGGCAGCGCTGGCTGACGCTCAGGCGAGCTGTGCTGGGCAGGTCGGCAGCGCTGGCTGACGCCCAGGCCAGCTGTGTTGGGCAGGTCGGCAGTGCTGGCTGGCTTTAGGCCAGCTGTGCTGGGCAGGTCGGCAGCGCTGGCTGGCGCCGCCGGCTGACGCTCGGGCCAGCTGTGCTGGGCAGGTCGCAGTGCTGGCTGGGCGCTCAGGCTAGCTGTGCTGGGCAGGTCTGCAGCGCTGGCTGCGCCGCTGACTGACGCTCAGGCGAGCTGTACTGGGCAGGTCGGCAGCCCTGGCTGGCGCCGCTGTCCGGCACGCGCAGACGCTGGACGGGCTGGCGGCCGGCGCGCCGCGCGCTCTCTCCCGCGCGCCGGCCAGCCCCGTGTGGAGGAGTCTCACGTGTGGCGCGTGCCGTGTGACGTCACCCGCTCAGCGGCGTCGGGCCGGAGCGGCGCCCAGGCCAGACATATGCAGACGATCTCAGTGATCGGGGGTGGCGGTTTGTGGGCACAGTCTCCATTGACGTGCATCTGTATGGGGCTCGGCACTGCGTTGGACATTGGATCAGTGAGAGTGCGCTATTTTGACGATGTGCAACAGCTGCAGCAGCAGCGTGCAGACTAGCGTAATGTCCATTACGCCATCGTACAATCGCTACCGTAGAGCCGCACGCTTCGCCGAACGCCCAGCACCAGCAGTGTCCGTCGCTCCAGGGTGGAGGACGGGAACTAGACTTTCGGATTCAGTTGCGGGCTTGATCTCGGGTATTTTCTGCTGCCGAGGTTTCTCAGGAAAAGGAGGGCTCTGTGCCGGGTCCGGCTCATGCGGTGGGCTACATCGTTGTCACAGCGTTCGTACCCCGTAGTCGTTAACAATGCACGCATGCTATCCGTGAGATCTGTGCAGCCGGTGGTCGGTACGTCTCCATTCACGGATGTCTGCTTCTGGCGCAGCTGTCATGGTGAACGATGTGTGAAATGGACATGACTTTGTCTAGGGTAAGGTTAGTCCAACGACCTGCAGGTTGTAGAGATCGAGCAGGGAGGAGGGGGATTTTGACGATGGCTGATCCAGGATCTTGCCAGTCACGAGGCTTCAGACACGATTGGGACGGCCGGGTTGCGGGCGGAAATGTAGTGGTGGGATGGAGAACAGGGAGTGGGCGACGACAAACGTGGCTCAGCCTTGCTAACTGTGAATGGTTTTGGTTGTTGCCTTGTTTCGTTTTCGCCGCTGCGCCGCTAGAAAACGCGGTCCCGATCACGTCAATCCCAATGTGATCATCACGTGACGAATCGTGTCGGTCCACCGGCGCGTCACGTGACGAAGCACGTCGGCTCATCGGCGCCCTTGGGACGCAGCCGAAGCTGGTGCGTGGTGAGATCGAAATCCTGTCGTGGACTGGGGACCTTGACCATGGGGCTTTTTGTTCGTCTGGTTTTTTGTTTACACTCCTGGTCTGTCGGAGTGTTTTGTCGGCGATGTTTATCTTTGCCCGTGCGCTAGTTCATGTGACTCGCTCTAGTAACGCCGCTGCTGTCCTGCTGATGATGACGAGAAAATAATTGCGCCGGTCGCCATCTGCTGAGTCGAGTTTCGTGTCGAGACAGTGTGGCCATCGGGCGCAGTTGGCCGGTGCTGAAACGTGACACGACTGGCGACGCCATGGATTAGAGCTTTGCCTCGGCGTCGTCTCTAAGGCGGCCGGGCGCCACCCTGGCCGCCGGCATCGCCCCCCCCCCCCCCCCCCGTAACAGACCTGACCGCCGACACCGCTCCTCCGTGGCCGACATGGCCGCCGACATCACCCCTCTGTGACCGGCCTGGCCGCCGACATCACCCCTCCGTGACCGACCTGACCGCCGACATCACCCCTCCGTATCCGACCTGACCGCCGACATCACCCCTCTGTGACCGGCCTGGCCGCCGAAACCACTCCTCTGTGACCGACGTGGCCACTCACACCACTCCTCTGTGACCGACCTGGCCGCCGACACCGCTCCTGTAACCTCTGTTGCGGCCGCCGGCACCACCCCTCCGTGACCGACCTGCCGGCAACACCCCTCCGTGACCGACCTGACCGCCGACACCACTCCTCCGTGACCGACATGGCCGCCGATAACACCCCTCCGTGACAGGGCGCCGACCTGACCGCCGACACAACCCCTCCGTGACCGACCTGCCGGCACCACCCCTCCGTGACCGACCTGACCGCTGACACCACCCCTCCGTGACCGGCCTGGCCGCCGACTGCACCCCTCCGTGACCGGCCTGGCCGCCGACACCACCCCTCCGTGACCGGCCTGGCCGCCGACACCACTCCTCTGTGACCGGCCTGGCCGCCGACACCACCCTCCGTGACCGGCCTGGACCGCCGACACCACTCCTCTGTGGACCGACCCTGGCCGCCGACTCCACCCCTCGGTGGCTGGGCAGCCGACCTGGCCGGCCGACACCTCTCCTCCGTGACGGCCTGGCCGCCGACTCCATCCCTCGGTGGCTGGGCAGCCGTTGACGCCAGCGGCCGGCTGTTTCAGAGTACAAGCGCCAGCGGTACGAGCTGAAGAAGCGCTCGGCGGAGCGCTCCGGCTCCACAGGAAGGCGCGGAAGGGCGGCAGGGCCGGCAGAGAGCTGCAGCGCGCACTGGACGCCCAGCTTACCGACCTCCAGCAGCGATACCAGGTGAGCCGGCGGCCCGCCCCGCCGGCCCGGGCTGGCGCGCCGACTGGACCGGAGCGGCGGCCGCCTGATGCTGGGAAAACTGCGGACAGAGCTGCGTGTGGTGCCCCACATGTGTGTCACGTACTATACCTTTCATTTACCCCCGATTGATTGCCCCCCGGTTTACCCACGATTGGTCGTCTTTGCCATGTTGATTCGCATCCGCGCATGCATGTTGGTATACTTACGTTCAGTTATATTTTATTTATCAAAATGTAATTGGCTCTTTATATGACCTCGTTTGTCATCCTTTGTTTCCGGCTGGTGGAACCACTGATTATTATATTTAGCTCCTCACTTGGCCCCGTTTGCCGTTTTTGTATACGAGCCTGCGGGACCATGGCGTTTGTGTCATCTTCCCGCGTATATACAAGCCATGACCACCACGCCGTCTCTTGGTGACAGAAGATGCTGTGTGGTGGGCGGCCGTGTTTTTGTGGTCTCCGTCCCGTGTTACTACGTTACATCAGTACACTCGGTGGTAGGTAACCGCAGCCGGCCCTGGAGTGTTTGGCCGCCACGGCAGCAGCGTGTGTTGCCCTGCCAGTCAGCTGTGTGTTTGGATAATGACGCCAACCGGTGATCCAGCGCCCAGTGTACGGAGACGGTGCCGCCTCCCCGGCACGAGCTCACGGAGCTAATGATGACGTCAGCCGGCGATCCAGCGCCCAGTGTGCGGAGACGGTGCCGCCTCCCCGGCACGAGCTCACGGAGCTGATGATAGCCCCGCTGGCGACACCCTCCCACGCCCGGCTGTGGTGGG
>NW_023596818.1:26973156-26988960 GCF_011947565.3 Pollicipes pollicipes | reverse complement strand
TCCGCACATCACTGTTTCAGCTCTGCTACAACGGAGTCTGACCCTGCCTACACCCGTGCTGTCTGTAAAATTTGGCCAGCAAAACTGTTGGCTGCAAAATTTACCGATGATGACTTGAAGCGGTTTCAAAAGGGGACAGAGGTGAGACCAAACTGTCGTCGTCAAAAATCAGGAGGTCGAAATCATTGGACAATGTGACATATCCGCGAATAAAGATCGAAGACAAGAAAATAGTATAAAACTGAGTGTCCAAACCTGTCTATAACAGGCATCATTTCCACTAAAAACCTTCAATCTGGACACATTTTCTCTGCAAGAGATCACGCAACAGACGATTAACTACAGTCAGCGGCGTAGTTTTGCAAAACATTTGGGTGGGGTGGGTTAGTGTTGGCTAATTGGCCAACCTTACCCCAACATATGTCAAAACACGTGCATTCCCCGACTTTGGGTCAGTTTCCTTCAGTATGTGGAATGTGAGTGCTGCGATGCCCCTCCAGCTACACCGAAACATTACACCGCGGGCCGCAGTAAGAGGAGTTATAGATCGGCGTAGCTGGGGGACATTGTCCCGCCTCTGACCCTGGATGGCGTGTTGCGCTGGCTGGCGCTCCTGTAAGTGGATAGTCTGGCCCGTCTAAGTGGATAGTCTGGCCCGTCTAGATTTAAAAGACTCGTCTAGATAGAGCCTATGGCATGCTCGTGAGCGAAATGGGTTCTGATTGAACCTCCGGCCCTTGGGTGATATCTGAATCAATGACTTGATGGCACCCAGACAAGCGAGTCGGTGCGGACAAGCTCTCGGTGTATGTCATGAGCCGGTGGCGGCAGCCGTGGGTAGCGGGCCGGCGTCGTTTTGCGGCTGGCGTGCCGGTGGGCGGGCGCTCTCCCGGCTCTCCCCGGCTCGGCTGTGACGAGCTGGCGGCACTGCCGGCGCGCGGGCCCGGCTCGGCTGCGTGCGGTCCGGCTCGGCCCGACTCGCCGGGGATCAGGCGGCACCGCGCTGGGCCCGCTCATGTCAGCTATCGCCGCCACCGCGCGTCTGGGCGGCCGTGTCTCGCATCGCCGCGCTTGTTACCCGCACGCGGAGCGCGTGTGAAGGCGAGGTGATACGAATGGTGCCAGGGGTACGCGGGGGAGGGTACTCTGTAACAGCCCGACCCGCGCTGCTCTCACGTCTGGACGCTGCCGGGTCAGGTTCGGTCGACTCTCAGAATTTAGAGCCGCTTCCTCGGTGGCGAGGGTTGTCAGACTGCTCGGCACCGCTGTCGGCCGCGGGCCGCTTTAACAACGGGCGGGCATGCGGGGCACTTGAGCTATGACAGCCCCTGCGAGTGAACCCATTCACCCCGATTGCCTGAACTTTCACCGGCGTCGCGCACAAAACCGGCGTGAAAGGCGCGCACGCCTGCTTGCTTATCGCTCCCAGGCGTTCCGCAAGCCGCGTAGGCGGTGCACGCTTACGCGGAGACGTTGGCGGCGCGCCGCTTCTGCCCTTGTGCGGAAGCGGGGCGGCGCCCGGCCGGCCTCGGCGCTTGACACGCGGGGCTGCAGGCTCTGCACCGGCGGACTGCGTTAGCGCGCGTCAGCCCGCGCTTCTGCACCGCGAGCGGGAGGCGTGCGCCGCCGCCGCCGCCGTTCGGCCGCTGGCGCCGGCCGTGCGTGCCAAGAATACGGCCGTCCCTGTGCCACTCGTATTGACAGCTGCCGGCCAGCGGCCCGCCAGCATTGTGTGCCGGGTGTGCGGAGCTCCGCCGCCGCGCCGCCGCGTCGCCGCGCCGCCGCTCCGCCGCGCCGCCGCGCCGCCGCTCCCCCGGCTGGCGCGCTGATGGCCTCACCTCGGCCGAGACCTGATGGACGCGCCCGGACGGCTCTGGGCCTGTGTGCCGGGTGTGCCGAGCGCCACCGTTCCCCCGCTCCCCAGGCTGGTGCGTTGATGGCCCCACCTCGACCGAGACCTGGTGGACGCGCTGGGCGGCTCTGGGCCTGTGTGCCGGGTGTGCCGAGCGCCACCGTTCCCCCGCTTCCCGGGCTGGTGCGTTGATGGCCCCACCTCGACCGAGACCTGATGGACGCTCTGGGCGGCTCTGGGCCTGTGGGATGACCGCCGGCGGGCCTCTGGGACGGCCGCCGGGACGGTCAGGGGATCCGTGATAACCTGAGGTGATACGAGAGATCACACCTGGCGTGGGCCGGTCACGGCTGCTGCGTGATGGCTAGAGCTAATCGATGATAACCTGGGCTGATAGGGGCTTGCCGCGTCCGATCTACGCAGACTGCATCTGCGCGTTGGTCTCAGGCGATGCGTAATGATCACAACCGATCAAAGGCTATGGTAAACGAGGGGGTCCCAAGGGAGGACCCGACCAGACATGGGTAATGCGCACTGATTACAACTGACCAAAGCTGATGATAGCTTGCGGGTCTGAGCGAACGTGTTCTCCTCTGCCGGTGAACCCCTGAGCTGCGTGTGACCGTCAGCCGGTGGCAGGTGCTGGCCGACCAGGCGCCTCCCGCCCGGTCGGACCGGAGCACCGCAGCGGACCGGAGACCTAACTGGCGGTCCGGTGTACGTCCTGTGCCGGCCGGGGGTGAGGTGTACGTCATGTGCCCACCTGCGGTCCGGTGCATGTCATGTGCCGATCGGTGGTGAGGTGTATGTCATGTGCTCACCTGCGGTCTGGTGCACGTCATGTGCCGATCGGTGGTCCGGTGTACGTCATGTGCCGATCGTGTTGGCCCACCTGCGGTCCGGTGCATGTCATGTGCCGATCGGTGGTCCGGTGTACGTCATGTGCCGATCGGGGGTGAGGTATATGTCATGTGCTCACCTGCGGTCTGGTGCACGTCATGTGCCGACCGGCGGTCCGGTGTACGGTTGCAGGCGGGGGTGGGGTCGCTTCCGGTCGGCCATGTGCCAGCTGACCTCCGGCCCGGCCCGTGTACGGTTACTGTCGCGTCGAGTCCCGTTGTTTTGCAGTCCTCCCCCTCCCTGGACAGGTCGGCGACGGGCGGCGCTTGGTCTGGGCGGCCGCGGGCTGTCAGACTCGGCGCGATGTGGTCACTTCAGTGGCTGGACGCCACTGAGTAGATAAACATGTCAGGGGCGGGACAGGACATGAGTGGCCGAGCAGCTCTCGTCCAACAACGTCTGTCATCGGGTGTGGGCGCCGCGTGCAGTGCTGGCTGCCTGTCGGTCGCGGGGTCGCGCGTGCCTGGGGTGGGTGCAGGGTGTTGGCGAGCCGTGCTCCGCGGCGGGGATCTGTGGCCCGCTTTAACCGCTGGTGCTGGTGGCCAAACATCCCCTGAGTGGTGAGCGGGCCAGGCTCGACTGGCCTGCGTGGGCCGACGTCAGCCCGGCCCCGCTCACGGGGGACCACAGGCGGGGCAGGGGCGGGACGGCACGAGTGGCGCAAAAGCCGGCTGGCCTGCGCGGGCCGACGGCAGCCCGGCCCCGCTCACGGGGGACCACAGGCGGGGCAGGGGCGGGACGGCACGAGTGGCGCAAAAGCCGGCGAGCTGGCGTGGGCCGGCGGCAGCCCGGCCCCGCTCACGGGGGACCACAGGCGGGGCAGGGGCGGGACGGCACGTGTGGCGCAAAAGCCGGCGGGCTGGCGTGGGCCGAGGGCAGCCCGGCCCCGCTCACGGGGGACCACAGGCGGGGCAGGGGCGGGACGGCACGAGTGGCGCAAAAGTCGGGTCGTGACGCGCGCGGCTCCGTGTCGGGCGGCGCCGGCTACAGATGTGGGCTCGCTCACGACGACCGTCGGCGAGCGGCGTCGGACGGGCTGACAGGGCTCCAGAGCGCGACAGCATCCCCGAGATTGGGTGCGCCACGTTGCAAAGTGCGGCGGCTTTGAAACGCGGTCACCCTGCGGTCGCCAGACGCAATCGAAAAAGCTTGCGGAAGTTTTTGCAGAGCTGCTGCGACATCCATCACGTTTATTACCGACGAAGTAGCGGCCGCCGGCTGGCACCGGGACCGACAGCTGCCGCCGCCGGCCGGTCGATGGGAACGGCGCGTCTTCCGTCGTCATGGGGCTGACAGTCATCGACTGGGCCTTCGGGAAATCCGTCCTTTGCCGTGCTGGAGGTCCTCGTATGTCCGGGCCGGAGGCGTCGGCCGACCGGGACCGGCGCGGCGCTCCCCGCGGCCGATGATGGCCCCTTCCATTGGCTGAGCCTGAAGATGGCTGGCGGCGGCGGCGGCGGGCAATAATGGCCGACCGATATCCGTTTCATCGGCGGACCGCCGTAATCAGGCGGTGGCGGCGGGATCGATGGCCGTACCCGGCCCGGCTCGGCTCGGCTCGGCTCGGCTCGGCTCGGCTCGGCTCGGCTCGGCTCGGCTCGGCTCGGCTCGGCTCGGCTCGGCTCGGCTCGGCTCGGCTCGGCTCGGCTCGGCTCGGCTCGGCTCGGCTCGGCTCGGCTCGGCTCGGCTCGGCTCGGCTCGGCTCGGCTCGGCTCGGCTCGGCTCGGCTCGGCTCGGCTCGGCTCGGCTCGGCCCGGCCCGGCTCGGCTCGGCCCGGCCCGGCCCGGCCCGGCTCGGCTCGGCTCGGCTCGGCTCGGCTCGTCCTGGCTCGGCTCCGCCATTAGCAGAGTTCTGTCCTGCTGGGGTGCGATGCAGCCAGCAGCCGGCGGTGCGGACGGTCGACCGGCCATCTGCCGGTCAGTGACACCCAACAGCTGACGGCGCTGCCGTGCGACAAAGTCGCCAGCTGGCGTTCGCGCGCCTCTGCCAATTAAAACACGGACCGCCGGTCCAGCCTACTCCCCGAAAAAACTCGTGGTTACACCGTTCGCATGCAACTGCTATGGCCAGTAGTACCACAACCCAGTGACAACGCACGTAACCTGGGGTCAGTGAAGAACAGAGCGGTTGGTGATCTAACACCGAACAGTTGGACCATCACGAGCGCCACCGGCCTGTGATCGGGTCCGGGCTCAGCTACGCCGGGTCAGCTCTGGGCGCTAACAGCAGGGATGGGTGCCGATCTGGCGGGAGGAGC
Organism: Pollicipes pollicipes; assembly: GCF_011947565.3. Classification (NCBI taxonomy): domain Eukaryota; kingdom Metazoa; phylum Arthropoda; class Thecostraca; order Pollicipedomorpha; family Pollicipedidae; genus Pollicipes; species Pollicipes pollicipes. Next base: position 26,983,951 of record NW_023596818.1, on the reverse strand, counting down.
GGCCCGGCCGGCCGCGGCGCTTGGCCCCGCGCCTGGGGTTACGTCTGTCGGCGCCGGAGAGAGGGCTCACGCTCCCATGTGACTGGTTTTTGCCTGTTGTCGGAGGGTGGAAAGGAATGACCGTTCTGGCCGCGCTGTGCCTCCGCCTCTGCGAAGAGTGCACCTTTGAACGGTAAAAACGTATGTCGTAACGTATGAACGTTAACGTTCGACCATGGGCGTAACATTATGCTCCCTCCCTCCCTCCGGCTCCCACGTCGCCGTGATAGTTACTCCGTCGCTGCCGGGGAAGCAGGACGCGTGGCGTTTCAGCCATCCCTCACTGGTAGCGGCTGCGTTCAGCGTGATCTGCATTTATGTACATTTACAGCGGGCGATGTGGCTTTACTCCGACTTCCATCGCCGATAGCCTCTAGCACTTGTGTCGTCGGCAGTGGACGGTCGTATTCAGCGTTCTCCCAGCCTACTGTGACTCGGCGCACGAACTCGGCGGCAGCGCGGCCCTGACGCGGGCGCCGCCCTCGAGTGGACGGTGCCTCGGCGTCGGCCGGCGCGTCGGCAGCGGCGGGGCGTCACCGCCGGGCCCTGGCGCGAGCGCCGCCCTGGAGCGGACGGTGCCTCGGCGTCGGCTGGCGCGTCGGCAGCGGCGGGGCGTCACCGCCGGGCCCTGACGCGGGCGCCGCCCTGGAGCGGACGGTGCCTCGGCGTCGGCCGGCGCGTCGGCAGCGACGGGGCGTCACCGCCGGGCCCTGACGCGGGCGCCGCCCTGGAGCGGACGGTGCCTCGGTGTCGGCCGGCGCGTCGGCAGCGGCGGGGCGTCACCGCCGGGCCCTGGCGCGGACCCAGTCGGCACCGTCGTGCGTCGGTCCCAGTGTGCCGCCTCCATTGGTCGAAGTTAAACAGGAAGCGGCAGCGGCGGCGGTGTGCGAGCTGCCGGCCTGGGCTGCGGCGGCGGCGGCGGCGGCCACCGGGGAACGCCGGTAGGAGACGACGCGGCGCTCGCGGCGGTCCGCGCGACGGGGTCAGCAGAAGCCTTCTGGTGGCATTGTCATAGGTGGAGAATACAGCGTGCCAGGTGTGCGAGCGATCGACAGAACGTCACCCAACACAAGCACAGTGTTGGCATCTGTTCAATGAAACACGCCCGCTCCGGTAGCTTTGCCACACCACTTTCTACGCGCGCGCCGCTTCCCTCGTCATTCTCCGCCCGATGGCATTGTCCGCCGCGGCGACCGCCGGCTGACAATGACGCGGTGACGCTCAGGCCAGCTGTGCTGGGCAGGTCGACAGCGCTGGCTGACGCCGCCGGCTGACGCTCAGGCTAGCCGTGCTGGGCAGGTCGGCAGCGCTGGCTGACGCTTAGGCCAGCTGTGTTGGGCAGGTCGGCAGCGCTGGCTGTCGCTCAGGCGAGCTGTGCTGGGCAGGTCGGCGGCGCTGACTGACGCCCAGGCCAGCTGTGTTGGGCAGGTCGGCAGCGCTGGCTGACGCTCAGGCTAGCTGTGCTGGGCAGGTCTGCAGCGCTGGCTGACGCTCAGGCCAGCTGCGCTGGGCAGGCCGGCAGCGCTGGCTGACGCTCAGGCCAGCTGCGCTGGGCAGGTCGGCAGCGCTGGCTGACGCTCAGGCGAGCTGTGCTGGGCAGGTCGGCAGCCCTGGCTGGCGCCGCTGTCCGGCACGCGCAGACGCTGGACGGGCTGGCGGCCGGCGCGCCGCGCGCTCTCTCCCGCGCCCCGGCCAGCCCCGTGTGGAGGAGTCTCACGTGTGGCGCGTGCCGTGTGACGTCACCCGCTCAGCGGCGTCGGGCCGGAGCGGCGCCCAGGCCAGACATACGCAGACGATCTCAGTGATCGGGGGTGGCGGTTTGTGGGCACAGTCTCCATTGACGTGCATCTGTATGGGGCTCGGCACTGCGTTGGACATTGGATCAGTGAGAGTGCGCTATTTTGACGATGTGCAACAGCTGCAGCAGCAGCGTGCAGACTAGCGTAATGTCCATTACGCCATCGTACAATCGCTACCGTAGAGCCGCACGCTTCGCCGAACGCCCAGCACCAGCAGTGTCCGTCGCTCCAGGGTGGAGGACGGGAATAGACTTTCGGATTCAGTTGCGGGCTTGATCTCGGGTATTTTCTGCTGCCGAGGTTTCTCAGGAAAAGGAGGGCTCTGTGCCGGGTCCGGCTCATGCGGTGGGTACATCGTTGTCACAGCGTTCGTACCCCGTAGTCGTTAACAATGCACGCATGCTATCCGTGAGATCTGTGGGCCCGGTGGTCGGTACGTCTCCATTCACGGATGTCTGGCTTCTGGCGCAGCTGTCATGGTGAACGATGTGTGAAATGGACATGACTTTGTCTAGGGTAAGGTTGGTCCAACGACCGCAGGTTGTAGAGATCGAGCAGGGAGGAGGGGGATTTTGACGATGGCTGATCCAGGATCTTGCCAGTCACGAGGCTTCAGACACGATTGGGACGGCCGGGTTGCCGGCGGAAATGTGATATGGTGGAGAACAGGGAGTGGGCGACGACGAGCGTGGCTGAGCCTTGCTAACTGTCAATGGTTTTGGCTGTTGCCTTGTTTCGTTTTCGCCGCTGCGCCGCTAGAAAACGCGGTCCCGATCACGTCAATCCCAATGTGATCGTCACGTGACGAATCGTGTCGGTCCACCGGCGCGTCACGCGACGAAGCACGTCGGCTCATCGGCGCCCTTGGGACGCAGCCGAAGCTGGTGCGTGATGAGATCGAAATCCTGTCGTGGACTGGGGACCTCGACCATGGGGCTTTTTGCTCGTCTGGTTTTTTGTTTACACTCCTGGTCTGTCGGAGTGTTTTGTCGGCGATGTTTATCTTTGCCCGTGCGCTAGTTCATGTGACTCGCTCTAGTAACGCCGCTGCTGTCCTGCTGATGATGACGAGAAAATAATTGCGCCGGTCGCCATCTGCTGAGTCGAGTTTCGTGTCGAGACAGTGTGGCCATCGGGCGCAGTTGGCCGGTGCTGAAACGTGACACGACTGGCGACGCCATGGATTAGAGCTTTGCCTCGGCGTGTCTTAAGGCAGCCGGGCGACACCCTGGCAGCCGGCATCGCCCCCCCCCCCCCGTAACGACCTGACGCGACACCGCTCCCCGTAATGGCCGCCGACAACCCTCGTGACGCCTGGCCGCCGCAACCCTCCTGACCGACCACCGCCGCTCACCCCTCCTCGACTACCGCCGACATCACCCTCTGTGCCGGCTGCCGCCGACGCCCCCCCCCTCACCACCGCCGACACCTCTGTAACGACCTGACCGCGACATCACCTCGTGACCGGCCTGGCCGCCGACACCACTCCTTTGTGACAGGGCGCCGACCTGACCGCCGACACCACTCCTCCGTGACCGACCTGGCCGCCGACACACTTCTTTGTGACAGGGCGCAACCTGACCGCCGACACACTCCTCCTGACCGCCTGGCCGCCGACCCACTCTGTGACAGGGCGCCGACCTGACCGCCGACACCACTCCTCCGTGACCGACTGCTCCGAACCACCCTCGTGACCGACGGCCACTCACACCACTCCTCTGTGACGAACTGGCGCGGCGACACCGCTCCTGTAACCTATTGTTTGCGGCCGCCGGCACCAAGCATCCCGTGACCGACCTGCGGCAACACCCCCTCCGTTGACCGACCTGACCGCCGACACCACTCCTCCGTGAACCGGCAATGGCCGCCCGCCGATGACCCCCTCCGTGACAGGGCGCGCCTACATGACCGCCGACACCAACCCCTCCTAGCTGGACCTGATCCCTGCCGGCACCACCCCTCCGTGACCGACCTGACCGCTGACGCCACCCCTCCGTGACCGGCCTGGCCGCCGACTGCACCCCTCCGTGACCGGCCTGGCCGCCGACACCACCCCTCCGTGACCGGCCTGGCCGCCGACACCACTCCTCTGTGACCGGCCTGGCCGCCGACACCACCCCTCCGTGACCGGCCTGACCGCCGACACCACTCCTCTGTGACCGACCTGGCCGCCGACTCCACCCCTCGGTGGCTGGGCAGCCGACCTGGCCGCCGACACCTCCTCCTCCGTGACCGGCCTGGCCGCCGACTCCATCCCTCGGTGGCTGGGCAGCCGTTGACGCCAGCGGCCGGCTGTTTCAGAGTACAAGCGCCAGCGGTACGAGCTGAAGAAGCGCTCGGCGGAGGCGCTCCGGCTCCACAGGAAGGCGCGGAAGGGCGGCAGGCCGGCAGAGCTGCAGCGCGCACTGGACGCCCAGCTGACCGACCTCCAGCAGCGCTACCAGGTGAGCCGGCGGCCCGCCCCGCCGGCCCGGGCTGGCGCGCCGACTGGACCGGAGCGGCGGCCGCCTGATGCTGGGAAAACTGCGGACAGAGCTGCGTGTGGTGTCCCACATGTGTGTCACGTACTATACCTTTCATTTACCCCCGATTGATTGCCCCCGTTTACCCACGATTGGTCGTCTTTGCCATGTTGATTCGCATCCGCGCATGCATGTTGGTATACTTACGTTCAGTTATATTTTATTTATCAAAATTGTAATTGGCTCTTTATATGACCTCGTTTGTCATCCTTTGTTTCCGGCTGGTGGAACCACTGATTATTTATATTTAGCTCCTCACTTGGCCCCGTTTGCCGTTTTTTATACGAGCCTGCGGGACCATGGCGTTTGTGTCATCTTCCCGCGTATATACAAGCCATGACCACCACGCCGTCTCTTGGTGACATAAGATGCCGTGTGGTCGGCGGCCGTGTTTTTGTGGTCTCCGTCCGTGTTACTACGTTACATCAGTACACTCGGTGGTAGGTAACCGCAGCCGGCCCTGGAGTGTTTGGCGCCACGGCACCAGCGTGTGTTGCCCTGCCAGTCAGCTGTGTTTGGATAATGACGCCAACCGGTGATCCAGCGCCCAGTTTACGGAGACGGTGCCGCCTCCCCGGCACGAGCTCACAGAGCTGATGATGACGTCAGCCGGCGATCCAGCGCCCAGTGTGCGGAGACGGTGCCGCCTCCCCGGCACGAGCTCACGGAGCTGATGATAGCCCCGCTGGCGACACCCTCCCACGCCCGGCTGTGGTGGGACCAGCTCGGCTGCCACACAGCAGGCAGCGACTCTGGCGACACCCTCCCGCTCTCGTCTGTGGCGGGGCCAGCTCGGCTGCCACACCGCGGGCAGCGACTCTGGCGACACCCTCCCACGCCCAGCTGTCACGCGGCGCTAACTGCCTCCGGCGCTGTGACCTTCCTGGCTGTCAAAAAGCGTGTTGACGGGTGGGCCGACCCGTGCCGTCTCAATCGCCGCCGGCGGCCGTCCAGGGCCGCGCGTGACAGCGGTACTCCTGCTGCGGCCGCGCCGGGTCGGCTGTGCCTCCGTCGGCCCTCCGCTGCGCGTGGGTCCGGGCTGTGGTCACGTGGTGCGCTGCGCTGGCCCTGGGCGGCTGATTGAGCGCGGCACGTGACCGCCGGTCGGACGCTCTGTTTCCTGTTGTCGCCGCGACGCCTCCGGCCGTGCGTTGGCGGCCTATTACGGGCCAGTGTCGGCGCCGGAGCCCGACCGGCGCTGTTTACCGAGGCCGGAGCCCGGCCGACGCCGTTTACCGAGGCCGGAGCCCGACCGGCGCCGTCTACCGAGGCCCGAGCCCGGATGGCGCCGTCTACCGAGGCCGGAGCCCGACCGGCGCCGTTTACCGAGGCCGGAGCCCGACCGGCGCCGTTTGTAAGGCGCCGAGCCCGACCGGTCTGTCGTCGCCTGCAGGTGGAGCTCTTTCAGAAGAATCCTGTCATAGTATCGGTCAGTGTAGTGTCCGCCTTGTGGGATCGCTCAGTTCGATGTGCTGCAATAATTGGCCTGCGGATGCAGTCAGCTCCATAATATCCTTTCATTATTCTCGCCTTTCACTGGCTTCAGCTTGGTCGTGCGATGTAGGAAGCACATGCTTGTGACGATCGCTATCGCTTGTCCTATCTGGGAGAGGCGAGCCGCGGCTGGCGGCGCATCTAAAACCGCGTCGTCTCCGTCAGACGTGCACCACCAGCGGGCTGAGGTAACCTCGCTGCCGCGTCCGGTTCGAAGCAGTGTCTCCGTGCCGGTTCGGTTCTCCTGTCGCCTGCTGTCGCTCCCGCTAGGCCTTCCCAGGAGGCTGGGCTGACAACATCGCGGCCTGCTGGGAAGACGGGTGAAGCTCGATATTTCGAACGCGTATCGACGCTCCCCGGCCCCCTCCCCTCCCGTATTGATGGCGAAACGGGCTCAACCAGCCTCCGCCGCTGCTGCTTTTGATGGTGTCAGGGCAGACGTGGCGTCTCCCTGCTGGATGGCGCCCTCGGGATTGGTTAATTTGCCGGCCCGTGTGGATGGGCGAGCGATGATCGGTGCCCCTCGCTCGGCAGTAGTGTTCGGCCTCGTCAGAAGCCGTGTAATAAATAACGCCGGCAATAATAGCTATGCTCTCGTCCGCCCGGGCCGGATGCTGATAGAAAAGCTGAGCTGTAAAATTTTAGTGGTAGGCTTCAGCTATAAAATTATTGCACAGGCAACTCGGCTGTAAAAATTGCCGTCACGGCCTCAACTGTGGGGCTGGAGCTGAAAATCGTGGGCGCCGAGCTCGTGCGACATCGGAAGAGCCGTCGCGCTGCGACTTCTGCGTGATCATTCCGTCTCGCTCGCAGGGGGTCTGCGGCCCGTAAACAGCGTCTGCTGGCAAAATAAACCGCGCAGATCGACGCTAAACCAACACAGATGGCGGTGCGTGCGCTACTGGGGCCTGTGCCAAGCGTGCAATTGCCGGACACGAAGCCGATGTAAAGCGGCGGCCCAGTTCACGACTGGGCCGGCGCTGCCAAGCCAGACGTGCGGTTGCATGCTTCCGGTTAGGCTGAGGTGTGGGCCTACGAGCAACTGGCGGGCGAAATCCCCACGCCTGAGATCAGCCACGATGAAAAATGGCAGCGGAGCGAAAACAGTAGCTGCGCCGCCACGGTCCGACGCCGTTGGCGGGAAACGTTGTGAAATAAGCCGGCTGCCCACCGTCGTCGCTGGGGGTCGCTGGAGTCATCCTCTAGAGCGAGACAAGGCTGACGATGGCTATTCGCGCGTCGATGAGTACTTCTGGTTACTCCTGGCTTTTATCATGCCGCCTGCGCCCTGTGGACAGATTCGCAGGACAGCTGCCCGGCGGCGTCCTGCAGAGCTGCCTGTGACCGCTTCGGTTCCGGGGCCTCTCATGCTTTGGTTCTGGAACCTCTCATGCTTTGGTTCCGGGGCCTCTCATCTGCGCTGATCTTTACTGGTGGCGTTCGCCGGCTGCGTGGTGGAGCTGCAAGCGCCAGCAGGCCCGTTTTGCGTCCCGTCGTCCCAACAGCTGCAGACTGCGGCCAGCCGGCCGGCTTCTGGCTATGCACTTCTGCAGTTCCTGTTTGAAGAGGTCGTTTGTATTGTGTTTGTGTTTGTTTGTGCAGGCGGTGATGTTGCTCTATTTGTCATCGTTCTCTAGAGGCATGTGTCTGTCTCCGTCTCCCAGAGCCAGGTGATGATGTTACCCTTCTCCCGCTTCTCAGAGCCAGGTAATGATGTTACCCTTCTCCCGCTTCTCAGAGCCAGGTAGTGACGTTACCATTCCTCCGTTTCCCAGAGCCAGGTGGTGACGTTACCCTTCTCCGTTACCCTTAGAGCCAGGTGGTGATGCTACCCTTCTCCCGCTTCCCAGAGCCAGGTGGTGATGTTACCCGTCCCCCGTTTCCCAGAGCCAGGTGGGTATGTTACCCTTCTCCCGCTTTCCAGAGCCAGGCGGTGACGTTACCCTTCCCCCGATTCCCACAGCCAGGTGGTGATGTTACCCTTCCCCCATTTCCCAGTGCCAGGTGGTGACGTCACTCTGTCTCCGTTTCTCAGAGGCTGGAGGAGTCGGAGAAGACCTCACTGGCGGCGGCCATGGTGGAGGAGCGCAGTCGCTACTGCCGCTTCGTCGCCTGTCTGCAGCCCGTCGTGGTGAGTACGGTACATGTTGCCACCTCTCTAAACAGCTGCCCACTCTCCGGCGCCACGTCCGGTCGGAACACCGCTGGGAACGAACGGACATCGCCTGTGTTCGCTGTTCGGGCGCCGTCTATAGCTTCTCTGGGTCAGTTGTGACGTTGTGAAGCGCGCAGTTTTGAGCATTGCTTTCACTCGGGGTATCACGGAGGATATCCACCGCAGATGTCTGTATGGATGACACTCATGGAGACGTCTTGCTGAGCTAGCACTGTCTTTTGCCCCCCCCCCCTCCCACACACACACATTATCATCATCACCACACCTCTCTCCTCGTCCGGCGCCGGTCAGCTGTCCCGCCGGTTGAAGGTGGGAAGAGCGGATGGTGCAATGGTATCAGGCACCCGAGAGCTGACTAAACAAGAGTTGGGACACTGCTGTCGCTGCCGAGAGCTGGGGCGCCCTGCTGTCGCTGCCGGGAACTGGGACGCCCTAGATGAGAGCTGGGACACGCTGCTGGTGCTGCCGAGAGCTGGGACGCTATAGACAAGAGATGAGACACCCTGCTGTCGCTGCCGGGAGCTGGGACGCCCTAGACGAGAGCTGGGACGCCCTGCTGTCGCCGCCAAGAGCTGGGACGCCTTAGACGAGAGCTGGGACATCCTGCTGTCGCTGACGAGAGCTGGGACGCCCTAGACGAGAGCTGGGACACCCTGCTGTCGCCGCCAAGAGCTGGGACGCCTTAGACGAGAGCTGGGGCGCTCTAGACGAGAGCTGGGACGCCCTGCTGCCGCTGACGAGAGCTGGGACGCCCTGCTGTCGCTGCCGCTCTACTCGCCGACTGTCTCCGAGTCGTGACACCGCCATGAGCAAAGCGCCGGCTCTCGAGGGAGGGACAACTGTGTGTATTTCCTACTTCCGGGCTTTGTTGCGCTATTTTGAACAGCACGGTTGGCTGCCCCAGCACCGATCGCGTGGCATCCCGCGTCCGACCCCTTTCCCCGCATGCGTGTGCGTTTGCGCGTGTGCGCGCTTGCATGCGCGGCCGCCGTACGGTGGGCGAGCACGTGACCGGCCGAGCCGGCCTGTATTGACGGTCGGCCGCCGGAGACGGCAGCACGTGACCACGAGATCGATGCGTGTGCCGGCCGGCGCCGGGCAGCGCCAGCGGCGCCGCGGCCGCCCGGTAACGCGCCGGTCAGGTGCGCACATGCCAGATCGCTCAGGCGCTCGGCCGGTTCCTATCGCTCGGGTGCTCGGGCGTGTCCTATCGCTCACGCACGCCGTGTCCGATCCGTCAGGTTTGGGCAGCCCCGGCGCCGGGACTCGCTGACGCTGTGTGCTCAGTCCCCGGGGTAGCTGCGGGGTGCCCGACTTATCAGCTCAGTCTGGCGGCGATAGATTGGACGGCAAGTATCCGCTCGTCCGGTACCGGAATGCTGAATATTCAGGACGTTTCCACGAAAATTGACGGCCCGTTCTCGGAGGCAGCGGCTCGGTCAGCCCCCGTCTGCCGCTGAGTACGGCCTGTGGGGCCGTGATGCGTTCCGGAGTTTACGGAAGTTGTCGTTCAGCGGCCGGCCGGGGCGCAGGCGCCGGCTAATCCCGGCGCCGTGGCCCCGTTTGTCGGCGGTCCATGTGACCTGGTTATCACCGACGCACGCCGGCCGGTTTGTTAGGGAGATGTGTGACATGGGGAGACTAGGGGGATCGTGGATCACAGCAGATGGAATCCAGTTATGCTTCCTGATCCTTGTAAGTTTGCCTTAATGACTTCAACCTGAGGCAACTTCTGATCTTCGGTGTCGCTTAGAGCTTGAGGCGTTTTCAGTTCAGTAACGTGCGGCTGTGAGCCACGTCTGCTGCTGTGACGGCCGCGGCGGTGGTCAGACGCTGAGCCCAGGCCCGCCCTGCCCCGCACCCCCTGGCCCCTCCGCTCCAGCCCGCACTTCCCCAGGGCACCGCCCAGCGAGGACGGGCGCGTGCTGAGTTACGCGCCGAGCCGCCCAGGGCGTGAGGCTGCGGCTGGCGGCGACGCCACTGAACAGGACCGCGCGCCGCCGCGGCACCCTGCCGGCCGGGCCGGCCGGGGCGTGACGCTGCAGCTGGCGGGCGACGCCACTGGACGGGGCCGCGCGCCGCCGCGGCACCCCGCCGGCCGGGCGCCGGTGGGTCGAAGACGTACGCCGCGTGCGTGACGACGTCACGTCCCGCTTGGCACGTGCCGTGTGGCGCCGGCGTACGTGACGACGTCGCGTCCCGCTTGGCACGTGTCGTGTGGCGCCGGCGTACGTGACGACGTCGCGTCCCGCTTGGCACGTGTCGTGTGGCGCCGGCGTACGTGACGACGTCGCGTCCCGCTTGGCACGTGCCGTGTGGCGCCGGCGTACGTGACGACGTCGCGTCCCGCTTGGCACGTGTCGTGTGGCGCCGGCGTACGTGACGACGTCGCGTCCCGCTTGGCACGTGCCATGTGGCGCCGGCGTACGTGACGACGTCGCGTCCTGCTTGGCACGTGTCGTGTGGCGCGTGTGGCCGGGCTCTACCGGCTCAGACGCGACTGGTACCGACAGGCGGAGCTCACGTGCTGATCGTGAACGGGGGGCTGTGATGGTCAGCCCGCTCGAAGCCTGAAGGTGTATGTCACAAACACGCCGACGGCGCCAGACACAGTATCACGCCGGCAGTACACAGAGCTTTCATTAGCTGGAACCGGTGGTTCAAACCAGGCGTGGGTCATGACCGTTTGTTCCCGTGCAACGGTCCGCTCTGGCGTCAAGATCTACCTAAGATCATCAGGCCCTCATGTAACACCTCTCTCTCTC
>NW_023596818.1:26891609-26972156 GCF_011947565.3 Pollicipes pollicipes | reverse complement strand
CCACCGCAGATGTCTGTAGGATGACACTCATGGAGACGTCTCGCTGAGCTAGCACTGTCTTTTGCCCCCCCCCCTCCCACACACACATTATCATCATCACCACACCTCTCTCCTCCGTCCGGCGCACGTGGGCGACTGTCCCACCCGGTTGAAGGTGGAAGAAGCGGATGGTGCAATGATCAGGCACCGAGAGCTGACTAAACAAGAGTGGGACACTGCTGTCGCTGCGAGAGCTGGGACATCCTGCTGTCGCTGACGAGAGCTGGGACGGCCTAGACGGAGCTGGGACACCCTGCTGTCGCCGCAAGAGCTGGACCCCTTAGACGAGAGTGGCGGGCCTCTATGACGAGAGCTGGGACGACCTGCTGCCGCTGACGAGAGCTGGACGCCCTGCTGTCGCTGCCGCTCTACTCGCCGACTGTCTCCGAGTCGTGACACCGCCATGAGCAAAGCGCCGGCTCTCGAGGGAGGGACAACTGTGTGTATTTCCTACTTCCGGGCTTTGTTGCGCTATTTTGAACAGCACGGTTGGCTGCCCCAGCACCGATCGCGTGGCATCCCGCGTCCGACCCCTTTCCCTGCATGCGTGTGCGTTTGCGCGTGTGCGCGCTCGCGTGCGCGGCCGCCGTACGGTGGGCGAGCACGTGACCGGCTGAGCCGGCCCGTATTGACGGTCGGCCGCCGGAGACGGCAGCACGTGACCACGAGATCGATGCGTGTGCCGGCCGGCGCCGGGCAGCGTCAGCGGCGCCGCGGCCGCCCGTGGTAACGCGCCGGTCAAGGTGCGCACATGCCAGATCGCTCAGGCGCTCGGCCGGTTCCTATCGCTCGGGGTGCTCGGGCTGTCCTATCGCTCACGCACGCCGTGTCCGAATCCGTCAGGTTTGGGCAGCCCCCGGCGTCCGGGACTCGCTGACGCTGTGTGCTCCGTCGCCGGGGTAGCTGCGGGGTGCCCGACTTATCAGCTCAGTCTGGCGGCGATAGATTGGACGGCAAAGTATCCGCTCGTCCGGTACCGGAATGCTGAATATTCAGACGTTTCCACGAAAATTGACGGCCCGTTCTCGGAGGCAGCGCTCGGTCAGCCCCCCGTCTGCCGCTGAGTACGGCTGTGGGGGCCGTGATGCGTTCCGGAGTTTACGGAAGTTGTCGTTCAGCGGCCGGGCCGGGGCGCAGGCGCCGGCTAATCCCGGCGCCGTGGCCCGTTTGTCGGCGGTCCATGTGACCTGGTTATCACCGACGCACGCCGGCCGGTTTGTTAGGGAGATGTGTGACATGGGGAGACTAGGGGGGATCGTGGATCACAGCAGATGGAATCCAGTTATGCTTCCTGATCCTTGTAAGTTTGCCTTAATGACTTCAACCTGAGCAACTTCTGATCTTCGGTGTCGCTTAGAGCTTGGGGCGTTTTCAGTTCAGTAACGTGCGGCTGTGAGCCACGTCTGCTAGCTGTGACGGCCGCGGCGGTGGTCAGACGCTGAGCCCAGGCCCGCCCTGCCAACGCACCCCCTGGCCCTCCGCTCCGCCCGCACTTCCCCAGGGCACCGCCCAGCGAGGACGGGCGCGTGCTGAGTTACGCGCCGAGCCGCCCAGGGCGTGAGGCTGCGGCTGGCGGCGAAGCCACTGAACAGGTCCGCGCGCCGCCGCGGCACCCTGCCGGCCGGGCCGGCCGGGGCGTGACGCTGCAGCTGGCGGGCGACGCCACTGGACGGGGCCGCGCGCCGCCGCGGCACCCCGCCGGCCGGGCGCCGGTGGGTCGAAGACGTACGGCCGCGTGCGTGACGACGTCACGTCCCGCTTGGGCACGTGCCGTGTGGCGCCGGAGCGTACGTGACGACGTCGCGTCCCGCTGGACACGTGTCGTGGTGGGCCGGCCGTACGTGGACGGAGTCGCGTCCACGCTTGGCACGGTTCGTGTGGCGCCGGACGTACGTGACGACGTCCGCGTCCCCGCTGGCACGTGCCGTGTTGCGCCGGCGTACGTGATCGACGTCGCGGCCCGCTTGGCACGTGTCGTGTGGCGCCGGCGTACGTGACGACCGTCGCGTCCCGCTTGGCACGTGCCATGTGGCGCCGGCGTACGTGACGACGTCGGCGTCCTGCTTGGCACGTGTCGTGTGGGCGCGTGTGCCGGGCTTCTACCGGCTCCGACGCGACTGGTACCGACAGGCGGAGCTCATGTGCTGATCGTGAACGGGGGGCTGTGATGGTCAGCCCGCTCGAAGCCTGTAGGTGTATGTCACAAACACGCCGACGGCGCCAGACACAGTATCACGCCGGCAGTACACAGAGCTTTCATTAGCTGGAACCGGTGGTTCAAACCAGGCGTGGGTCATGACCGTTTGTTCCCGTGCAATGGTCCCGCTCTGGCGTCAAGATCTACCCAAGATCATCAGGCCCCTCATGTACACCCTCTCTCATCTCTCTCTCTCTCTCTCTCTCTCTCCTCTCTCTCTCTCTCTCTCTCTCTCTCTCTCTCTCTCTCCTCTCTCTCTCTCTCTCTCTCTCTCTCTCTCTCTCTCTCTCCTCTCTCTCTCTCTCTCCTCTCTCTCTCTCTCTCTCTCTCTCTCTCTCTCTCTCTCTCTCTCTCTCTCTTCTCTCTCTCTCTCTCTCTCTCTCTCTCTCTCTCTCTCTCTCTCTCTCTCTCTCTCTCTCTCTCTCTCTCTCTCTCTTCTCTCATCTCCTCTCTCTCTCTCTCTCTCTCTCCTCTCTTCTTCTCTCCTTCTCTCTCTCTCTCTCTCTCTCTCTCTCTCTCTCTCTCTCTCTCTCTCTCTCTCTCTCTCTCTCTCTCTCTCTCTCTCTCTCTCTCTCTCTCTTCTCTCTCTCTCTCTCTCTCTCTCTCTCTCTCTCTCTCTCTCTCTCTATCTCTCTCTCTCTCTCTCTTCTCTCTCTCTCTCTCTCTCTCTCTCTTCTCTCTCTCTCTCCTCTCTCTCTCTCTCTCTCTCTCTCTCTCTCTCTCTCTCTCTCTCTTCTCTCTCTCTCTCTCTCTCTCTCTCTCTCTCTCTCTCTCTCTCTCTCTCTCTCTCTCTCGCTCTCTCGCTCTCTCGCTTTCTCGCTCTCGCTCTCTCGCTTTCTCGCTTTCTCGCTTTCGCTCTTGCCTCGCTCTCGCTCCGCTCTCTCTCTCTTCTCAGGTGGATGGATACGTCTGTATTCGATTTTCGAACATAGCTGAAGTTCAGGAGTGTATCTGTGTAAAGCACTTCCCAACAATTTCACCCCCTATCGCGTGACGTTCATCGCAGACCGAAAGCAGGTGTATCGACCTTAAATAGAACATCCACACCCCCCCCCCCCCCAACGATGAACGATTAAGGGCACGTAATAGGACACGAATGTGTGGCCGGTTCTAAGCGGCCTCTTGAACTCATTGTGATTTCCAACATACGAATACTGATGTGCTTTTTTTCTTTGATATCTTTCTCATCTGTGTGTGATTGGATGCGAATGTGTACTAGTCACATGGGAGCCCGCAAAAGAAATGAACCGTAAATGTTCCGCAGCGATAATCACCACATGACAACATAGACGTGCCGCGGGCGTTAACAAGGAGCGTTTATCGTTTCTTATCGGTCTGCTGTCATGTGAAAATGACCGTTGTGTCGCCGCGTCCCGCAGCCCAAATAACTAACCTACTGCGGCCGTTCGATGCGAGAATGCCGGGGAGGGATGTTCGGTAATTGTGTGGACCATGCTGTCGAGCGGTACGCGTGGGGAGTTTGGGCTGGGACTGACGGCGAAGTGTCCTGGGGGAATAGCACATTTCCGAGCGGTTAGTGCTGGCCGAAGAGTTACCTGGTTGTGATGTCTGCCGTCCGGATGTTTCGTATGCCAACATGAGAGGGTGTGATTGCGACAGGTGAGAGGTGTGTGGTGTTGATGTAGAGATCAATCGTTTTGGCGGCCTGTGGGCTTTGTGTGGAGCCGCTCCGCCTCGGTTCCGCCAAGCCCCACCGCAGGCTGTGAATGAGGATGCCGTGGTCGTCGTCGCCGGAGGGAGAGGCCTGCTCTCTGACAGCGATGGCCACTGTCTGTCCGCAGCAGGGGGAAGTGGCCGTGATCGGTGAGATGGTGCACCTGTCCGAGGTCATGAGCCAGCTGGAACAGAACACGACCGACGCGCTCACCCTGCCGGCCGCCTCCGAACAGGTGAGCACGCGCGCTGGTCACCGGTCGGCGCCGCCTGACGCGCCGGCCCGCGCCGACGCCGGGGCGGAGCTGCGGCATTTGGTAACCGTGGGGTGCATCCGGTCGATATAATACGGATACCTGCTGATGGCTGTTTACATGTGGGTCCGGGCCTTCCGTGTGTGTTGGTGCCAGCTGCCGGGCGGCCGCTAGCGGTCCGGCGGACTGTGGGCGTGTTGTGCGCACCCTCCTCACACGCGCGGCGGTGGAAGACCTGCGCGTTCATCAGCCGCGCTGGATGAACAGGGGCGACGGTGCCAGAGGCTGGCTGCTGCTGCGACCTGCCCTGGCTGATGACCAGCCGTTCACTTGGTTGGCTCCCCGCCGCTTGGCAGTCTTCCGGGCTGTAATCAATGTCCGGTGGGGAAGGCGAGGTGGCGCCGGCCACGACAAGCTGCCGACTGCCTTTGCAGCCCGCACCGTCAAGAAACGTGTCATTTTGGCAGGCCTCATTGGTTGGTATCCACGCACGGGCTTGTTGAACTCGGCTTGAAGGACTTCGCCGTAGAAAGACGCCTCCAGCTCGTGCTCTGCTCGCCGCGCTCAATCGGTGTCTGATGTGTCTGATATTGACCAGAAGACGCAGGCGGCCCGCCGTCTCGACCCTGGCGCTGACGTGTCCGGCGGCGCGGCAGGTGATCACGGACATGCGAGGCGTGAGCGAGGCGTGGCGGCTCGACTCGACGCCCAGCTCGACGCCCGGCTCGGCGGCCGGCTCGGTGCCCGGCTCGCCCTGCCCCAGCTCGTCGCTGGGCTCGCGGAAGTCGTCCGTCTGCTCGGTGGCCAGCCTGAACTCGTCCAGCTCGGGCGGCACGGCGACGGCGGCGGCGGTGGCGCCGGCCCGACCGCGCTCACTCAGCCAGGCGGCGCCGGCCGCCACCCAGCGGCTGGCCAGCGTCGTCTCGCGCGACTCGGGGTTCACCTCGCAGGACGCGCTGTTCGTGCGGCCGGCCACGCCGCCGCCGCCGGCCGCCGCCCCGCTCGCCGGCGCGCCCGCCGCTGCCGCCGGCGACCGAGCGACCGCACACCATCTCATCAGGTCAGTGGCAGCGAACCGGCCCGGCCTCTGCCGCAGCTGGTCAGGAGTTGTGACCCCGTGTAACGCTGCCGGTCTGTCGTGGGACTGCAGACGGTGGCTCACAGTGTTCGCTGCTGGTCTGTCGCGGGACCGCAGACGGCGGCTCACAGTGTTCGCTGCGGGTCTGTCGTGGGACTGCAGACGGCGGCTCACAGTGTTCGCTGCGGGTCTGTCATGGGACTGCAGACGGCGGCTCACAGTGCTCGCTGCTGGTCTGTCGCGGGACCGCAGACGGCGGCTCAGTGTTCGCTGCGGGTCTGTCGTGGGACCGCAGACGGCGGCTCACAGTGTTCGCTGCGGGTCTGTCGTGGGACTGCAGACGGCGGCTCAGTGTTCGCTGCGGGTCTGTCGTGGGACTGCAGACGGCGGCTCACGGTGTTCGCTGCTGGTCTGTCGTGGGACTGCAGACGGCGGCTCACAGTGTTCGCCAAGCAGTCGGTTGTTGTCGGTCACCCTGAGCTGTTTTGGTGGGATTTTGCGTGGTGTAGACATGCAACGTCGGGTCAGCAGCCCTGTCGTCGGTCTGGCTTCCAAGTGGCATTGCCAGCCATTGTGCCATACTCAAATAACTCTACTCGTATAACCCTGAGCTAAGCTGTCGCCCTTCGTATTCGGAGCCCGTGCGCTGCAGCTTGTGCCGGCCGCTCCAGTGCCCTCGAGCCGAAGCTCGTGCCCCGTTCCCGGTGGCCGTGACCCGCGGCGCTGACGTCCGCGGCGGCCGTTGCAGCGTACGAGCGCGGCGGCCTGCACCAGCGGCCGTCGCTGGGCGCGCTCACCTTCCTGGCGCCGCGGCCGGCGCCGGCTGCCGCGGCCGCTGCGGCGCCGCCGCGGCCGCTGGCCGACCGGCCGCCGGTGCCGGTGAAGTCCGAGCGCGCGCGCGCCAAGCCCAAGGCCAAGGTCTACAGTCACTACGCCTGCCCGGCCAGCGTGCAGCTGCCGGACTTCAACCTGGCGGTGCCCGACATGGGTGAGCGAGTGGGCCGAAGCTGACCGCGACGCGGCGGGGCACGGGGCCGGGATGGCCGACTCTCGACGACCGGACCTCGCGGCTCCCGTGGCTGGCCCAGCAGCTGCAGCGCTGCTCCAGATGTAATGGCGTGGTGGTCGTCACAACCCGCCAGCCCACGGAACCTCAGCTGCCTTTCCGTGGTCGGGCCCCGGTCGGACGCTTACACTGTCTCGTTCAGACGGCTCGCTCAGGACTGACCTCGATCAGGACGCAGGGCTGTGGCGGCTGCTGCTGCTGGCTGCTGGCGTCAGTGGGGTCATCAGCGAGTGTAGCTGAACCATACCGCTGAGCCCGGCTGTGCCGCCGTCTGTCTGGTGACTTCCGTGCGCGGGCATAGCTGGGTATAATGTCACCGTCCGCAGCTTCTTCCCGGAGGATCGGGTGTCTGGTGATACCCACCTGCGGCCGGTGAGGGGGGGGGGGGGGGGGCGCACCACGCCCGTCGTCAGCTGGGTACGTCTTCCTGTTCCCCTGGCAACACCGCATGTTTTGGTGGGACCGGGTTCTGGTAGGAAACTGCGCACTACCGGGACTGTTTATCACCCTGGCATAATCACCCTTGCAATGATATGCCGTTCAACTAAGTGAAGTAGCATTTCTCGGAGGAGCTCCTCACCACCCGTTTCAGATGCACATAGTTTTGGATGTTATGTATCCAATTTATCCCCCATTTACCATATCTTAAAACTATGGAATTGCTCGCCGATCCATTGCATGGCATCGCTATCAGAGATTGAGATATAGCTGGAAATCCTGTACCTTTTAACGGAGGCGAGTCTTCCGTATTGCATCTATATATCCTGAGACCTAGCTTCTGCATGTCCCGTGGTCGCTGGGCGGGCTGGCCGCCCTCTTCTGTGTGTGGCGGACCGTGTCTGCTTGCGGGCTTGCTGACGGTGCGTGCGCCGCTCCCCAGTGGTGCCGCAGCCCGTGTACGCCAACACGGCCGAGCTGGGCGGGCCGGCGCAGGCGCCCAAGGAGGACTGCACCACGCCCACTCCGGGCGGCGACACGCCCGAGCCGGAGACGCCGACCACGCCCACCAACTCCAGCCCGCCCAAGGTGAGCAGCGCCGCGCCGCCGCCGGTGCAGCGCGGTGCGAGGGCGGCGGCGGGAGGCGCGCTCACACCGGCGGCCAGCTGCGAAGACAGCGGACTGGTGTGTGGTCGAGCCGTGAGTGGCGTCAGCGCCTGTGAACGTGATGTGGGTACGTTAGCTAATGGCAAAAGAGTAGTTAGTTGTGTTGACTCTCATAAAGAAGGCTTGGAGGGACCTCGACGCGGAACCGGTGTCGATGTTGGCCGGTGCGCAGAAGGTGGTGCACCCTAAAGTCCCGCTGTGTCATTATTCCTCGTCGCCATCATAAGCCTGGTGTCCCGGCTGCCAGCTGAGCCGGCCCGTGTGCCAGTACTCGGGCTTCCAATGTCCCTCCGATCCCACCGGAGCTGGGCCCGGCGGCCCGGCCCCCCTGCGCCGCCGCCGCCGCCGCCGCCGCCGGTCGGGCCGCCGGGTCATGACACGCCACTCACGCCGCGCTCTGCTCCAGTTTGAACGCTGCGAGAGTGACGGCTCGGCCTCCAGCGGCTACAGCAGCGTCCACACGGTGGCGCCGGCGCAGCCCTCCGACGGTACGCACAGTACGCCGGACCGCCGGCCGCCAGGGACGAACCGGATCGCTTTGTCTGTTTTGTCCGGGTAGTCAGCGCCCGTTTTTGCTATTTTATAGCTCTGTTGTGCAATCGAGAGTCGCATGGAATGGCAGCTGTGGATATTTTGTCCTTTTTATGTTTGGTTTACGCGAGTGCTGTCGCGGTTATTTGGGGGTAGCTTGCGTCATCAGCTTGTGCGACGCGTTGCCGGGGCTCGCCCCGTGCTTTGTCGTTATGTGCGTCCCACAAGCTGACGCCTGAGACCGCCACGGGGGAGTACGGTGTGCGGCTTGCCGGCGGGAAGACCTGACAGACTGCTGCCGGTCTGAGTGACGCCGGTTGGCACGGCGGGCCCGTACCGTTCGGAGGGGGTGGAGGCGCATGCTCCTGCCCAGGCCTGCACCCGTCCGCATGGCATACACGTGCCGCCTGTTGTGCCCGCTTGTTTCGGTATCCACGTCGGAGACAGGGCGGCCCGGTAGAGCGGTGGCCGCTGTAGCTGTCGGCACGCGCCGCGCCCGCCCCACCGTGCGCCGAATGTGATTGTTGTCGTCTTTGGTCCAGCTTTTCCGCCGCCGCCTGATTTTGTGCTAAACAACTTTTGCGACGGATCTGCGGACGGGCAGCAGAGCGGCCGGCCGATGTCCATTGCGGCGCCTCGAGGTGAGAACGCCAGCAGCGAGGGTCCTCTGCGTCCCGAACGCTTCGGCGTCATCAGGCGCTCCTGCTGGATGTCCCTTCGGGCACCAGCGTGACTCGCTGCCGGCCTGTATGTTTTCAATTTCATCGCGTTGCGCCTTGCATTGTGCTGAGTCATGGGCTTTGCGCACAGCCCCACCAGCGTGTCGGCGCGTCTGTCTGGTGGTGGCCGGGCGGCCGCGTGTCGGCGCCGGTGCTGTCGTCGTCGCCTGACGCCGGCCCCCGCTGTTGCAGACTCGGTGGCGGCGACGGCGGCGCGGCCGGCCGGGCTGCGTCGCTGCCACTCGCAGACGCAGCGGCCGGCGCCGCCGCTGCGCCGCCACTCGGCCAGCTGGCGGCCGCAGCGCAGCGTCTCGGAGGCGGTGCGCTCGCTGACGGCCGCGCAGCACCGGCCGGCCTGCCCGGCGGCCGCGGCCGCCGGCGGCGTCGGCGTCGGCGCGGCGCCGGCGCCGCGCCCGCCCTGATGCGCTTCGCGTCGTTCTCGGCCGGCGACGCGGCGCAGCGGCAGCGGCACTCGCTGATGGATCAGATCCGACGTGGCACGCCGCTCCGACAGACGGCCGCCGCGCACGACCACTCGGCGCCCGTCTTCAGGTCCTAGGAGTGGCGGCTGCAGCGGCGGCGCCGGCCGGCCGCCGTCAGCGGGCCGCCGGACTCGCGGTGCCGCCGCGTGAGCCCGAGCGTGGCGCTGGCCGGTGCTCAGGGTTCGCAGTCTGGCCGGCCGTCTGAGCGGGCCCAGCAGCGCGGCACGGCCGACGGGTCGGCGGCCGTCTGCCGGTCCGGGACGGTAGTGAAGCAGTGAGAGGTCGGGCGGCCGGCGAGGTCCGGTGACGCAGTCGGCGGGAACAATGTGCCGTGTAGACCGGGACCCTGGACGGACTGCGAGAGCGGCTAACTCAGAGCTGAGCTCGGCTGCGACGCCCGCCGAGCCGGCTGGCCGGACCGCCCCGGCACGGCCGAGGTGGGCGCCCTGCCTCCATGGCTGCCGTCTCCCCGCCGTCCTATCACGCCCACCAAACCAACTCAGGTATACAGGCCGTCTGGGTTTTGTACGGTCGGTGGCGGCAGCGGGGCTTGGCTCCGGCCGTCGGCCGTGGCCAGAGGCCGGCCCGCTGCTGCCACCTGGTGGTGGAGCCACGCGCCTGCGGCCACGCGGCCGGTGAGCCCGTCTTCGCCCCGTGCATGGCCGTCGTCTCTGGGTGTCCGGTGTGTCCACGTGCCGGCGCACCTTCCGCTGTGTCGTATCGTGACGTCATCGGAGCGACGCGTCGGCTCGGCCGCGGCGCAGCTGCCGGCGGGTTAGGCGTGCACGTAGGCGTGGACCTGTCGCGGCTGCGCCTCGGGCTGTGGCTGGCCGTCTGACAGCTGGCGGACTCGGCTCCCCCGCCCCGCTCCAGACCGGGCTGGCTGCGCCCGCCCGGCGCCCGGCGGGGCGGCTGCCAGAAGGGCCAGGGTCAGGGCCTTCTGCCCTGGGCTAGAAGAGCCGCACAATTACAGCTCGATCTGGACCAAACCTTGCCGCATATGCCCGCCGCCTGTGCGCACAGTGAACTGCTGGCGCTCCTGTGCTGTTGTTATCGCTTCAGTTCTAGTCCGCCGAATCTCTTGGTTACCATGCGCGTTCCCGGCCGGCTTTGTTCGTTGTCTTAACCCAGCTGCTCGCCGTTCACATATCCATGTTTATGTTGTACGACCAAAGACGTATGCATGTTTTAAGCGACCTATGTATGGGGATGTAGCAAAGCACAATGTATCTGTGACACTACTAATTGGCAGGCGGTCAGTGCCGACCATATCCGGGGGCGTAGTGGCGTTTGTACATGAAATGTCACGTGAGTGTGTTCCACGCAACCCGTGTTCGTTCCGTGAGTGTCGCGACGCGTGCGGCGAGCCATTGGCTGTATCTGTCGGGACAATACACAGGCGCGTACCTCCGACGCGGGCGCGGCCTGGCAAGGGGAACGTCGAGATGGGGCCCGCCGCGCGCCAGGTGTAGGCCCCTAGGTCAGTGGCTTATCCGGCCGCACTGCTAGACAGCGAGAAGGGAGCTCGCAGGGGCAGACGGGCGGCTGCGGGACGTCACCTGGTCGGCGTGGTCTGGTATGGTCTGGTCTCATCTGGTGCCGTGGGCTGTCGTGGCTGCTCTGGACAGCGACTCCTGCCCGCGGTCCCGGCCGATGGCCGCCGGTGTGGTGCGCTGGTCGGTCCATCAGTGTGTCCGCCGCCGCCGGCGTCGCCGGGCCAGGAGCGGCCGCCGGACCGCCGTGCTGCTCGCCGCGCGCTGCGGCGGGTTCGCTGGCGTCGTCTCCACTGCTGCCACTCCTGCCATTTAGCAGCGCGTTCCACCCGCGCCTGGCAGTGACAGGGTCTGCGGGCGTGTCTCCAGACTTCCGGCCTCAGGGGAAGGAAGACTATTTGCCAAATGAAATTCTTATTTCACCAACTCCGCTCCCGCTGTTTCGTGGTATCCCTCGTCACACCCGATCCATCACTGATTCCGGCAGGGCCAAAACGCCGCTAAAACAAAGCTCGACTGTCCCAGCAATACTCCAGCCTTGGATAGTCGTTTGAGATCAGCTTCACTGTATGCTTGTTGGTTACACCACTAAGTTGCGGGCTGGAAACTGAGTTCGCGACCCGCCAGGTCTCGGCTCAGTTTGTCCGCCGCGTCCCTCCACAGCGGCAGTGCTGGTGCGCTCCGAACCCCGCGGCGGCGCGTCACCTATAGCGTCTTGTCGACCTTATATGACGTGTCTGGCGATCGACTTAGCCGTTACGTTGCCAACCCTTAAACCTCGGGGCGATCGACTTCAACCAATGTGGCGACATTATCGAACAGCACGAACTCCCGTGGGAGCTGCAGACACACGTTCGCAGTATCGGTACTTTCTGGTTTTCTCCGAACACACGCCAAGAGTGCCAGCTTCTCTAAGGTTAGCAAGGAAGGACATCAAGGGCCCTTTCGAACAGCTTTGGATCGGCATAGCTTTTTGCCGTGTTGTGTCGTGAGGGCCGGTGCCGACACCCAGCTGGCTGCGTGACCAAAGGCCTCGACCGCTAGCACCATTTCACCGCTCGGTGCATGCCTCGCGTCGCAGGAACTTGGGTTAGCACCACGCTTTGAGCCAACGCACACGGAGCTCTTCGCACCACGCTCTAGGCCAATGCAGACGAAGGTCTTCGCACCACGCTCTGAGCCAACGCACACGGAGCTCTTCGCACCACGCTCGGGGCCAACGCAGACGAAGGCCTTCACACCACGCTCTGCGCCAACGCAGACGAACCTCCTCGCACCACGCTCTGAGCTAACGCAGACGAACCTCCCCGCACCACGCTCTGAGCCAACGCAGACGAACCTCCTCGCACCACGCTCTGAGCCAACGCAGACGAAGGCCTTCAAACCACGCTCCGCACCAACGCAGACGAAGGTCTTCACACCACGCTCTGAGCCAATGCAGACGAACCTCCTCGCACCACGCTCTGAGCCAACGCAGTCGGACCTCTTCGCACCACGCTCTGGGCCAATGCAGACGAACCTCTTCGCACCACGCTCCGCGCCAACGCAGACGAAGGCCTTCATACCACGCTCTGCGCCAACGCAGACGAACGTCCTCGCACCACGCTCTGAGCCAACGCGGACGAATCTCTTCGCGCCGCGCTCTAAACCAGCTCCAACGACTCTCGTCAGTTTGTGGCTTATCGGAGCATACTACCCCTCCACGCACACGCCTCATATGAAAGGTGGTCTGTATTCCAACAATGACACGCTGCCTGGGACAGAGCAGTCCGGCCGGGCACATATAGAAACACACAATAGTGATGACGGAATTCGAACAGCCGATACCAATATGGAACAGGCCACCACAGGACGTGACAGCACATCCAGTGCTGAACGTCGGGCGAGGCAGGTGCTGCCGCCTGGTGGCAGTGAACGGCGCCCCGCGCCCAGCTCCCGCCGCGTCCGGACTCGCCGCCGCGCTCAGCGGCCGCCGCGCACCAGCACACGCAGACAGAGGGGCTGACGCGGCTGACTCCGCCACGCGCGGGTACACGGCTGGTTCGCTGAGCTGGACCGAGCGCGGCTCAGAGCTGGGTAATGTCCTGCGGAGCACGACTCAGAGATGCGCATGGTCCATGGTCCAACACGGTCTGGAGCGGGCCAGTTCCATCCGAGGTGCTTGCTCGGCACCGTTCAGAGCTGGGTAAGACCTGCCTGGGTGCGCTTAGAGCTGGGAGGGGCGAGCTCCGACTCAGCGCGGCTCAGAGGTGAGTTTCAGGCGAGCGCGACTCAGAGCTGGGTCAGGTCAGACTGAGCACGGTTAAGAGCTAGGCGAGGTCAGACTGAGCGCGGTTTAGAGCTGGGTGAAGTCAGACTGAACGCGGTTTCGAGCTGGATGAGGTCCAGACTGAGCGCGGCTTGGAGCTGGGTCAGGTCGTTTAGAGCTGGGTGAGGTCAGACTGAGCGCGGCTTCAAGCTGGGTGAGATCAGACTGAGCGCGGTTTTGAGCTGGGCGAGGTTTAGAGGTTGGCGAGGTCAGACTGAGCGCAGTTTGGAGCTGGGTGAGGTCAGACTGAGCGCGGGTTTTGAGCTGGGCGAGGTTTAGAGCTTGGCGAGGTCAGACTGAGCGCGGTTAAGAGCTGGGCGGAGTCGAGGCGGCGCGTCCAGCCGTGCAGCGTCTACAGCTCGATGACGTCCGGTTCGGCCGGGTCGGGGCTGCCCTCGAGCGCCCGCCGCTTCTTGGCCGGCGGCGTGGCCAGGTCTGAGGACGCCGACCGTTTGCCGTCGGCCAGGCGCCCATCCTCCTCCTCCTCCTCGTCATTGGAGAGACACACCAGGTCGTCGTCGTCGTCGACCTGCTCGGCCGGCAGACCTGGAAGGCGGGCCGCGGTCATCACACCTGGGTGATCACCGCCACACTGTCGGCTGGACACAGACTGGAGCGGGCCGGCGCCTCGGTCCCTTCACGGAGGCGGTCACACGACCGCAGGGAGGAGAGCAGGCGCGATCGAACCCATGTAACTACGCTGACCGGGGGAGCGCACGCCGACCAAACCGATCAGAGGCGCCAAACTGCTCAGCTGGGGGATGGAAAGAACTGTATTATCCACGCGGCGGGTCGTGCGCGTCATGGTTTACTTATCTCCGGCAATCGTTGCGCGCGTGTAACACAGCTGTCCGCGACGGGCGTCCATGTTCGCAAACCCATGCGTTGTCTAGAGCAAGTGGAGTAAACTCCTAGTGTTGGACCAGTTCGCAGGAGCGCGCAGAGGAGCCCTGCGAACCAGACCACGTTCGGGGGATGACCTGCCCCGAATGGCAGATCAGCACGCTGGCTGGGGCGTGCACGAGGTGGGTCGGATCCGGCACCTTCTCGGGCTCAGGGTTCGGTTTTGTCCCGTCCCTCTCCCCGCCGGCTCATCTCCTGACCGTCCGCGGCCGCGTACAGACACGATCCCATCGCCTACACGGGGCACGCCCGCGCGCCGTACCTGCGCCGCCGCTGCCGCCGTTGGCTGAGGCGGAGGTGGAGGCGGAGGGCGCCGGCTCGGCGGCGTCGCTCGGCCGCAGCTGGTCCGGGTCGCCCACCACCTCGAACTCCTGCCCCTCCTCCAGGTCAGTACTGCCAAGAGGGTGACGCCGTCAAAGTCGGCCGGGCGAGGGCACCGGGCACCGGCTGTGACGTGGAGCGTGTAGGGCAGTCACAGAATTCACAGAGCTCCCACGGCACGGACCTTTGACTGACCGCGGGCCGTTCGGCGCCAGACCGCCTCCCCAGCGGTGGTCCGGGTCTACCACACGCACTACCGGACTGCAGTGTGCGATCACGGAAAGCGTCCGGCCCCACCAAACCCACACAAGCCCACCGGCCAACCCCAGCCTCGTCAGCCCCTTGTCCTCGTCAGAGTCGCTTCCGTCCGTCACCAGCTCCACCATACTGGACCTGACAGCGTCACCTTCGGCTCATGTCCGGCCGCAGGCGCCGGGCGCCCGGCGCCCACCTCGCCGCCCGCTCACCAGTGCACGACGTTGACGATGAGCTCGTAGTTCTGCAGGAAGTCGTCGCAGCGGAGCCGCGCGCCGTCCGCGACGCCCAGCTCCGCCAGCGTGCGGCCGGCGGTGGCGTCCGTCTCGCCGGCCTCCGAGGAGAGCAGGATCGTACCGCGCCCGTCCAGCAGCTCGGCGTCCGGCGCCACCATGCTCAGCGCCGCCTTCAGCACGCGCTCCTCCAGCGCGCGCGCCGTCATCTGCGTCACGTCCAGCCGCACCGACACCTGACGACCACCGGGTAGGGCGGACAGGGTCAGGTAGTCGGAACGGTCAGGTCAGACCGGTGATAACCGGGACACGGGTCAGATGACGGACACGGTCCGGGACCGACAGGTCGGGACGGGGCGGGTGGTAGTCGGGCACGGGTCGGTACAGACAGTCAGAAACCGGGACCGAGATCGGGTGGCCGGGACAGGGGTCAGATACCGGGACCGGCCGGAGGGTCAGATAACCGGACACGGTGAGGGACCGGGACATGGGTCAGATAACCGAGACACGGGTCGGGTGACCAGGACAAGGTCAGATAACCGGACCGAGATCAGGTGGCCGGGACAGGTTAGAGAACGGACCGGTCAGGTGACGGGCGGATACCGAGATCAGGTGACCGGGACATGGGTCAGATAACCGAGACACGGGTCAGGTGACCGGGGTCAGATACCAGAGCGGGCAGGTGACGGGACATGGTCAGATAACCGGACACGGGTCAGGTGACCAGACAGGGGTCAGATACCGGACACGGTCGGTGACCGGGACAGGGTCAGACGAGACACGGTCAGGGACCGGGACGGGTCAGATAACGGACAGGGGCAGGTGATCGGACAGGGGCGAGGTAACAGGACCATCACAGGCCACTGTGACAACAGACATGTCGCACCGGAGCATACGCCGGGACCAAAGCACGGTACGTCAAAATATGGACTGCCTCCAATGAACCCCACAGACGCCATAATCGCATAATTACGAGCAGTCACCGGGAACTTTCGCAACTCTTAACTGCTGAAAATGACATGCCTAAAATAAATGTCGTGTCAGAATATTATATCGTCCATATGCCCGAGCCCAGCGCCGGGCAGTGTCAGCGACAGTGTTCTCGGACACCGCCGACCGACGCCGGACACCGGAGGCAGCACCGACCTCTGGCTTCTCGGCGCAGACGTAACACTTGGGGTTTGGCTTGACCAGCTCGCAGGGCACCAGCTAGTCGGCGGCGGGCGTTTGGCTGCCGGTTCAGGTACACCTGGACAGACGGGCGGCGGGTCAGCACCGTCCGTACAGACGGCTGACCGGTACGGTAGGTACAGCAGGTACGGCGAGGGGCAGCACCGGTATGGCAAATACGGCGAGGGGCAGCACCGGTACGGCAGGTACGGTACAGCAGGTACGGCGAAGGGCAGCACCGCCGTGCCTGGCATGCCATTCAACTATCCCAACTAAAACTTTTGACGTTTTCTTTTTCGGAGTGAATATACGCTGCGTGCGAAAGCAATCACCGCAGTAGGTCCTGGTTTTGGATGAGATGGATGCGCTGCACGCTCTCCGGACTGAGGGACACATCACAGGTTTGACGCCACGTGCCGGTATTCCTAGGCGCGCCGGACTGGCTGATACCATAGTGGCGCACTGGTCATAACCCGGCCCCGCGCCAGCCCTGCAGCCCGCCAACCGATCATGACGACAGCAATAACAGCAGACCCCGGTCGGGCACGCACCGTTTTGCACTCCTTGAACCTGTCCTCGAGCAGTTTGTAGGCCTCGAACACGACCATGGCGGCGATGATGGCGTTGGTGGTGGCGATGGCCGGTATTATGTTGCCGGCCATTGCTGAAACGACAGCCAACGTGTTCCAGCATAACCCGGAGTTACACCGCGTAGCGCCCAGCCAGGGCCGCGCCGCCGCTCTGGGCGGGCGAAGGTGTGATGCACGCATGGCTAATTCACGACATTAGACGAACAGAGCCCTTCGAAGGAGCACCGAACACCAGAGCACTCAAAGACCAAGTTTAGAACCACGACGAGGTATTTTCCAGAACGGCCCATTGGCTTCAATGTCTTGTGGCATCGAGCACAAGTAGACTCGGTCAGAGTACTACGCTTAACCCAATCCAAACGCTTAACAATTACGCTCGAAACCCCCACCGCAGTACTGACCTAAACCACCAAGCCTTCTCATCGAGAAGGCTGGTGGCTGACATTCCTAGCTGTGCCCCAACAACCCAGCCGGCCGGGCACCTCGTCTCTCGGCCCAGCCACCTACATTTGATTGTGAAGCGCGTGTTGAGGGCGATGCCGAAGCAGTGGGCGCGCAGGTTGGCGCAGGCGGCCACGAAGTCCATGGCGTCGGCGTCGTCCTTGTCCCAGAGCAGGTGGCCGCCGTCAGGGCCGCTGACGCAGCTGGAGGCGCAGGCTGGCCACGGACCGCTGCAGCACGGCCGCGCACTCGGCCGGCGCCCACAGCCGCTGGTCGGCCAGACCGCTGTCGGCGCCGCCGCCGCTGCCGCTGCTGCTGCCGGCCACTGGCGGCCCACCAGCCGGCGGTCAGCGGACGGTGCGAGAGCCGGCCGCCGCGCCGCGCAGGCCACGGCCGGGGGCGGCTCAAGAGGTGGTCCAACGGACGTCATCGTCCCGGGGACCGAACGTCGACACGTGTCGGAGGCGGTCAGTGGCTCACTGCCATCCACAAATGATGACAGATAACAGCGCAGATCGAGCGAGATGTCGCAGCCTCAAGCTGCCGCGCCATCCCCGCCGACAAGCGGACGCTATTTCCCGACCGGCTGGCAGTCGGCGTCGGCGAAGCCGCGCCGCCGCCGCCGCCGCCCCAGCTCACCGGCATCTGGCAGCGTGTCCCAGACGAGCGGCGTGGGCGGTCGACGCTTGGTCCACAGCTTGTCCATGGTCAGCAGGTACTGGATGTCGTCGTGGAAGAGCTTGCGGAACAGCTTGCGCGGCTCGTAGTCGCTCTGGGCGGCCCAGGCGCGCGTGGAGACCCGCTCCACGTTCCCGTCGGCGCGGGCCGGCTCCGAGAGGGCGGCGGTCGCTGCCGCCTCGCCTGCACCGACCGCCAACACGGCACGGGTCAGCGACGTCACAGCGTCGAGATTGGGTACCGATCACGGTAACTATGGAGCCACGGATCAAGGCGACACGGTGCCAGAATCATCACATCACATCACACAACATCACGACGCCCATACCTTGCGGCCAAAAGGTACTGAGTCTGAAACATCACAGCACCTTCGCTGGCAGGACAATACCAATACGGAGTCGCACATCACAGTTATATGGACTGCCAGTCAACAACATGTGACAAAATAAAAGCCAGAACGCGTACTTATCTCAAATTGGATTCAGGCTAACTAACAAAGTAAGAGCGCAAAGAAACCGATGAAGTCGGTTCGGGAAGATCTCAGAACTATACAAAGGAGCATCAGGGAGTGTCTCCCGGTGCCACACGCATCTGGTAGCGAGTGTTGCGAGTGGTGCGCAGCCGGGACGGCCGGGGCGCCCCCGGGACGGACGGAGCGTCGCAGGGACGGAAGGGGCGCCGTCGGTACGGCCGTGGCGCCTCCGGGACGGGCAGAGCGTCGCAGGGACGGAAGGGCACGCCGTCGGGACGGATGGGGCGCCGCCAGGACGGCCGAGGTGCCGCCGGGACGGGCGGAGCGAGGGCGCGGAGGGAGAGAGCGAGCGGAGCGGGCGGAGAAGCCCCCTGACCTGCCAGCTCAGGGTCGGCCGTGTCCGGAGAGACGTCCTCGTCCGGGTCGGCCTCGCCGAACAGCTGACTGAAACAGGCCGGCGGCGCCCGGTCAGTCGGCCCTGCCGCCGCGCTCGCCGCGAGCGGTGGCGCCCCGTTCGGTACGTCTGAGCGCAGGACGCCACCGGACAGTGCCGCTGCACCGGGGTAGCGGGCCCAGCAGACGCGTGGCATATCATAATTAGCTCCTGTTAGCAGAGTCGGCAGCCGTGAGCTGACTGGTCCGGTACGTCACGAGATGTATGCTGAAGCTGACAACATCAGGAAGACTTAGGGCCAAGACCATCACTCAGCGAGGCGACAGTTCCGTCAACACCAGGTAAACGGCTCCTTTACCCCCCAATACGGCTGTTCGTTCCGTAGGTGTCTGCATTCAGCAGCGCCTTACTTGAAGAGGTGCTTGGCCCAGACGATACAGTGAATGGGCTCGGAGGGCGTGTTGCGGATGGTGCAGCCGGGGAACGTCTTCTGCGCCGGCTTTGGCTGGCACTCGTAGCACTCGGTGGCGCCCCTCTTGATCACCTGCGGGAGACGGACACGGTCCAGCACGAGCCCCGGCAGCAGCCGTTCAAGTGTGGCGCACGGTGCACGGCACACGCACACGCACACGCGCACGCACACGCGCACACACCACCGCCTGAGCACAGCCGCCTCCTCCCGCAGCGAGCCGCCACTGACGCCGCCGCGTCCCACCACCTAGCTGCGATGCCGCCCGGCGGAGGAGCGGCACGAGTATGCACTGTCGGACGGCGGGCGCGGGCGGGAGTCTGGCTGGTCCGTGGCCGGGCACTCACCGTGACCTGGCCGAGGTAGCCGGCCGTGCCGCTCTCCACCAGCGGCACCTGCGCCGCCAGGCACAGACGGTTCACGTGACTGCGTGCCGCCCGGTTGTCGAGCGCGTTCAGCACCAGCGTGAAGCCCTTGAAGAAGTTCACCCCGTACTCGGGCCTGGAAGAGGGCGGGTGGCAGAGCCCGGTCAGCGTGGGGCGGCGACGGCCAGTCGCGCCGACGGCGGAGGCAGGTGCCGCGATGGAGAAGCCAACAGCTGGGAAAAGACCAGAACCCTGCAATGTGTGTGATCTTCAGCCATTCACAAAACACAGTATTTCCTTGTGTTTCCTCAGGTTTCCTCATTTCCTCAGCATTTCTCCAGCAGTTGCCAGGTGCCTGAGCACTGCTGCTAATGGTGCAGAAATAACACAAGATAATGGCAGAAAATCTAATATTCTAACAGTCTCCTAAATTCATGCCACAGTGTTGATACACCACAACTTCACACATCAGCCAGCATTCACAATTCAACACTAACAACCCTCAGCCTCCTTACTTCATGATGCTGTCATGGTGTGCCTTGAGCGACACACTGGGATTGAAGCCCAGGGCGGCTTCACAGGCCACCTTGCTCTTGGGCTTGCCAACATGCTGTCGCTGGAACAGGAACTGCCGATTCAGGTTGCTCACATCAATTGTGTCCAGGTCAATCTGAAAATGAGAACCAGACCATGTGCTGAGCTGGAAACAGCAGGGGAGTCCAAAACAGGAGGATATTCTGCATGTCCATCACAACTTTAACCTGATCTCACAGCAACTGGGCAGTTGCTAAGTAAGTGCCCAGGCATACAAGAATATGCAAGCAAAATGCTGTTGCCTGATCATTCAGATGTGGACCCAATAGTTGGTTTCAGGAAGGCTTTAAGTGTTTGTGAATTAGGAGTGAGGAAATGGGCTATGAAAAAGATGTTTGCTTTGATACTGGGTGTCACAGGACAAGACAGCTGCTGAAAACTTCCTGTGTTCTTCCAGAAATATTTCCCCAAGCATTTAGCACATCATAACATTACTTTGACTGGCTGTGCAACAATCTTCATCAATCTGACCTATCTGTTTGAAATTTTTATCACACCACATCAATGACCTATATCCTCAACTGCACATGTCTACACTGTACACATAATATAATAAGTGCAAGATGATGCATTTAATTTTGGATGCATCAAATCTTCTCATGCACTGGGCTCTGAGGGCATCAAGGTTTTAAATCACAGAAGCCATCAATGATAGCAACCCATCCCGCAGTAATTCAGCCAGGGCTTCCGTAACATCAATGTTAGAAACTTACATGATACTAAGGCATGTCAAGAGTACTGCATGGGTCTAAAAACAACATTATTCTACTCTTAAACGTCAGAGAATTGGACGGGCCTAAGCAATTCAATTTTGAGAGACCCATCTTCAATTTCTATTTCTATGATTCTTACGGCTTGTTCACATGGTTTACATGGTTGCTCATACTGGGATTTCAGCTGGCTCATCCCTCACATTGCAAGTCATACCTAAGGCCTAACTGCTGTAGTTGCGCCTAAATCATGGCGTTTGCCATATAGAAGACAGGTGCAATCAGCAAGCCAACAAAAATTTTCTGTAAACCTGCAGACAGCAATCATCATTCAGTCTGCAAGCCATGGCATACATGCCAACGAAATGATCTGAATGTACTTGTAGAATGTTGCTAAAAATGGGACAGTAAACTGCCCTATTTCTGAGAATTTTGTTTACCTCACTTTTCCAAGTGAATTACCATTAACTTCACTCATTTTATCTGACCAATTTGGTTTACCATAAAACACACTATGATGTCCTCAATAGTACAATCTAATAATCTCAACTTCAATATTTTGGTAAACTGACCCAGCTCAGAACTTTGCCTCACCTATGATGCCCCAACAAAATATCATCCATAAAATCTGCCATGGCTTGCCAATCAGACTGTCATCACATGGGAGCTCCAAACCTTCATATCATGCCTCACATCATTACCAGCATGCACAGGGAAGTACAACACCCACTCTGCTTCCTCCCAATGCAATCTTAACATTAAGCATTCAGGCAGTACTAGCGCAGCTCATCATCATAAAGGTAAAGGAACAATCAGAAACTGCATATGTATAGCCATCTAATGCAGTGAAACATACCACTTCCACTGTCTGGAATCCAGAAAGAACAAGGTTCTTCAACACCTCACAACCAATGCCTCCGGCTCCAACAAGCAAGAGTTTTGCTTCCGTCACCGACTTCCTCAGATTTTCTGGCAATATATCAACAGGACGTGCCATATTCTGTCACGAATTCTTCAAGGTGGACTGATCTGTTATCTTCTGAATCTAAACGTGCCACTTGTCATGCAAATAAATTATTTCTCTCATTGCAAACCGCAGACCGTCCCGCCGGCGAATCCTCCCGGCTTCCCCCATGGACCGTATCACAGTTGTTGATCGTGGTAGGGGGTGTCATCATTGCGTTTCTCATTGGTGAGAGACCGAGCCGCTCAGTACAGAGCGATGACGTCACTGGAGCCGTCTGGCCTTGCACCGCCGCGCCGCCTGCTGCGGTACCACCTTGCGGCGGAAATATCGTGTTTGGCGCAGTGTTTAATGTTGCTGTTTGATAATGTTGCAAACTTTGATCTGAACGTCAAGCAAGGATGCAGCGTTTGTGTCAGTGTTTCTAGTAGCTTGCAAGTAAGGTGTGCCACAGCATCTGTGGTATAGCTGACGTATGTGATTCCCGTCGACGGGGCCTGGCTTCTCGCTGGTTTGGACTGGCGTCCCGCTGACTTGTGTGGCTCGCCGGTGGCGATTCTTTCGCCAGCTATGGGACTGCCGCGCTGCCGGCGATGTTTGCTGTCTCAGTGACGGGACTTTGAGCTTCCACGGTCGCGGCTGGTGCGCCGGTAGCAGCGGGAGTCGTCCAGTGCCGGCGGACTCGATGGAGCGGTTTCGGGTTAGCTGATAGGCTCTGCTGCCTGCTTCATCGACCAAATGTTGCATCTTTGTTACGGAAGAATGTGGTGACTCCGCTCAAACTACTCCCTGAGACGTGTGATTTCTTCGCTGTCGCTGCCGTCCGCTGCTGGTGCGGTGCGTCACTATTGCGCTGGGTGCGGCCGGCGTTGACAGACCAGCATCACGCGACCGTAGACCGCACCATGCCAACAGCGCAATTTACATGATGACATGGCGCAGCTAGAATCACGCCACACACGGTGCTGGTGGCATGGTCGTTTTGATGCTTGTGATGTGCAATGATGGTCCGTCTCGCCGGCCCGCTCCTACGCTTCTGCCCCGAGGTGCAGGTGAGCCGTTTGGCGGCGGGCCGGGAGGGAAGGGGGGGGGGGGAGTGTTTGAGCGGCGGCCGAGAGGGGAGGACGTTAATATCAGTGTCTGACCAATACAAGCTATTTCGGCATTATGGTGGGACTCGACGTGAAGTTGATACCTGAGTTTGATGGATCGGACGGGGCAAATGTCATGCAGTGGATCGAGAAAATGGAGATGATATGCACGATTTGTCGGCGCGATGAAGAGCAAGCGGAGACGCGACAGGAAGGCGTCATACCGTTGACTGAAGAGAGGTGCGCTGTCAGTATACCGGCAGTGGCCAGCAGCGGGTAGGAAGGATCCAGAGAAGATAAAAGGTGCGCTGAAGAGGGCTTTTGAGTTAGATAAGTTCACGGCTTATGAACGATGGATCGTAAGCTCGGGGCGGGGGAATCGGTAGATGTTTTCCTCGCGGAGCTCCAGCAGCTTGCGTCCCTGTTCGGGAGGTTTGGCGAAGGTGGCCTGTGCTGTGCATTTGTGACGGGGCTACCGGAAGCTGTGCAGCAGGTGTTGAAGGCGGGAGCGCAAATGGATTCGCTTTCCCTGAACAAACTTGCGGACCGGGCCCGTGCCGTGTTACGCGAAGAGACCTGCGGGGAGTTCACACACATCGCCCGCGAGTGCCCACGTGCCCGACGCTTCGCAGGCGGGCAGTGGCAGTCGGCTGCAGGTGGCGGCTCACACCCGTCCACGGCACGCGGAGGTGACGCACCCACCCTTCAGTGCTACCGTGATCGGGCATGGGGACACATCGCCGCCCGCTGCCCAAACGGGGAGCGAGAGGAGGCACCTGCGCCGGCCTCCTCTCGGGACCGAGGCATCTTGCTGGCGCGCCACCGGTGAGAGAGTTGGAAATCGACGGAGAGCAGCGCACCGTGCTGATTGACTCTGGGTGCACACGGACGCTGGTGCACGGGTCCGTGTGCCGTCGGTGGCGGAGGCGAACAGTGCACGTGGTGACCAAGCGGCCAGTAGCTGGAGTGCGCGGGCACTGGGAACATTCAGCTCGCTGTGCCAGGCTGCCGGGCAGTGGAGGTGAGCGCCCTGGCGGTCAGGGAAAAGTCCCTCGGGTTTGGTATGATGACGGGGATGGACGCTGTCCAGGCTCTAGGTGGAGTGACTGTCCGCTCGCCCTCTGACATACAGTTTGTCTGTGAAGAAGTGGGCGCGGCGTGTGTTGCCGCCGCCGGGGAGCCGCAGCAGAATGGGAAACTGAGGGCTGAGAAGGAGGACTTCTGCGTGACATTCGACCCCATTCTGCTGCGCTGGGTGGAGTCGTGGAAGTGGTCCGGGGGCAGCCCGCCGAGTGAGCTGCTGAGCGCAGTGGATGAGTACCCAGTGCCGGCGGAGGCGCGCGCCGAGTATGAGGCAGAACTTGACAATTGGATCAGAGATGGCTGGCTGCGTGAGTACGATGAGGGACAGCTGGGTCCGCCCAA
Organism: Pollicipes pollicipes; assembly: GCF_011947565.3. Classification (NCBI taxonomy): domain Eukaryota; kingdom Metazoa; phylum Arthropoda; class Thecostraca; order Pollicipedomorpha; family Pollicipedidae; genus Pollicipes; species Pollicipes pollicipes. The sequence goes on along the minus strand of NW_023596818.1, from coordinate 26,948,136 downwards.
GGGATCGATACCGTTGATGGCGGTAGTGCAAAGGACGGAAGTGCGGCCGGTCATGGATTTTAGATCCCAGAATCGCCATGTGACGGCCTTCACGGCCAACACGGACGTTTGTGCAGAGCGTTTGCTCAGGTGGCGACAAATGTGGGCTGCTGTGGCGCTGCTGGGCTTGAAGAAAGCGTTTCTGCAGATTCACGTGGAGGAGGCCCTCTGGCCGTGCCAGACCGTCTGGTCCAGGGGAAAAGGTTCGCGCTGAGAAGGCTCGGCTTCGGGCTAAACGTTGCGCCGTCAATCATTCAAACGGTGCTGGACATGACCGTGGCACAGGACTCGCGTGTCGCGGCAGCTGTTTCGACATACGTTGATGACATTCTGGTGGACGAGGCTAAGCTGCCTGCCTCCGAGTTGGCCAAGCATCTCCGAACCCATGGCCTTGAGAGCAAAACCCCAGAGCGAGCGAAGGACGGCGCTCGCATCCTCGGACTGAGGGTCTGGGGGGGAGGGCGACTGGAAGCCTGAAATGGAGCAGAGACAATCAGATCAAGGACGTGACAAAGCCACTGACGAGGCGAAAGGTGTTCTCCATCTGCGGGCAGCTGACCAGCCACCATCCGGTCTGCGGCTGGCTCCGCCCAGCTGCCTCGTTCGTCAAACGATTGGTCAGTGAAGTGACGAACGGCTGGGACGATCCCGTCGAGGAGATGAACGTGCTGCGGCTGGTCGAGGAGCTGATAGCCAGAGTGAAGGCCAACGACCCGGCTAACGGTCGACGGGACGTGAGCGGCTATGCGATGGCTGTCTGGACCGACGCGAGCTCGCTGGCGCTCGGTGCGGTCCTCGAGGTAGATGGAGAAGTGGTGGAAGATGCCAGCTGGCTTTGTCGGCCGGATAATGGGGCTCACATCAACCTCTCAGAGCCGGGTGCTGTGCTGAAGTGGATCAACACGGCTCTCCAGTGGCGAGCCGTGGACATAGACAGCGTCACAGACTCTCGCACGGTGTTGCAGTGGGTTACGGACGCTCTCAGTGGCAGGGCACGTCTGAGATCGAAAGCTGCATCGGAGATGCTGATTCGAAGGACGCTCTGTACGCTTAAGTCTTTGGTGGACGAGTACGACCTGAACGTTCGTGTTAGATGCGTTCGCTCTGCATCCAACCCTCCTGCTCTCTCTGCATCCGGATGTGATTGGCGGTGATGGTGATGGAGACGGTGCCGGCAGTCTTGCCGGCGCGCCAGGCGCCGCGGACTAGTGCACCGCTGGTATCGCTGCCCGGGTAAAGGCTGGCTGCGCCACTGAAGCTGGGACCACGGCCTGCGAGACCGGCGCGGGAGTGAACGAGGCGGCCGCAGCAGCTGACGCAGTGGAGGTGCGCCTTCCTGCAGACGATGATCCCGATGCCACCCAGAGGGAGGCCAGGAAAATACACCACACGGCAGAACATCCTGACATCCGGAGGACGTTCTTCGCCAGACCTGGGCTACCGGGGGTAGGAAAGGGTCTGGTCAGGGAAGCAGGGTCAGACTGTGAACTGCGCTGCTCGATCGATCCTACACATTTGAAGTGGCGGAGGGGGGAGCTGAGTGTGGACACGGTGTGGCAGAGGGTGGCAGTGGATCTGACTCATGTTCAGGGTAGGGCATATCTGACTTTGATAGACTGCGGCCCGAGCCGTTTTTCTATCTGGCGTTTGCTGGGGCTACAGACAAGCGCTACAGTGGTAGGAGAGCTGGAGTCTGTTTTTTGGAACGAGGCGCACCCAGCGAACTGCTCGTGAACAATGATCCTGCGTTCCGCAGCAGGCGGTTTCATGCCTTCGTGACCCGATGGGGGGTGCGGCTCCGTCTCCTCTGCGCGCACGTCGCGTCGGGGAGCGGCATCATCGAAAGATGTCACCGTAGTATTAAGGTGATTGCTGCCCGTAAGGGCTGTACCGTGGCCGAAGCGGTACATCGGTATAACGTGGCTCAGAAGGATGACGAGACGGCCGACTCCGCTCCAGCTAGTCTGTTGTACCGCTGCAAAGTGCGCGTGCAGGGGCTGGATGGACAGGGGTGCAAGGGTCCCAGGGACAAGGAATGTCGGGGGGAAGCAGAGCGAGCAGAAAATCGGTATCGTACCGGGGACGGTGTTTAGGTTCGGCCGCCCCGCGCGCGCTGTGACACGAGGTACGAGAAAGGTGAGGCGACTCGTGTGATCTCTGATCAATGTGTTGAGGTGAGCGGCGTGCCGAGGCATGTTAAGGAGCTCCGCCGCCGTGTGCTGCCCGAGGGCGAGTCTGAGGACGCTGCAAGTGCACCCGACGAGGACGATGGCGGGCCGCTGGTGATGTGGCCACGAGCCGTGGAACAGAATGACACTGATGATGATGTTGGGGGAGGTGGGCGAGAGCGACCGGGTCCGAGGACGTCCGGGCGTGCACGCAGGCCGAACCCGCGATATAAAGATTGTTGCTGAGTGTTCTATGGCTTAGAAGTCTGAGGAGAGTGTGATGTGCAATGATGCTCCGTCTCGCCGGCCCGCCCCTACGTTTCTGCCTCGAGGTGTCAGTTGGAGCCGCTTGGCGGCGGGCCGGGAGCGGGGAGTGTTTAAGCGGCGACCGAGGGGGGGGGGGACGTTAATGTCAGTGTCTGGCCAATGCAATGTTCGCTGAGCTGCTGCAACTACCTTTGCGCTCACCTGATGCTTGCGATGCGATGCGTTTAAAATTTCAGAGTTCTCGCAGAGTCCCCTCGCATGGGGCAGCTCGTAGTGAGGCGTGAGTTATCTTGCATGTCGTTGATGACTGTGTTGGGCACGACGGCGATGCCGCACTCTGGGGTGCATGACTTGCGGACTGGCCACTGTTAAGCTGGATCTACTGGGGTGCCCCGGCATCGGCACGGAGCTGTCTGAGGATCACATCGTGTTGGGACTGAAGAGGAACGAGATGCAGCGACTTCTGCTCGTCCTGACTGCTTCAGACAAATAGCAGAGGGGCGGGCCTCCAGCCGCCTTATGACGCGGAAACTGACCCACGTATGTGGGACCCGCTAGGATGGCAGTAGCCTTTGTAAGACGCGTAGACCGCACTGTGTGTTTCACCTATGGTCCCATATACCACCTTAGAATACATGAGGTGAACTGTGTAAGGAGTCTGCTGAGGTCACGGGGGCCACCTTTGAATGCGTGGCTTGGGATCTTTGGCCTGCTGAGGTCACAGCGGGGCGCCTGGCCTAGACCACATGGAGCTCGCCGAGGCCTCAGTGGCCACCTTGGGACGCACACGCTGAATGAGCGAAGAACGCATTGAGACCATAGGGACCACCTTGGAATGCATGACCAGGGATCTTTATGGAGGCTGTTGAGGTCAAAGCGGGAGAAGCCCCTCGACTGTGCGCCTAAGGCCCGTTTTTGAGACATCGCGCCAACCACCCAAGTGCTACGCTAAAGTGCACCCACCCACGCTAAATGAGCGATAATTTAGCGTGCACCCACGCTAAATGAGCGAAGAACGTAATGAGACCACAGGGACCACCTCGGAATGCGTGACCAGGGATCTTTATGGAGGCTGTTGAGGTCAAAGCGGGAGAAGCCTCTCGACTGTGCACCTGAGGCCTGCTTTTGAAACATCGCGCCAACCACCACGGTTCTCATTTAGTGCATCACAGGCTGTCCACCAAGCTCAGTCGGGATGCCTAGATCCGGGATCCCGGACAGTTTGACCTATAGGCTGGCTTGGCTCGAGGGTCGTTGGCACCCGTGCGTGGATGACAAACCGGCGACGGCAGAGGTGTGAGAACGGTGAGTCTGACATGACCTGACCTGAACGAGATAACATTTGTCGACAACGCCGGCATCAATGCAGAAACCAAAAGCCATTTATTCCAACGCTTAGATTCAAGGCGGCTGAAACCAACAGGCGATCAATGATTTCATTCGGGAGATTACGCGACGCGCTGGATCGCGCGCAGTGCCTGCTGAGGGGATGATTCCCGTGACGTCAGGCTAACGTTGAGCGGATGAAGCGATAAAATCGCCTGATCATCCCACAGCCCTCACACGGCCTTGGGATGTGATAACAACGCAGCGTACGCGTGTGCCCGAGTTTTTTTTTTTAGCTAACACTCAAAACGCATCAACCGCGTCACAGACCGTCACTAGTGCCATTCGCGTGTATTTCAAATGGTCGCGCAGGATCTTGACGGTGACGAAAATGACCAGTTTTCTAGAGATATTTCTGAACAGAAATGTCTCTTAAAGAGGGAATGTTCCACATTTGTATGACGTTTTGAACTGAAATAGCCATCTCGACCTTTTGATGCAGTTCACGGTCATGCCATTTTTAAGACCCAAAACGATTTGGTTCCTGAGTTACACGACCGCAGTGTCAAAATCCTTACAGTTCCCCTATTTCAAAATCGCCTTCTGATCAATGACGCTATAGAAGCGTCATTAGAAACACGTGATATTATTGGTTGCTGGTTTGTTTATTTTTCGTTCATGATAAAAACAGTGTGGCGGCTGATTCATCTTCAAATGCGATGACGCTGCACATGTTTTACAGTACGCGAAAGGTGATTGGCTGCTATTGAGATTGCGCTGCTGAATGCGTATCGCGAACACAAGCGTGAGCAATTTCGAGCTGTGCGGCATTCGTCGACGGGGCATTTTCCCCACTCCCAGGTAGTGTCCTGTTTGCATCGGTGGGAGATGCCGAACACAATATTTGATACCGCTGCAATCCTGTCCGTTATAAAGATCATGCGTCGCCGGCCCCGCTCCTGTCCGATCGGCGGCCACTGCCCTGGTTCTGCTGTCCCCCCCCCCCCCCCTCCCACCGCCCGGGACTGACTACGAACTGTTCGTATGGCTACTTTGTTGCTTATTCATGGCTCAGCATTACTACTTATTGGCGTGTAATACATTAATTGGACACCTGCAGCAGCATCTTTTTCCGAATTATCTTTCTTTACACCATGTCACCGCAGAAAAAGCTTTCGGGGAGCTGTCTGCCTTAGGCATGAATTGGTCCAACGGACATTCAATTGCCCCTTATTCAACGTAGTCGGCTTCATTTACTTTTGCATATAAGCAGAGGCGTAGCCAGAGCTTCGCCAAGGGGGCGCAGAGTTGACAAAAGCCCACCTGATGGTGACCCCCAAAATGATCATCGGATGTAGCCTTATTGTTAACAAGGGATAAGCATGTATTCGTTTTATCGTTATCGAAGCGGTAAGATGCCTGCCTGCAAGTTGGTTATCTTTTCTTGTGGCTTAACAAAATTTAACATATTTTTAACCGATATTTTTCTTGTGGCTCTCGGGTTACCAACATGCCCTCAAACTCCGACGGGACCCGTCCCCCCCCCCCCGCTTCTCCCAAAGCGGTGAACAGCCCACATGGAAATATCGGAACACGATCTGCACCTTCCCGTGCCCCCCCCTCCCCTCCCCTCCCCCGGCACTTGTTCATCCTCCTGCAGTGAGCTGCAATCGCTTTTGAACAAGGGAGGGTGTGAAAAATTTAATCGCAAAGAGGCCCTACGGAAGTGAAAAATTCAATTTATGACAGTTGGAATTTACGAGGAAGTGAGAGATGCTTCAGCAGACAATGATATACATTTTAAGGTAGCATGTATATAATATCAGAAAAATGACAAAAATGTTTTTGTGGCATCTTAGGTCATTACATTGAAACAGAATAAATTAAAGAATAGTAATTTCAAGGTAGTGTGATGAGCATCAAAAACTATGTAACACCATCGTTTTGATGCTACACTTTGCACCTCCTTTCCGCTTGATTTTTTAACACAATAAATGCAAATAAGAAACTCAACGATAAGGCAAAAACAAATAATTTAACAAGCATGAAACGTTGAAATAAAAAGCCTCGGGCTCCTGCACATCAGCACATCAACAAGTCAAACATAACAGACGGATTTCTGGCTTCTGTTAAGATAGGGTCAGGAAATATAAATATTATGTCGCCGTTTGTCACAAAATATCACTTCCTTCTTCCATGAAAGCAGCCCAAATAAGCCTAACCTAAAGGAGCCATACCTTATCTCATCCTGTCTAACCTATTTGCATCACAGCAGCATTCATGAGTCACTGATTTTTGCAAAATTCCTACTGTCACTTGCCATGCAAACAACCACCTTAGCCTAACTTAGACTAACCCATACGCTGGACATCATCTGAATTCACCTCACCTGCTTCTCGACATCATCGTTTGAAATACAAACATGATAAAGCAAATTTTTGGCTTTTTCAACTTGTGTTTTGGTCCAAATCCTTCGTGTTTGCTTGTTGACGCCAAGCAGTGTGAACAACGCAAGTTAAACGCAACGCGAGCTGGGATTCGGTGTCGGGAATTCGTAGCGGTCGGACGTGCATCGGAGAGCTCTCGATCCGGTTTCCTTACGCTATTGGCCGGCCAGTGGTTGGCCAGTCCCCAACGATTTCGTGCGACTGATAACACATGGAAAACATCAACGCATCATTTTTTTCTTCAATTCTAGATTAGGGTTTGGGCAGTATGTAGGCTAGAGCGACCCCGAACACGTACATCTATCCAGGATGTCGGTACTCAATTTCAAACATTCTTGAGATGCCGTTGGCGCGATCCCCGCCCGCCCAGCGGCAAAAAGCAGAAAAACAAAGGGGCCGTAAAGCAGCGTCGCGATCGTCTCAACCCAGTCAACATGAATCCATCACGACGGAAAAACCGACGACGGGAAAAAAGATGGAGAAAATGGGGTCCAGTGTGACAAGTGCACAAATTGGTTCCATGCATCTTGTCAGACAGTGGCAGTAGGTGCCTACAGGACCCTAAAGAAGTTCCCAATTTTGTCTTGGCTGTGTGCAGGGTGTGAGATACCACTCGTTAAGCAACCCAAAGCGGACCATCAGTGTGACCAGATCTCACAGCAGAGTGAATGGATCACTCAACTGGAAAGCAAAGTCAGTGGCTTGGACATATCTCTCAGGGAGCACATGACACAGGTTCAAGGATCCATGAAGGAACGTGAGGAGGCTGTGATCAGGCAGACAAAGATTGTTGAACGCTCCTTTAAGGAGCAGGAGAAACTGAAGAGTACTTATGCAGACATTGTGAGAGGTTCATGCGACCAAGTAGTTCAGTCAGTTTGTAAAAAAGTGGAGTCTGTTCCTCCGCAGCCAGCTGTTAGTATTGGGTCCAGAGCTGCCCAGGAAATCTCAGGAATGTTTGACAACTACATTGATAAGGAAAAAGGGAAATGAAGTGTAGATGTCCATAACCTACCAGAAGAGGCAGGTGAGTCCCTTAGTGACAGAACCCAACAATATATGGCCAATGTCTCTGAGATTGTGAGACAAGAATTCAAGCTGAATGTCCGCGCAGTCAGAGCCTTCCGGGTTGGAAAGAAGCTTCCAGGTAAGCATGTGCTGATGATAGCGACACTTGAAAACACAGAGACCAGAGCTGAGCTCCTGAAGCTCGCCCCGCACCTGCGGCATGGTAGCAGCTGGAGTAGGTTGTTCATTTCCCAGGACAAAACCCGCAAAGAGAGGGAGGAGGATAAGAAACTGAGAGAGGAACTCTTCAGGAGAAGGGAGGCAGGTGCTCTGATCCTGCTGATCAGGCAGGGCAAAATCATCAAGCAGAGTGTCCCATTGTCACAAGTGGCTGATGGAACCAAAGGTACCAGTGTGGTTTACCCTACCGTACCAGCGGCAGCTCCAGGTATCCTGCAAAGTGATGAAACGTCAAAAGCTCCAGCGGTCTGCCAAGCTGATGGTCTCAGAGGCACCAGCATGGTTCTTCCACTTGCCTCTGGACCAACTACAGTAAGCCTAAGTAAGAACTCCGGGGGCACTCAAGCAGGATGTCCCTTTATTGGACCTTGCTGGTGGGGGTATTGTGGATCACCTCACTCAGGGTCCCAGGGGTTCTAGGGGCTCTGACAGGAGTGATAGCAACACACCGACCTCAGTCATTGGGGATGGATTCATGGATCAGCATTCTCAAGTTCAGGCTGGTGCTGGTTCCCCCAGTCCACAATGACTACACAATGCTCGTCAGTGCAGGGGCAGGCAAGGTCTGAAGATATTGTACACCAATGCAGACCAGTTCCTTAGTAAAAGGGATGATTTATGTATGCTTATATCTGACCATAAGCCAGATATCATGCTGTTGACTGAGACCCCTCCGAAAGCCCAGAAGCTTCCTATTGCGCCATCTCTCCTATCGATTTCCGGGTACACCCTGTACACAAACTTTAATCTATCTCAGCCCAACCTCGGATCTAGTGGTAGGAGAGGCATACGTGTCTATGTGTCCAACTTACTAAACGCAGCTGAGCACTCATTTGGGTCAAGTCTTCTGGAGCAAGTGCGGCTGAAGATGGCCTTGAGTGGGAAGGATGCCCTGTTACTCGGCCGCATATACAGAACTCCATCAGGCAACATCCAAGACAGTGTGGGCCAACTGGAAGACCTTCGTCAGAGAGCATGCAGAGCCCAGTTTTCTCGTGTGATGGCTGTAGGCGACTTTAACTTGCCTCAGATTGACTGGGCAACAGAACGGTCGTCAGCTCCAGAAAGTCGCCCAACCCACTCACTGATAGACGCCATTCAGGGCTGTTTGTTGTTCCAGCATGTCCAGCAGCCAACGCGCTACCGGGTTGGTGAAGCTCCTAGTGTTTTGGACCTCATTTTCACAAATAAGGAGGGCATGGTGAGCCAAATCAAATGCCTGCCAGGGCTAGGTAACAGTGGCCATGTGGTAACCAGGTACACTTTGGTCTGCTACTCTGGGCTACAAACTCCTCGTCCCAGCCAGCTGACGCACACAAATTATGAGCATCTGGCTGACACCCTCAAGTCAATGGACTGGGCCCTGATGGAGAGCTTCAGCCTCGAAGATGCTTGCAAGTTTTTCAAGGAAAGAATCGCCAGGGCTACTGAGGTTTGCTCCGTCAGGAGAAGGACTAAACCTAAGAAGAACTTGTACATGAACCCAAGGGCCATGCAGCTAAAGAAGACTAAGGAAAGACTATGGCGAACGTACACGCGGACTCGGGATGTTCTGGACCATGCCAGGTCTGTGCGTTGTCGTAATAACCTTCGGAAGTTGACCAGAAACCTTTGGAAAGAGTATGAGATTAAATTAGCAGACCTCAAAAGAGACTCTAAGGCCTTTTGGAGGTATGCCAACTCAAGACTACGCATAAGATGCAGGATGGAAGACCTTCCTGACGATGATGGAGTGTTGACCAGCAGTAACGAAGAGAAGGCCAATGTCCTCTGTAAATTATTCGCCAGTGTTTTTACGGACGAAGGGACTAGTGTCACACCTGGTTACCGTGCAACTTCACTGGACCGTTTCTGGATGACGTGGCCATCTCTACCTAGGCAGGAGCAAAGAAATTGGCCGCTCTGAAGACCTCCAGCGCCCCTGGGCCAGACGATGTCCCCAAGGCTTCTTCGCGAGTCCGCAGATGTCCTGGCAGCACACCTCAGCACGCTTTTCCGAAAATCTTTGGCATCTAGAAGGCTCCCCCTGGAGTGGAAGCTTGGCGAGGTAGTCCCGATCTTCAAGAAGGGTAACCGATAATCTCCAGCGAGCTACCGCCCAGTGATCCTTACTGTCATTCCCTCCAAGATACCCGAAACTTTCGTCCGTGATGCCCCACTTAATCACTTCTCGGAGTCTTGACTTCTTCATGCAACCCAGCATGGGTTTCTCCCTAAGCGGTCCTGTACCACCCAGCTGTTAGAGGTCATGGAGGACTGGAGCGCCGCGGTATAGGATGGAGAGCCGAGGAGTGGCACACCTGGACTTCAGCAAAGCCTTTGATTCTATTCCTCATAACCGTCTGCTATCCAAGCTTCATGTTTAGGTGTGAGAGGTAATTTGCTACGCTGGATCAGGGCTTTCCTTGCTCACCGGATGCACCGCAAGGGTCAGTACTTGGACCAACGCTGTTCATAATTTTCGTGAACAATCTGCCAGAACAAGTGCGGAGCGTGATCAATATGTCCGCGGATGACACCAAGGTCTACTGTCGCGTCCCGAGACCCCTGACTAACTCACCTCTGCAGGCTGACCTCGACGCCCTGGTCAAGTGGTCAAAGGAGTGGCTGCTCCCCTTAAGTGAAGCAAAGTGCAAAATTATGCACATCAGGAATTGCAACCCGAGGCTGACTTACTTCTTGGACGGCGCCGAAATCGCGGTCGAGTCCACCGAGAAGGACCTCGGGATCTTCGTGGATTACCGACTCCAGTTCCACGTGCAGACGGCGGAAACGATCTCCAAGGCCAACCAGATGCTGGCGGTCGTGAGGCGGTCTTTTGCCGATATCGATGCTCGCACGTTGTCATTGCTCTTTAAGATCTTAGTGCGTCCGTACTTAGAGTATGGCAACGTTATCTGGGGCCCGTTCGGCAAACTGGACCAGAAGCGGCTGGAACGGGTTCAGCAACGAGCTACCCGGCTTGTCTATGAAGTGAGGCGCCAGCCATACCCTGAGAGGCTCAAACTCCTTCAGATGCCCTCGCTGTACTATCTTCGTCGAGGGGAAACATGGCAACAGTTTACCAGCTGTTTCATGGAGGTATGTCGCTGTCGGAAGAGGAGTTCCTGACAAGGCACAACTCGGAGGTGACGAGAGGACACCAATGGAATCTTAGAAAACCTCGAGCTAGGACTCTCGTCCGTTGTAACTCATTCAGCACACGGGTTGTCAACGACTGGAACGCTCTCCCACACCCGGTCGTGTCGTCGACATGAGTTGAACAGTTCAAGTCTAGGCTTAATATGCACTTGGCTGACATCATGTACGACGTCCCACACTGAATCTTCCCATAATTTGAGACTGTTTGGTTACCGGACCGGGAGCCTGATGAGACCGGGACCTACAGGCCTAGTGGCCTTTTACAATTCCCGATCACCATAAGGTAAGGTAAGGTAAGGTAAGGTAAAAGCCCTCAAATCACTTTGAACAACTTATTCTGATTGTCATGATAAGCCACTGTCATGGACAGTGTTGGATACGGTCCACAAAGCAATCTCTCTCCTCCATATGTAGCATAAGATAAAGATGGTCACAAAACTAGTTTTACTGCTTGCCTTTTCAGCTGCGGCAAACGCATTCATAAAGGTTTGGTTGTACATGTGTAATGACTTAAAGCTTAGGATGTTGGCTTCACATTTTAAATGGGATGGTCTATTTTCTAGAAGCAATATCTATCTCATATTGTAATTGTTATGCAGCTTGGAGTATTCCTGTGCTAAAAAACTAATGCATGTCTACAGTACAGTCATTTGCCAGCCAGCAAACTATGGCATTTATGTACAATATCTTATTAAAGCTGACATGAGAAATCACCCCACCCAATTTGGGGCAAAGTAGTCAAGTTATGGAACAAAATGGTTGGATTACACGTCCTGAGGCACCATAATTTGTCTTATGAACAAAACTCGATGAATTTAAACGGAAAATGAATAAATCTGGTTACAAAGCACGTGATGAAAGCAGGTAAGGTTAGCAATTAGTTGCTCCACAACAGAAACTTACTAGCTTTTCAAGAGCAGGCTTCTTTCTGCTCCCCCGCAAAAAAGTAAATGTCTTTCTAATGGTTTGCTGACAGACAGGGTCATCCATCCCAATAATAAAATATAAATATTAATCATGCCCACCAACCGACAGGGTTAAAATGCCAAATGAGCAAGATGAGGTCTGCATGAGAAAACGGTTTCGAAGGACAGAATTTCGCTACAAAACACTTCTGTATTAGCTGCGCCATGTCCGTCCCAAAGCTATGTACAACAGGACAATGTAACGTCGTGAGGCAATGAAACTGGAGTGGCGTAAATTTGCCATTATTGAGCCCTGTCATGGACCAAGAAAAAGGCCAACTGGGGGTTTACCCGAGCAAAAATGGCGGTAAAAATACGTCCCGTGCTTCAAATTGTCTCCCTCATTTCCTATGAATTAACTACTCTTGGGTGCATATCAAACATGCTTGCGCGGCTGGCGAAATGAATCCATTTATGTGTGAAAGTTGTGCAAGGTTGCAGTTGGCACCTTTTGCAGAGATTGGTCAGCATTTTGAGCCAATGATGGTGTCTTCAAAGCTGCTGGAAAAGGAAGGAAAAATGAAGTTGCATCACACTGCTATTAGACCATGAAAAGCAAAGGTAATGAAATAACTGTAAAGACAAAGAGCTATTGGGTCAAATTTTGACTCAACTAACGCAACTAGAAATATATGACAAAGAGTGCTCAAACGGTGATATTCAGCTTCTAGATTTCATTGAGAAGGCATTTCTTGAATTTTTCACTCATACATTTCGGGAGTGGTGCAATTTAGTGGTCAAGTTTCATCGGGTAAAATAAATACGTGGAATGAAATTTTCTACCAGGCTTCGCTGGTGTTTGTACCAGCCTTTACTTTACCGACGTGGTATTTGCGTGGTGCGACCCCCAAAAATTGGGGACGCGTGAAAAATTTGTACGTGGCACACAGCTGAAAATTGTGATGCATTTGGCAAGCAGACCAAATTTGATGCATGCAACCGGCTGGAGTCGTCGAGGCTCTCGGGCTTGAAGGTACCTGGTGCCCTTGCTCTGCGCATACATACGCATGATTCAGATGCAGGGGAGGGAGGATATAACCATGGGTGTCCAGGTTCTGTGTAGCCTTGTTTATGCTTGGTGGCTTCAAGTGAGCTCGCTTCTAAATGACATCTTATAACCTCTGAAAGGAAAATATGGGTTTAGTATGAATGGTTAGACAATATCGCGTAGGAGTGAAAAATTCACAATAAATGTAGGGAAAAGGAGTGAAAATAACATATCACAGGGTGCTGCTTTACACCAAAGGTCGGTAATTCTATGACACAGTCCTGAAATGGCGGGACGGCACTCCTGGTGGCATGCGTTCTCCATGAAACGAGAGCGTGACTCACTGGTGAGCCCGGTTGTGACCCCACGGCCTCACCTTCCTCAAAACCACCACTTCGTCCAACCGAAATATTCTATCCTTTTTCCGCAAGTTTTATCCTGGTCCGGGACCGACGAGGATACAACTCCTCACTTTACTAAAAAGTTGCTTGAGCTCTGCCAGGTCACTTAAAGGTCTGAAACTCACTTACCTTATAGAAAAGGTACGGCGAACAAGCTAACCTACAAAGCAACAAGGTCCGTCCGATACCGTGGGTGCCAATCCCGTTGAAAAATGGTCGTTTTTTGACTTTTTTATTTTGTCTCATTTGAAAACCGCTTAGGTTACCTCCGATATTTTGCATGGCTTATTTTTGCTCGCGGACATATCGAAAACCGGTTGGTTACCTAGGTTGCCTCCTTTGGTTCGCGGAATGAAGTTGTCCGGCGAAGCCGCCAACATTTATGAACAAGGCATAATACTCTCATGCCCTCGCACATTATATTTCAATGCAAAGGCAACTGATCACATGTTGGTGTTTCAGTTTCACTCCGTGGTCCAATTCCTCAGATTCAAAAGATAATGAAAGATCTCGTGGAAACATGAAGATGAATACAACAAACGAAAAAAGCGGGCAAAAGCGGGCCTTTTGAAAAAATCTGTTTTGGCACAAGGCGGACATTTTTCGACTGATCTTGGATTGCAATACGCTAAAAGATGCGCATTTAGACGGGCATCTAAATGTGGTCAAATTTTTGGCATCGGCTGCGTATTGGCTGAGAAAAAAGCTTTCAGTGCCATTTTTTTACCTCCGTATCAGTGTATGGTAAGCCAACTACTTCATCGATCTTCAATCGCCCAGTAGCGTTTGGTGCGGGCGTTGACGGTGGATCTTTTGGTGTTAAGCAATAAGCAATAAAATATGACTGAAAAAGTTATTAACAAAAGACATGTTTTTACAAACAACATTTTGTTCCTTTTTCACAAAGTCCTTCGATCAGCCTCTTTGGCCATTAAACGAAGCAGTTTTGCATGGCAAGTGACATGGCACAGAACACTAAAAACAGGCTAATATTGCATTTTTGCAGTTTTAAGTTTGAAAGTACCTAATACAAAAACCATTCCATCGATTTTAGCTTTCAGTTGGCATCAAAAGCAGTGGATGAACAGCAACCTTTTGGTGTTCGCAAATTGTATATGCAACAAAGGAAACTTTAGGTATCAGCTGTGGCGTGTATGCAACACTGCTAAATTATCTCTAAGAAGACTCTCACTGAATAGGATGTACCTGAAGCATGTTATGTGTGTGTTACAGACGCATCTTTTGTTTGTTTACGTGTTTCGGATCAGTCCTATAGGGACCGAGAAAAACTGCAGAAAACCGCATATAGTTGGAATTGTGAAAATGGCCGTCTTCTAAGTCTAAGCGTGTGATTTTGTCCTCTTTCGAAAAATGACGGGACAGTGGTAAAGATCGCTTGCCTACTCGACTATCACGCGAGATCTAAGTGTCCTGTCGGTATTTTACAAAAAGTTTTGTGTGCAGAATTCCTTGGTGCAAGTTTTTGGTGAACACAAAGGTTGTACACGGTGGAAAAGAAGAGCGGCGTTGCGCTGAACCATAATTTTGTGTTACCGACAGCCTGTAATTTAAAATATATTTCCTGATGCCAACCGACGTTCGAATGGATCTTGCGGACGGCTCATCGTACAAGCTAAAGGTTAAAAAGAGATTTTGGTATAGGCCTCACGATGCAGGCTACGTTATCTTTCTCAAAACTTACCAAAAAGCAAAAAAGTAGTGCTTGCCCCATGTTAATTCTGGTAGGATATGGTCAAGTTTATTCATCGTTCCTGTTGCAACGATTTGCACCAAGTTGTAGAAAAGACATATAAAGAGGAGGGTATAATATTAGTTTGATACAAAAATAGCGTTGCTGCAGCTCGCATAGTGTCGAACCTATGTCGAATCAAACTTTGGCATTTTTCACTTTTTTGTCATATTCAAATATAAACATGTGGCATAAAAATGCATTTGCCAAGACGCTTAGATTAAAAGACAGAACAACATTTTTATGCTCTTAACCATATTGAATGCCCTTGATTATGCTTGATGACGATAAGATGCTCTTGACCATCTTAAATTTTTAAGAAGGCTTTAGAATTGAGTAAGATAAATTCCAAAAGCTTGCTTCTAAAAGCTGACGCAGTGTTAAGCCTATGGAAGTACAACAGATATATTTTCCTTTCAACCGAACACTTCATCCGACTCTAGACTCCCAATCCACATGTAAAAAACGTCCTGAGTACGAATCTGTCAAAATTTTCCGCTGTCTTTTCAATCCTTCCAAAAAAAGAAGATTTTTCTGGTTTTAAAATATTTTTTTATGTTTCTGTGTGCTCTACATGAACAACAAAATATCAAGTGTTTTAAGAACGCCGATATAAAGCGTGTTTAATTAACCATTTGAAGCAATCAAGTTATTTAAGTCCACATGCATACCAGGGGACATATTAAGGCAACGCTCACCCAAGAGCGGGTCAAGTTTCTAAAATCTCAAATTCAGTTCGTTTTTTGGCTCTTTAAAGACTTTTAACATGTATTTTTCCCGCAGAAAGCCGAATTTGCAATCATATTTGAGATGTCCTCTAACTGTTAGAGTTATACATTATCACAAATCAGGACAAGTTGCGGCTGACTCTGACGGGCAGAACAAATTGTCAGACAAAAATATACACCAACACAAAACATTTATAAAGTCATTGAAAACCTCAAGCTGCCATTTTCAAAGGGAGCTTCAAAGGCATTTCATTTGCCTACAATTTTGGCAATCGCATGTCTCTTATTATTGTGGCCGGTTCTTTAAAGGAAATATTCCACCTTTATATGAGGTTTTGAACTAAAACAGCTATCTCGAGGACCATTCGATGCAGTTCACGGCCATGCCCTTTTTAAGATCCAAAGCCCTCTGATTCCTGAGCTCCATATCCGTAAAAGTGGCAAAAGGTTTATTGAGGGAGTATTTCAAAGCCACCTCCGCAGTGATGATGTTATAGAAACGTCACACCATATCTGTGATATAACAGGCTGTTTTCTGCTTATGGTCAAAAACAGCATGACCGCTGATACATTCGCAAAAGCGTTGTTGCGGCACATGGTACAACACTCGGAAGGTGATTGGCTGTTAGCAAGATTGCGCTGCTGAATGTTTGTCGCGAACGCGTGAGCACTTTCGGGTTTTGCGGCACTCGTCAACGGGGCGTTTTTCCTTATATCTAGGCCAGGGGTCATAGTTATGAAAAAAGAACGCTCGTGCCTGCACAAAAATCCGGAAAAACGAGAAAATAGCGCAATCCCAAATGTGTTTAAAAGAATACGCCACGGCAACTCGTTTTTTTCTTCTGTCGGGATTTTTTTCTTCTATTCACGTATTTCTTACAGACAGCTCGGTTGGCGCCGTGTGCACCGGAGCAAAGCATCTTGCACGGGTTTATGGGTTAGCTAGGCATTATGGAATAAGGGAAACATTTTTCTAATTTTATGCATATATATATATATATATATATATATATATATATATATATATATATATATATATATATATATATATATGCCTTGCTAAATATTTAATACATATTGCACAACAAATTTAAATCTTGAACCAAAAATTGTGTATTTCAAGTACAACCTCTCGAGCTGCATTACCATGAACCTCCGTTGGGACTTTGTTTGGAAGGGAGCTCATGGTGAAATGCGGTGTTATGACCAGAAACCCGTGCGGAAGTTGCGGGAAAAACCTGCAATTTGATACTCCCGCGAGCTGTGCAAGTGTGGAATCATTCATTTCAAAAAAGATTGTGAATCAGGGGTTTGAAATGGAAGTGAGCACTGGTGGTGTGTCCCAGTGGCTTGTATTGATCTTGACGTGATGGGGAGTGCATGTGAGGTTTCTTCTTGTGAGAGAGAGAGAGAGAGAGAGAGAGAGAGAGAGCATTGTTTTGGCCTTCTCTAAGTACACTGACTCCCAACAAAATGTGACATATCGATACCTGTCTCTTTCTTTATGTTTGTGTTTGAACAAGACAAGGTATTGATGCTCGTGAACTGAAAAAAAACACTAGCACCTATGTTACAGGGATGTGCAAAGGCAGTTTGCTACCTCATTATGATATTGACAATATTTCGAAAGTATTGGAGCATACAGCATGTAATTAATCCATCGTATGCCATTATATTAGTTCTTAATTTTGGCAGTAGGACAGCTCATTACTGCGCGTGCTTGGTATAAGCTCACATGCTGCAGCTTTGTAAAATTGTCTTTCCGTTAATAATTTTGAATGTTGTTTGCTGGCAAACATTGCTTGTGAGCCATCATTGTCACAGTCACTGCAGCTTGTGAGATGCTGGGTATTGAGAAAGGTGGAAAAGTATTGCTGTTGGTTTCTTGGATAGCCCTAATAATATTTTTAACATGAGTCTCGTGTGCACTGGCAGCTGCATCACTTCCTTGCATTCCACCCATCTAACCATAGCTACATGCACTTGTCATGTCTCCAGCCTTGTGCAAGGTTAGCTGGTTTGCAGTGTCACATCACTGCATGTAATATTTTCTTGTTATCTTTTAACAAAGCAGCCTGATGGCTGCAGCACGTTGCATGGCTGTGGAAGTGAAAGACATGTTCGCATCTTTGCCACCTACATTTTATGGATTACCAAAACAGGCTGACCAAGTGATGCCACTTATTGGTTGTGTGCTTTGCTGAAAGTGATTTGCATTTTGTACCATGTGCTTTTGGTCGGTCACATGTCAGATGCGGAGTTAATACAAGAATGCACTCTTGACCGCGGAGCTAGAATTGCTTTTGAACTAGGGTGGGAGTGCAGAATTCCATCGCAAAAAGACCGCGCAGGAGTGGCAAAATCAGTTCACAAAAGATGGAAGCTATGAGCTCGTGACTGATGCTTCAGCAAACAAAGACATCTATTTCAAGTTAGCATGGACGTAATGTCCTAAGCCTGACAAAACTTTTTGGTTTTTAACATCTTAAGCCGTTAAAGTGAAACAGAATACATTAAAGCATAGTAATTTAATGACAGCGTAAGCAGCATAAAAAATTACTAGCGCCAATAATTTGATGCTGTGCTCTGCACTTCCCTTCTACAGCACTCACAAAAACCAAACAAAGTAAAGGAATTCAATAACAAAGTAATCGAAAATTCAACAAGCATAAAACACTCGAACAAAAAAAAAAGAACCTTGGGCTCCTACATATCAGCCCATCACCAAGTCAAACACAATAGACATACCTCTGGCTTTTGTTAAGACGGGGTCAGGGAAAACAAACATTTTTTTCTCTTACAAAATACCAATGCGCATTCCATGAAAGTAGCCTAACTATGCCTAACGTAAAGAGGCCCTACTTCATCGCATCCTGTCTAACCTGTTTGTATCACAGCAGCAGCTGTGAGTTACTGATTCTCACACAATTCCTATTGCCACTTACCATGCACTTAACCAACTAAACCTAGCTTAGAGTAGCCCATATGTTGTATATAACCTCAACTCACCTGTCTGTTGACAGCAGCACTAGTGATAAAAACATGATATAGCTAATTTTTGGCTGGTTTCAACTTGCATTTTTATTCAGTTCATTTGTGTATGCTTGTTGACATCAGACAAAGTTGAGAGCACACACATCAAAATGCTTGAAACCACTTTGAACGACTTATTTTGATTGCCATGGTTAACCTATGTCAAGGGCTGTAATGGGTATGCCCCACAAAACAACCTCTCTTCTCCAAAAGTAACATAACCTTTAGATGACTATGCCAGTATTGCTGCTTGCCTTTCCAGCTGCAGGAAAGGCATCTATTTAGGCTTGTTTATTCATATTTAATGACAGAGTTTGACACGTTGGCTTCATATTTTAATTGGATTGGTCTGACTTTTTGTTACGTACTAATATTTAATTCATATTATAATTACTATGCAACTTAGAGTATCCCTGTGTTACAATATAGTGCATATATACAGCAGTCATTTACCAACCAGCAAACCATGACAACTATAGAAAACCTCTGGTCAAAGCAACCATGAGAGACCACTTCAAGAAATTTGTAGCAAATAATCAAGAATATGGAACAAAATGAGCCCAATGCAGGCCTCGTGGCATCATAATTTATCTTATGGCAAAATCGATCGATTGAAACAGAACATGGCTAACTCTGGTTACCAATCATATGTTGAAAGCAGGTAAGGTAAGCAAGTACTTGGCCAACAGGAGACTCACTGGCATCTTCCTGCTCCCCCAAGACAAAAAGTCAGTGCCTTTTGCATGGTCTGCTGGCAGACAGCCATCCCACTCACCCCTAAAACATAAATATCAATCATGCCCACCAATCTACGAGATTAAAATGCGATACAAGTCAGGGGTGTGCATGATAACCATCTCCAGAGTGCAAAATTTCGCCATCAAACACTTCTGTATTAACTGCGTCAAGTCTGTCCCAAAGCTCTGTACGGCAGCATTAGGATGGCCTTGTCAGGTAGCCTGGTGAGTTAGACACTAGTTCGACACTAGAAAGGCTTAGATTTATCATTATTAAGCACCGCCATGAACCAAGAAAACGGTTAAACGAGAGTTTAACAGGACAAAATTGGCGGTAAAAATATGTTCCGTGCTTCAAATTGTCTCCTTCATTACCTTTGAATTGTTCACTCTTGGGTGCATATTACACATGTTTGGGAGACTGGCGAATTAATCCGATTTTTTTATGAAATACGTTCGAGTTTGCAGTTGAAGAATCTTGCAGAGAAATTGGTCAACATTTTAAGCAGCAGATGGCACCTCTAAAAGGCAATCCAAAAGAAAGGAAAAATAAAGTGGTATCACACTCGTATGATACCAAGAAAAATAAAAATACTTAAATAAATATAAAGACTGATGCTTTTCTGGCAAAATTTTGTTATCAGCTGATTTGACTTATTTTTTTTAGAAGTGCTCAAATGATGATATTCATTTTGGAAATTTAATTTGGAAGACATTTCTTGAATCCTTCACTCCTGCATTTCGGGAATGATGCAATTTAGTGGTCAAGTTTCCTCGGGGAAAGAGAAATACGTGGAGTAAAATTCTCTACCAGGCCTTGCTCGTGTTTGCACCAGGCTCTGCTTTCGTGGTGTGGTGGTGAGACGGAAAAATAGGGGATGCGTGAAAACCTTCCATTTGGCACACAGTTGCCGATTGCAATGCATTTTGTAAAGAAACCAAACTTAATGCGTGCAAGCGACTGGAGTCGCTGGGGTTCTTGGGTTTAGAGGTATCTCGCGCCCTTGCTCTGTGCATGCATAGACATGATTCAGATGTAGGTGAGGCAGGACATAGCCATAGGTGTTCAGGTTCTGTGAAGCTTCGTTTATGCTTGGTGGTTTCAAGTGAGCTCGGTTTTGGATGACATCTGAAAATCTCAGAAAGGGAAATAGGGGTTTGGCATGCGCGATTAGACAATGTCAGGCGGGAGTGAAAAATTCACATAAATGTGGGGGGAAAAGTGAAAAATTCCGCCTCATAGGGTGCTGCTTTACACCCAAAGTCGGCATTTCTAGGACACTGCTCTTGACCCATCTTTTCATGATGGAATTTGTTATGAAAGCAGCAGGGATTGCGGCACAGAAACCATACCATTGTTCATGCCATGCCACAGCACACCACTGAGGTAATGTCACAATGACACTGTTGACCCCTGTCATTACAAAACGTACCACATTGGTTGACTACTCTATGCTAAACATATGGGATAACAGTTTATAAGTCATGAATGGCTGGTAACAACTGATTTAACAACGCCAGACTATCACCAGCGGGAATGGTGTCGCACTACAGTGGTTGCGTCAGGGTTAACTAGCAATTGTATAAATAAACCTCAGCAAGAACAACATTCTTGATAGCTCAACCTTACCACCTTTACGATAGGAAGAACAACGCTTTGGCAATCAATTCATAACTATGTTACACATTTATTCTTTTTTGCAAGCAAATTGTCTTAGCATCTTCAGTTACAAATATTAAAGAACGCAACTGTTCTTCACATCACATGTCAATTTCAGGACTACAGCACTGATTGATAATCATAAAACCTGGCGATCGCTGCGTTGCGTGTGTCAAACAGCCTACCAAAGTTTTTCCTACGACCAGCACGAAGACAAAAAATCCACTAACAAGTTATCCATTAATCCGGCATCGCACGCGGCGCCCGCGACAAGAATGGCTGACCGGCGTCGACTTTCGTGCGTTTCGAGGTATTCTTTAAAGTCTGGCCGCTAGATGCTGCCAGGTTTTGCTGTCGTCACAAAATGCTTCTATGGCGCCATCACACGATGGCGTCATAGATGGGACGCAATTTACAAGCTTTCAGATTCTGCTCTAGGATTTTTTTTGAGCCTTGAAAGCTTACCAATAGTTACAAGAAGACTTTTCCCATCATATCTGATGCTCGCCTCAATATTTTCAAATCTGGAACAGCCCCTGTAACAAAAGCAGGAGAGTCGTTAGATTGCTAATGAGCTACAGCCCGCCAACCATCTGCAAACAAAATAATGGAGTTCGTCAAATGCCTTGCGGAAGTCCGTATATTCCAGCTCCATAGTGAATAAATGCTGAGACGGTAGGTGTGACCCTGTGTCGTCCTTTTTCAATCCTCGGCTCATTCCTCCGCCTGTCTGTCGACATTTGGCTAGGGCTTCAGGTGGTCGGGGTGCTGTCCGTCGTCCGGCAGTCAGGGTAATGGCTGCTGCCTTATCTCCCAGTTCACCGCTTCTCTCGAGGGATTTACTGGCTCTGAGGCTGATGAGCATTACCAACCCCCAAGGCCTTGGCAGGGAGGGGGTCGGAGACTCGTCCAGCGCTGACGAGCCGCGGGCCAAGCGCCCCCGCTGAAATGGCGCCGGCCGTCCCCCCACGACTGGGGGGAGGGCGCCAGGGTGGCAATCAGTGGCACGCCCCGATGTCAAACTTGCCACTGATTACGGCAAAATAAACACTGACTGGAAAGGATGAGCGGGCATGAGTGGCACGCCGTCGTCAGGCCTGCTTCCTTAAAGCGCGGAAACGTCAATGGTCCAGGCATGGCATCAGGCATGGATGCATCCCTCCTTCCAATGATTTACTTCGTGAAGCTAAACATTCATTATTCATGCCATTGATATCCATCTAGCGTCTCTTACCTACGCCACTCACCGATACCTGTTAGGTGGGGAAGACCAACCGCGATGTCCTCGCTGCGGGGATCATTACACCGCACAGAATGTCCTGATAGAATGTGCCCACCTCGCATCGGAACGCATGCGCCATTTTGGATCGGGGTCCGTGCGCCAAACGCTCTATGCTGTGTTGGGAGACGACTCGGGTTTAGTAAATGACGGCCACATTTTTAGTCACCTTGAAGACACGCAATTCCATGCCATATATCGAATGTAGCCTTTCCAGGTTTTTTCACGCATCTGTTAAGTACAAAATAGGTTATGGCGCCATGTGACCAACGTAGTCGGTGCGCCCCAGAGCCCAAATCATCATCATAACGTCTCTTACCTTCCCTGTTCTTGGTCATGTTCTTACCTTTGGTTTTTTCCATACGGTCTCCTGGTCTGCCTCCTGGTGATTTTCATCTTTGTCGCCTTCTCACTGACACCACCTCTTGTCAGCCGATTCACATGCGCTATCTCCTCATTCATGGGCCCATCACATGTTTCTCTACCTGCCTCACTTTGCTAACTCTGCCCATCATGTACAGTGGCGGTACCCTTAACAGGTTGCAGTTGTTTATCCATCTTAGCAAGAATGGCGGTCATGTCATCCATCTTTTCTGCAATGTTTACACATTCTCTTTCAAGTCAACCCCCTCCCCCCCTTTTGTTTTCAGTTGGGGTACGTGCCATAGTGCAGTATACCAGTAGGGCAGGGTTTCGTGAGTAGCATTGTATCGTCTATCCTCAGCGGGGGGATTTTAATATTCTACTTTCAGTGCACAAATGTCCTTTTCTTTGATCCACACAGAGCACTCACGTGCCAGGCAAGTGTGCCCTGCCGGACTACAACTCATGCGTTTTGCTTCACATTCGACCGCATGTATACACTCGCCATACTTCAGACATGTTCCGTCATTTGTGCACCTTCCCTCAGGATGTCCATATTTGCCACGCCTGTGGCAAGGCATTGGGTTGGGCACATGTTTTTTGACATGATAGTGGTAGTCAAATTGAAGTTTTGGGGACATGTTGGTACGCCAAACGTGAGGAGAATAGTGGGGGCACTTTCAACCTTTCCTTCAACTTCCTGTGTTGATAGACCTCTATGCTCCAACCACACAAAACTCTTGGAACCAGTGAACAGTCTCATCCTCAGAGGTCCGCGTGATGAGAACCGTCTGTGGTGCGTTTGCTGATGTTAAGCTTGGGGTCACGGCAGACCTCACACTTATCTTCCACCAGCCCTGTGGCTTTCAGAAGCCGTTCAGTTTGGGCCTGTTTTTATCACCAGGCTTTAATCCCGCAGGAGCCTTTCTTTCTCTACTTTGTCCTTCATAGCGATAATACTATATTTCTAAGTCCCGCCTGAACCCACGGAGTTCCTTTGCCAAGCCACGGCGAAGCCTTTGATTTCATAGGTGTTCCACATTTTAAGGTAATTCTCAGATATGAGCCGGCACTGCGGTCCACAACATCATTCCAAGAATTCCCCACCACATCTATAGCTCGGGAGCCCTTCCCAGGCCGGCTATGTACTACCATAACTCTATTCAATCAGTAGGCGGTAGGACCTAGTCCTGACCCAGGTCTAAATCTAGGTAATTTTATTGGCTTATCAACAGTGGAAAAATGTACGCATTTCAGACACACAATCACAAACACAATCGAAAAGCCTACCTTTGTATAAACCTACATGTAGACTTCAAAAATGTTTTAAAAGCAAATAACTGTATTAGATACAAAATCAACGTGCAATGTTTTGCAATCTGTTTATGATGTTAAACCAACGGCTTATCTCCAAACCAACTTCCAAAAACTTTCTTTTAATTTTGAAGCTTTCAATACATCGACCGATGTAGTTTATAGCTTTTTGCAGACAGATATTCTATCGACGAATGAAGGCAGCGGTCTTTCGAAGGGAGGTAGTTTTCCCTTTGGCGTTACGCGTGACACTGTCAAGTTTGACAGACTAGCTGGGCACGCAGGGCACATACGGGGATGTTCATGATACAGGATAATAGACATTGCATTGTTCTCAAAGACACATTGCTTTTGGATGGCTTTTGCAAATTTAGTTATGTCCCCGGAAAATTCTAATTTCGGCCTGTAAATAGACAAAAAATTCAGACAGTTTTTAGAAAACCGTTAATTGCAGTTAGATGCAACCTTGACGTTTATCTTTTTTGTAAAGGTCTTCTCGTCAAACCAACGAGTACTCCCCAAATTAACAGCCAAAAATTTGTACCAATTTTTTGAGCACTTGGAGACACCGACGGGTACAGTTTAAATTCAACTCACGACGTACATGTTATTCGTCGACAATATTTTCTCTGCAGAAAGATGTTGAGTTAATTAAAAGGAGTGCTTCACTCTCACATGGGGTTTTGAACTGAAATGTCTTTTTTTCTACGCCGTTACCCAAGAACAGGTAACCAGGAGTGCCCCTCCCTCAATCCCAGTGACGCAGTAAACCGTACGTTAACACCAGAAAACATAAAATCAAGTCGCGACACTCCCAGCTAGGAAGATGAAACAAACGTAAAAAAAAAAAACAGGCGAAGAGGTGGAGCAGACCCGAAGGAATTGTGTTATGTGATAGGTAGGGAAAAATCATAGATGAAAAGGCTTAAAGTAGTCATTAGCCAAAGTCAGCTAATGACAGCCCGCTACAACCGCCCAATAATCTACAACCACTCAATTCCCCGTGTTAGTAAGGGCTATACAGTCACAAGTCGGAGAGGGGCGATTACCTGGTCATGTTTGTGCTGGGTTTTGAGCTGGATGTCCAGGGAGTAGAACCCAGCTAAGCAGAGCTTGTTGCTGGGAGAACTCCCGGAGCCAGCGCCGTGAATTTGGGTATATGTGCATGACTTTATATCAGAAATTGATTATGAAACATGAAGGAGCTCAAATATGAAGTGCGTTGGATATGTACAGCACAAGGATGGCAATGTCTTCAAATATGTTGGTTACGTTAATGTGTGTTCACGAAATGCTTGCGGATGATGTTCTTAATGATGGTTTTTGATACAGGGATATTGGCTATTCTTGGAAAATATGAAACCATGATGTCGTTCCACAGCTTAGGGCCAAGGCAAGATGCTGTAAATAGTCTATAATTACGATAAGAGAAAGGTTGGTCTAAATGTTTTGCTTACCTCATATCCATGTCATTGGATTCGTAGAGATTGCAAATTAAATCGAATGATGCAGGGAGCTGTGAAGTTAAAAATTTGTGCATCACAATTGACATTTGAGATTTAGCAATATCCGATAGTTTCAAAATTTCGTATCGTTTAAAGATTGGCTCTGAGCTTTGTGGAGGATACACATTTTCTATAAGACGCACAGCCCTTTTTTGCAAAATTACCAACCGATCTAGTTGAGAAGCATAATTTATGCCCCAAACCAAGCAGCAGCATTTTGGGGCCTTTGTTTCAGTTCGTTGTTATGCCCTTTTTAAGACCCAACGCACTCTGGTTCCTGAGTTAGACGCCTGCAAAAGTGGGAGAAGGTTTATTGAGAGACTATTTCAAAGTTACCTTCGCATTGATGATGTACGATCGCCGTCACATTACAGGCTGTTTTCTGCTCGTGGTCAAAAACAGCATGGCCGCTGATACGTTCGCAGAAGCGATGGTGCGGCACATATGATACAACCCTCGGGAGGTGATTGACTTGGGAGATGATTGATGGTTGATGGTGATATATGTAGGTAAGATTTCGCCGCTGAAGGCGTGTCGCGGACGCAAGCGTGAGCACTTTCGCGTTGTGCGGCAATCGTTAACGGGACGTTTTTCCTTGTATCTGGGTCAGGGCCAAAATGGGCCAAAGCTATAAAAAACGCCGATGTCTGCAAAAAGGACATCACGACCCGAATATTGTAATAAAAAGACGCGACGGCAACTCTACCTTTTTTCCTGCTGGCGATTTGTTCTTTCACGTATTTTTTACAGACGACTCGGGCGGCGCATTATGCGCCGGAGCAGTGAACCTTGCGCAAATTAGGGGGGTACCAACGCATTATAATATTAGGAGAATACTACAGTATATATATATATATATATATATATATATATATATATATATATGTTTATATAGTTAACGAACTATCTGAAACAAACTGTATGACAAATTGCGTTCTGCAAGTGAAACCTCTTAAGTTGCAATGCCTTGAGACCCGCTGTAAAATGCGGTGTTATGACCGAAAATCTGCAGAAATTATAAGAAAATCTGCGATTTGATAGCCCCACGGGCTGTGCCAGTGTGGGATCGCACTTATTTGGTATTAGTGTGAATCAGTTGCTTGAAATGGGCGTGATTCCTGGCGGTGCGTGCCAGTGACTTATATTGATCATATGTGATGCGGGGTGTGCGTGCGAGGCTTGCGGTTCTGAGATAGAGCTTTGTTTTTGGTATTTTTTAAGTCTAATGATTCCCAATAAAATGTGACATATCGATACCTGTCTACCTTTCTGCTTGCGTTTGAGCACACTAAGGTGGTGATGCCAGCCAACTGACAAACACCAGCAACCAGTATTTCCTACACTGCCGGGATGTACAAGGGCGATTTGCTACTTCATCATGATCTTGCCGACATTTTGAACCTATTAAGGTGTTACAGCATGTAACGAATACATTTTTTTAAAAGATTTGATCCGAACCCTTTGAATGGATTGATTTTCGGGATCGGAGCTCACGCTAAGCAGTGCTTGTTGTGCGAGCCCTGACCCCTACCATCCGATCGCGCAATTCCATGTCAACGGCAGGATTTGGTGGCGAAAGCTTAACGTGCCGCAATGCTCGGCACGGCCCGTCCTGCCCTCTGACGTCAACTGACCTTTAGCGCGACCGCTGCCACCGGCCGCAGGCCATACCCGTCAAGGGCAAATGGCGAGCGCCCTATAGCGACTCAAACCCGCCCCGCCACAGGTAGGTGGATCGGAAGGCAGGCACTCTAACCAACTGAGCCACCGGGACGAACAAACACTGACATTGCATGCCATTGTACTAGCGATTCATTTTGGCGGCAGGAGCAGGCCCGTGCGGCTCATTAATGCACATGCTTTGTAAGAGGTTGCCTGATACGGCTTTGCAAAATTGTCTCCCCTTAAGAATTCTGGAAATTTAGTGTTGCATTATCATGAATGCATATACTGCTGTGTTAACAAATTTTGTGTGCAGGCAGGCAATGCTTGTGAGCCATCAAGGTCAGTCACTCCAACTTGCTTGAGATGCTGGGTGCCGAGAAAGGTGAAAAAGTATTGTTGTTTCTTAGATGGCATTTTGCATTATTTGTATCATGAGCTTTGTGTGCACTGGCAGCTTTATCACGTCCTTGCATTTCGCCCATCTAACTACACGCACTTGTTCTGTGTCCAGCTTCGCGCGAGGTCATCACGTTTTCACTGTCATTTCACGGCATGTAATATTTCGTTTTTATGCGTATGTTGTCACTTGTATGAATAACACTTCTGAGTGAAGCAGGCTGGCGGTTGCAGCATGCCGCGTGGCTGTGGGAGCAGAAGACATGTTTGCGTCTTTGTGACCTATGTTTTGTGGATTCACAGAACGGGCCGAGCAAGTGATGCCACTTATTGGTTTTGTGCTTTGCTGAAAGTGATTTATATGTTGTATTATGTGTTTTTGGTCAGTCGCATGTCGGATGCAGAGCAAATACAAAAATGCACGCTTGACCCATCTTCTCATGATGGAATGTATAATGGTAGCAGCCGAGACTGCAGTACGGAAGCCGTATCATTGTCCAATACGCCACGCCACAGTACAGCACTGTGGTAGTGCCACAATGACACTGTTGACCTGTGCCCTTACACAATGCACCACATTGGCTGACTACTCTATCCAAGCATGTGAGATAATAGTTTATAATTCACGAACGACTGGTAGCAACTGATTTAGCACTGCTAAAGGACTATCGCCAGTTAGAATGTTGTGGCACCACAATGATTATATCGGAGTTGCCTATCGCTTGCATAAATAATCCTGAGCAAAAAACAACATTCTTGGTAGCTCAATGTTACCATCTTCACCATAGCAAAAGCAATGCTTTGGCAATCATTTCATACCAGCGTTACATATTCACTGCTAATTTTTGCATGTGACTGCATTTCCAGTTACACACACAAAGTGGCTCTTGTGCACATCACAAGGTATCAACGTCAGGACTACAGCACTGCAGGCAAGGATAGGTCGACAATACAGAACTGACATCCTCAACAGTCCTTGGCAGGTTCCCGTGAGATTTGTGACATTTTATGACAGTGTTCACAGCATATCGTGCTTAATCTGCCATAAAAGCTGGCGATCGCCGTGCTGCATATGACAAACAGCCTACCAAAGCTTTTCGTACGACCAGTACCAAGACAAAACAAATCCATAAACAAGCCATCCACCATCCCGCCACCCCACTCAGCGCCCGCAACGAGAATGGCCGGCTGACGCCAGCTTTCGTACGTTTCGAGGCATTCTTTAAGTCTCACTGCCAGATGCTGCCAGGTTTTGTTGTCACAAAGCGATTCTACGCCGCCATCGTACGATTGCATCATGGTCATCAGTGGCACGTCACCGATGTCAAGCGTACCACAGATTACGGATTTAATATTGGGCTTCAGACTCACTTGAACAAACAGGTCGAGTACACCGAGGCAAGGACGTTAAGGCGGATATCCATTTTAAAGTGCCTGGCATACCGAGAATGTGGCGCAGATAGAGCCACCCTCATACGCATCTACAAAACAATGATCGGGCCCGTTTTGGACCATGCATGCCCTTTCCTAAATGAGGCCCAGAAATAAAGCGGTCGAATATTAGGCTGTATTCAAAATGTGTGCTTACACATGGCAACGGAAGTGTTGGGGACATCGACTATCCTGCCACTGCATGTAGAAACAGGCATTCGTCACCTTCGATTGTGACGACATGAATTGACGACCTTCATTCAAGAAATTCAAATTGCCTTCAAATTGTCCGTTTTACCAAAATTTTTAGTTTTTGTTGCTTTTTGAAAGAGAAGCAAGCTCAGACACTAAAACCAAAGACTGTTTTAGACGCATGCGTGCATGGCACACTGGTTGGTGTATATAAACGCAGTTTTTGAGAAGTAGTTTTGGAAAACCAGGCAAAAAATCTTTTTTATATTGGCTTATACCATTCAAAGCAGCCGTTCTATATGGCTTTCAACAACGCTATCCTGTTCAGCAATTCAGTGCACATTGATTCGTGCCTGATTTATTGAGATTCAGTGACCGAGACTGGGACAATGACCCAAAAATCGTACCGGTGTACCTGAACACCGGAAAGTACCAATTTTTTACGTTTAATTCAAAATATAAACATTAGCGCATCTGCCGAATATCTAAGATTCCAAGAGCTGACGGCCGTGACGTCATCGTTTAACCATGGTCAAACCGTAAGGATATGGAAATTGCTTGGGACAGAAGGTAAAACCAGTTAGGATTAGCCGATCCAAGGCTAAGTATGGAACTATGACTGAAATGGGGGCTTTTAATGAAGGCAGCCAGAGATGTAAAACTCAAAGATATATACTAATACCTGACACCAATTTTGAATCTAGACATGATTCTACGGCCCACGATCAGCTTTCCAACGAGTCAAGGTCGTTTTTCCGCACCTGTTTAGGCTCAGAAATTTGCAACAGGTGTTTCCAAGATGATAATAAGCTTTTAAAGCCCAAATCTGACATTCCTGAAACTTGTATATAGAACGAAAGCGGTCCGGATTCCTGATCAGTATCTGTGTTGAGTTATAGAGGAAAGCGTCAATTTTGGTCCGAAGGAAGTAACGCATAACTGTTCTTAAATCACTTAAATCACTTAAATTTTATTGTTCCGGCACACAGTAGATGTATATTTTGACGGGCTGCACTGCTGCAGACTTAAAACGCTCTTTAACTCAGGATTTGTTTTATATCAGGTACCAAATTTTCACATCGTACAGAAATGGTCATTTTCCTGTGTTCAACATGAAAACGGCGTTGGAAAGAACTTTCTACGAAAATGCTTAGATTATAAGAACTGACGGGCTTTCTGCTCTTTTGACCATGGCTTAAGTTTAAAAACGTCTCAAGAATTGGCCGAGTTTAAAAGCAAAAACATGTTCTTAACAGCGATTTCAATGCCACCTCTACGACACCACGATATTTTGAACTCCCGAGTGTCAAGGAGTTAACTTCAAGCGTGCTGGTGAAAAACTACGCTGAACACGAATATGGACATTCGCTATCCAGTGAAAAACGTGCAAAAAGGGAGAAGTATTTTTCGCTGATTTTGGGAATTTGTCTATCTTCCAAAGCTAGAAGAGCATTGCTTTGCAACGTTTAAGGCATAACATTCTATGCACATTGTTATCGTCAATCCCATAATATCAACTCCAAGTCATTCAATAGTCACAAAAAGGATACTGGGGAAAGAGTGGGTAAAGAACAGGGCAAGGTTATGATGGGTCAGATTTGAAAAAAAGATGCTTGGCACGCTCAGAACTTGCAATGAGCATCGAGTGGTGAAAAGAAAGCTTTCAAAAATTGCTTATTTTTATGTCTTCAAACTTGAGACACGAAAACTTTTGTTTCACGGTACGTTTAAGGAGTACCACGCGAAGAATGAATCAGTATTTTGATGAATATTCAAAAATTAATAGCTTCCGTTCTCCCAGCTGGAAAGATCTAAGAACCGTACTGGTGAAACGCTGGAAGCAGTGGCTGTTAAACTAACCACCTTAGAAAATATATGAAAATATTAAAATTGGAACACCCAATGTGTTTTCGTGACCAACAAGAAAATGTTTGCAGTTTTGTTGCGTGACGAATGGCCGTCGAGTTATGAGGGTGCAAAAATCCTAAACTTGGCACTGAAAATAATTGGCTTAAAAAATCAACATAAGAAAAACGATGATGGAGGAAAAAATTCTGCTTAAAAAAATATTCGTAAGATGCTTCTAAGTGCTTTCCATTCCGCAAGGCTTTTTCACATAAAGGTTGTGAATTGTAACCATATAAACGATATCCTCACGATCCTATTAAAATTAGCTGTGTTTGGAGCACGGTAGTTTACGCGAAGCGCCACTTAAATGTTCGACTTTACCATGACGGATATCCACGTGCAAGCTCAAATAGAATCGGCAGAAAAATCCAAATCCAGACGCATTATGTAAATAACATAAAATTCAAATCCAAATTCTGATGATTTTTTTGTTCAAATTTTACATTTTCTATACACAATTAGCGTGCAAG
Organism: Pollicipes pollicipes; assembly: GCF_011947565.3. Taxonomy (NCBI): domain Eukaryota; kingdom Metazoa; phylum Arthropoda; class Thecostraca; order Pollicipedomorpha; family Pollicipedidae; genus Pollicipes; species Pollicipes pollicipes. The sequence goes on along the minus strand of NW_023596818.1, from coordinate 26,916,715 downwards.
TGCTCTGCCCACTGGATAACTTTTAGCTGAAATAGTATCTTGACATCTTTAAATACTTGAATTCCTAATTTTTCGAGATTTTAGCAACATTTGAAGCACTATAACTGCGCAACAACGGTAAATGAAGACAAGTGTTACAGAACCGGAAAACGCACAGTTTATTTTGCAGTGCGACGCAAAAAGATGAGGTAAACACATTTTTAAAGTTTTTGGCAGGAAAATATTTCTAACAAAGCTCATCACTAAATAGGTTTGAAAATAAACTTGTTGAAGACAGCATCGGGATCCAAATTGAGTCTGTTTCAATGTTAACGAGTCATTTTCAGATCAAATAAGACGTTGACGTGCATCTGTGAGGTGAATATGAAAATAATATTTGACAAAGTTTTGGAACTTGTTTGGTCAGAGTTTTACGAAAAAACTGCGCATGGCCTTCATCTGGCTCATGTTTTTTTTTTTTGACGGGACGGTGATCAGGCAAGAAATATGCTCACCATAGGTCGTGTAGAGTTACCTTCTCCCATACCGTTACGCGTAGCAGAAAAAGTGTGTTTCTACGTGCATGTAATCCATGCTTAATGCCTTTTAATTGAGCAACAAAGGCAGATAAAAACACTATCCGGAAACAGGAGATACCGGTGAGGGTGAAGGAACATGGTTGATGTTTACCAGCAACGACACCTCAGCGCAATGATAACAAACTATGGCACACCCGAATGTCGTGTGTTTGAAGCAGATACAAAAAAGTAGGCCACACCTACATACCCCAAAATCGAACGATTCCCTTCACACCACTCATGAGAATGGTATGATCATGTTTGTGTACCAGATTTTCTGGCCGTTGATGTTTGGAGTAGTGCCTGATAGTTGGCGTAACTCAATAAAAACACAAACATCAACGAACCAACTAAAAAAATCAGATGAATGCCAAACAGGGCACGCCGTATTCGTAAGCAAGATCAGCAAAGCAGCTGCCTGCAAGACAGTGGTGTCGATTCGGCTAGGATCACCCACTGCCACTTTCTTGAATGAAGCGCCCGTCTCCCCGTCCGCAGCCTGCTTTGCGCCCCGCGATCTACACGTCCGGCACGAACTCGACCGACCCGCTGAAGCGTCGGCCGCGACTGGAACGGCCGCGGGTGCGGAAGTACACCAGCAGCCGGTTGCCGACCGAGACGAAGGAGCGGCCGGTGAGGCGCGTGTTGCAATCGGACTCGATCTCGTCGCGCAGGTCTCCCTCCACCCGGATCGACATACGATCGCGCTTGCAGTTCGGGGAGTCGTTCATCGAGACGTCGGTGACTGTGAGGCGGACGGCGAAGCCGCTCGGCGCCGTCACCAGCCAGTAGCAGTGGCGGTCCTTCTCCATGGAGTCGGGGTAGCCGGGGGAGGTGATCACGCCGGGCGTCGTGATGTCGGCGTCGCCGCACACCGGGCCGTAGTAGCTGTAGTCATCCGGCACGTTCTCACAAAGCGCGCCTTCCACACCCTCTGGGCAAACGCACTGGCAGAACTTGTCCACGTAGCCTTCATTCTGGCAGGCGGGCGGCTCGGTGCAGTGGTTGGCGCATTGGTACGCGATGTTGGTGATGGCGCGGTCGCGGTGGGTCATCTCTCCTATGCGCCGTCCCACCAAGTGCCCCTGCAGAGGGTCCACCGAACGAAGCGTCGGCATGCCCGTAGTGGAGAAGGCGAACTTAGCGTAGTGCATGATAGAGCGGAAGTCGTACTTGACGCCGAGCGTTTCGGCGTTCTCCTTAATCCTGAAGTTGGCCTCTTTGCCCTGCTTGATGTTGTCCCACAAAACCTCGACGTACTGGTCACGGTCGGGTCGCGACTGTTCGTGGAAGAAGCCGAGCGCATGGCTGATCTCGTGCGCCACCGTCACCAGTGCGGCGCAGCCTTTGCCGATCGAGACGGACTGACCGCTGAGTTTGTTTTGCATCTGGCCGAGGAACGAGTAGCAGCCACTGCCGTTGATGAAACGCAGATGTGGCGCCCCGGCGAACTCGACAGGCTCCTCCCGGAACGTCACGCAGGTGACGTCCTCTATGTGACTGATGCCGGCCTCGATGTTGGTGCGCCGCTGCTCCACCTCCGGCGTCACCACGAACGGCACCGCCTCGCCCAGCGGCCACCGCTTGGCCATGAGCGCCCGCCGGTCAACGCCCTCCGGAAGCACGATGTCCGACTCGATCAGGGTCAGGCCGCCGTCGGTCAGCGTCGGGTTGAGCTCCTCGGGGTACGCCCCGTCACCCCCGGCACCCAGGCCAACGTCGTCGGCGTCCAGGTGGCGTCCGGCGGCCGACGCCGCCAGCAGCAGGAGCAGATGAGCCGCGGCCATGTTCGGCAGTGATGCGGTGCTCGCCACGGGCAGACCACAGTCCCGGATGGCACGCCACGGGCAGACCACAGTCTGATTCGGTGGGCTGGCTGTGGCTGGGTTATGAATCAGCGCGTGACCACATGTGCATGGTGAGGCTCAGGTGTGCGTGCGGCGAGAAGCGCAAAAGGCGAGGTCGCACCTGCTGCGTGACCCTGGTCGGGAGCCTTCGGATCTGGCTACACATGCAAGAACAGCTGAAAGAGCATTCGCGAAGCGATCCAAATCGGCAAGGAATCAAAGGAGAGTAGTGTGCCCATCCCAGTATGAGGCAGCAGTGCGTGCAGGCAGTGGCAGCGGGTCGGGCACACTCAGTGCATGGTGGCACTGGCGGAGAAGTTGCGGCTTTGCATACCTCCAAACATCAGTTCAAGCTCTATAGGTTAATTTGCATTTTAGCGTTCTGCCAGCGTTGAGCGCTGCATTTGCCACTGCGCACAGATCCCGATAACGCACGCGTCAGGTGGCATTTCGCACGATCGCTCAGCCAATGGCAGTCGTCACAAGGGAACGAGGATCATTCGTGGTGTCGCAATAATTATTCTCATCAGGGAGATTAAAGCTGGTGCTCAGGCATCAAGACTGCTCGTGGAGGAGAGGAACATGCCCGAATTTTTGCAAAGGTGGCTCATTCTTGGTACTTAACCCATTTCCATTTCGCCAGTAAGCAACAGCGCTGCATGTCCACTACGTGGTGCTCACCATCCTGTCCCGAATGTATTCACATTTCGACGCAGGTGCATCCCGAGTGTGTAGCGAGCTACGTCCGCCTGAGCATTATTTTTGGTGCCAGGTGTCATAACCCCCGGTACGAATGACGCGGCACGCCGGCATTAGCCCTCAACGAAGCGCGGAGTTAGACGTGCAACGCTGAACGAACAACACGGCCTGTCCTGACACGACGCTACCCTCGTTCACTTTACAGGAAGACCCAAAATAGTGACGCTGACGCTGACACAGGCCACCTTAGTGCCTTGGATCACCTAACGTCTCCCCAACAGCATGTTGCGGCAAGATCCTTTTTGCTTTCGACTTGTGTGTGGGGCCCTTACTTGATAGCGAGTTAAAGGGCTCCAAATTTGCATGGGGTTTTGAACCGAAATGGCCGCCTTGATCACTCCGTGCAGTTCACAGCCCTGCCCTTCTTACGACACATCTTATTTTCTAAGCAATACACTCGCGAAGATGCGTGGACTATTTCGGAGAGACTGTTTTAACTTCGCGCAGGCATCTATGGCGCCGTAATAGCGTCATTCATATCCTGTCATTGCATTAGCCACGCGGGAATCAAGGCCAAGAAAAATAATCGCCGTTCATATCTGGCGTTCGTGAGCACGATATCCAGATATGACAGACGTCAGTTGGCTCTCCATCAGTGCCGTGCAGGGTACGATGACAAGCGAGGGCATATTGAGAAGCATATCTACTACACACAGAAATTGTGTTGTGTAGAGCAATCTTTTTCACTTAAAAGTATACCAATAGTTATAAGTGAGGGTTTTTATCATGTCTGATGCCTGCTTCAGTGCCTTCAAGTGTAGAGCATTCCTTTCAAGAGAAGAACTTTGCCAGTAGCGAAAAGTTCATTACGCACCACGGGCGGCCGCCAAAGCACTATGTACGACCGAAAAACATAAGGCACCACGCACGTGCATGCACAACAACCTTGTTACTGTAAATAATGCCCGATTTATAACCGCGGGGACAAGGGTCCAATGATTAGTATGTCCCGTGATGCGGTTTCACTCGCTATCTAATCGGCGTGAAGATTTCCTAGTCGATGACCAAAGCAGTCGCCTGCATTACAAAACAGGCGGTAGACGCTGAGCCGGCCATGCCTTCGGAGTGTCCGTTTTCTCCACAGTTCGGTACGACTGCCACCACTCTTTCTTCTGACGCATTGGAGTGTCGGGGCTCTATGGCTCACCACCGCTCCGCCCCCTCTCCCGGCAGGGCCTCTGCACGCGCTGCCAGCCGCCCCGGGCCCCCAATTTAGCAGACAATGGCCCTGTTTGCACAGAAAATTGAAAATGTTGCCAGATTGGCACCAAAGCTGGCCAGTTGTAGGGTTTTCAATTTTTGTGCATCCACGTTGCCAGTAACGCAGTGCTCTCGAGTCAAGCTGCGCAGCGTTCTGTTCTCGCATTGAAGTACTTATTATAAAAACCTTACCTGATTTCTGGGAAATCCATGCCGATTTTATATTCTCATCTACAACTTAAGCAATACTACGACACACCACAACACCAACAGCGGCAAAGTAATAGCCTGCGTCGCCCTACATGTGGCGCTTTTGCTGCTTAATCCTCGTACTCAAGCAGCTTCCAGCATCCATCATCCTGGCAGCCGAAACTAAACCTGACCAATTAGCGAAGAGCTTTCAAAGATCAATGCCGATAACATGGGTGCAGCTAGATTTAATTTCCTCGGGTCGCGAGAGCATTTTGATAGTTTTGTGAAAATATCAAAACAGCTGATATCACTGAGAAAATTTGACAGTGGCTCAAATCTGGCGCACTGTCGACGTTTTTCCGGCGTAAATAGCGGATTAGCGTGCTCGCGGTGAATGTGCACGGGGGCCTTCGCATTTTTGTCATAGCCGGGCTGCTGAAGAGCACACCAATAACGACTAACAAGTTAGTCAGATAGACTTGAACTATTCTTCAATTGTAACAGCAAAATATTTGTATTATCAGAAGATGATTGAACTTGTGTCACGGACAGCAGTATTTAAGTAGCTCTTTCCGATCTGTGCTTTATGTTCTGTTTCTGTTTCTGTTTCTGTTCTGATCTGTTTAGTTTGGTTTGTCAAAACGTTGGGTCAATCTCACTGTGACTCTCATGCGAGAGCAAGATCTCCATTGCCATTTGTGTAACTACTGGTGGAATGGAGTGGGGATCTCGAATTCTCAACTGTCATTTTGTCTGCACCAAGTTACGCATGGATGCATGCTAGTCGTGCTTTCCCTTTCAAAATATTATTCCCAGGTCATCTCATCCCCTCTGTAATTTAGCCGCCACCTGACACTTTCTTAAAGCATGTCATTGGTGCATATGCTTACTTTTGTCAATATCACATGATTCTGCCACATACTCTGCATCAAAAGCGTAGGCTTTAAAATGATCTGGTTGGCTCTGAGATGTAACTTGCCAGTTGTACCATGGTACTCATCAAAAGCGTAGGCTTTAAAATGATCTGGTTGGCTCTGAGATGTAACTTGCCAGTTGTACCATGGTAATCACTATTTTTGTTAAGTGGGAAGGTTTTCCTTTATAAAGTAAAAACGCGATTTTGAACTACCTATGTCCAGGCAATCCTAAGTAATCATCCATTTATACATCCTCAAATCTACATTAATTTCGGAAACTACTGCATGCATCCAATGTCACTTCCAAAGATCTAGGCCAGTGATAAGTATTGGCTGTAAAAAAGAAGTGTAACTAACATCATGATGAGCTAGTATTTTCAAGGGGTTGACATTCCTTTGATGTGAAAAGAAAGATCCTTCTGGTAAGTGATGCCTAGTCTGGGCTAATTTTAAAACTGTTTTGCCTCTGCTCTGTGCATGTATTGACTTTTTTTTTGCTGTGGCAGCTGTGACGTGACGCCAATTTTGATCACATATTTGCAGCTACTGATCATTCCACCCTACGGCTTTCTACAACAGTAAACATCCCCTTGATATGTGGTACCTTTTAAGACTATCACAGTTCTAAGGCCTCACATGCCATCTGCATGCAAAGCCTTGTTGGCCTTTTGCATTGAGTAAAGAATCAATGATGCCTTGGAATAAGACATTTTACATGAATGAATATGACCCATAAACAGGGCACCAAGGAAAGACAGCAAACATGTGAAGGTCACTCAGATGCTGCCACAGTTCTTCCAGATATACGTAAGGCTGGACAATTCCTCATAAAAATGCATTGTGCACTACTGGCCATTGCACGGGAACGAGGAATTGAACCAGCTATTTTGAAACTGTTGTACCTCCCGGTCCTGTGTATTTTTTTCTCTGCTTTGTACATACGCAAAGGCCCTTGACTCACGGCACTGGCAATGAACCAACCGTTCTGTATTTGAACCGAAAAAGAATTGAAAAAGAAAAAAAAGAAAAACATGCATGTTTAGAAAGCTGTGCTGAGGTTTGGGGCAGTCTGTGATCTTGTGAGCTTCCAACGGTCGGCGTGCGTCTGTTTGCAGGAGCATGATCACCAGATGCACCGCTGGCCTGTTTGGTTCTAGTCGGCCTAGTTCGACGATGGTCAGCGGTAGCTGTCCTGTCCTGTTTCACCAACGCCGCGCGGGGGGCCCACCGAGCTGGCGTAGCTGGTGTGCCCCGCCAACGCCAGCTGGCTGCCGCCCGGACCGCCGTCGCTACCTGCCAGACCGGCTGCTGCCCGTCGCCCCGATGGCGGTGCTGCTGCCGCTGCTGCCCCTGACTTGGTGTGCGGCGGCCGAAGGGCCTACGAGGTGTGCCAGTGCTTGCAGTGCGACCACCTCGATACGCTGCAGGCGCAGCTCGACTCGGAGTGCGCTGGCGTCTGCGCACGCCTCGGCTTACAAGCCGTCCCTGGCCAGTGTCTTCTTTCCGTTCATTGAGTGCCGCACATCCATTGCCGCGGCTCAGTGTCGCGACGGGGCTTGCAAAAGTGCTTGTGCGGAACAGTACCGTGATGAGCGGCGTGGACGGCCTGATGGCTCATCGCGCCCGCCAGTACGGGCTGTTGCTTCGACGCCCGAAGCAAGCGGACTGCTGCATGAACGACCGTGACTACCCATAATGAATGAGTGACTGACTGGCCTTCCTTGCCGTGTGATCCTGAGTGATGGCGTTGGAGTGTGCTCCAGATAGTTTGGTGTAATAGTGTCTTGCAAAAATGCCCTTCACACAACTTGCGTTCCGGGAATCACAAGCAATTTATGCGGACGCATACACTCTGCTGAGCTGTGTGGATTGGCATACCCATGGATTAGGTAAATAGTTGGTATCTCACATTGCTTAGTGTGTTGGTAGACAGGAGCTCAGGAATAAGGGTGGATGGGAAGGAGAGAGAAAGAGCAGGGGCCAGGGCATCTCAGCCCCAATTTTAAGAACATGAAGTATTGCTGTCATGGACATTGACCGCAAATGAATAACTAAGAAGGGCTGCCCGGCCTCCAGCCAGGGAAAAATGCTGCAACACATTTCAGTATGTATGATCCTTGTCGTTTGGCAGAGGGCGTGGTACTGCAGTCGCACGGCGCGAATGAGCTTGGCTCAGTCATCACCGGTGGCTGCGTAGTTGTGCGGATGCACAGTTCGGGGTGCTGTAGCCGATTCTCGCAACCGCTGACCAACTGCGGTAGTGTTCGTCAGCGACGCTCTGACATTGTTTTCGGGGTGCAGCGGTGACCAGACCCAATGCCTGATTGGATGGCTTTGGATACTGAGAAACGCAACATAGCACGATCAGTGATATATGCTATTCAGACGCATGACGCATGCCTTTGCCTGTAATTATGGCCATATTCGAGCAGCTTTTCGTTTTGCAGCTTTTCGAGCATCCGTTTTGCGTTTTGACGTTTTGTTTGAATGGATGTATTGATTCTGTACCCTACCATCCCATTCCGCGATTCCGCGTCACGGCAGAATTTGATGGCAGAAAGTTCAACGTGCTGCAATGTGCGTCACAGTCCGTCCTGCTCTCTAACGCCTGACCTTTCGCGTACCCGCTGCCACCGGTCGTAGGCCATACCCGTCAAGGTGAAATAGCGGCTACCAAAACCGACTCGAGCCCAACCCGCCACGGGTAGGTGGACCAGAGGCCAGGCGCTCTAATGAACTGAGCCATTGGTACGGACTAAGTGATACAGGGCCAGTTACCCTATTCAATCTTCAGGAAGTGGTTAAGCACATCCACCTTCGCACCATTCTCGCACCTTACAACAAAATGAAGTTGCCTTATTGCAAACCAGGTGTATCATTTCCTTTTCAGTTGAGGGGAGAGACTTTGTCACCCAACTTTGGCATAGCCCCCCCCCTCCCCCCAATTTGAGAAGAAGCTAAGCAAGATCTGTAGAGTAGCCCATTTGTTGGAATCTCTTGAGGGTAGTTGTTGTTTTTCAGTGTTCAGCCTCCCCCCCCCCCCCCCCCAACTGAACAGGGATATAGTCTTCCAAAACTATGCCATTGTTGCAGGTACAACATCTTGCATTATGCCAACCTGTGAAGGAATTCAACAACAGTCTAACAGTCTTAATTATGTCTTTTCAGTTAAATGCAAGACAAAAGGATTGGTGATAATTTCCACATAGCTTCCAAACTCCAGGTTGCAACACTACCTAGTTCGCAAATTGAGAAGACTCGTTTTCAGTTCACAAAGTCATTGGCAAATGAAGCATATTTATTGAAAATCAAGGCTAATTCTGACACCAGCTCTGAAAAGGACGGTAACTGAAAACCACCTGGTCATGCAGTGTGATCCAAACTGTCAGATATGTTAGGCTAAATGCTGTGTTAGGCTAAATGCATTTGGTCTTTACACAGCACTCACCTTTACTCAGAAATTGAATACACCAGAACAGTGCTAGAATTCTGCTTCTGATTTTCAGCATCTGTATCACACATGCATCTAACAAGCCCAAACATAGTGCTGTCAAAAAAGAGAGACACAACACCCAGGGGCAAAAACAGCGACTCCTTTTAACAGAGCATTGGCTAACAAATCTGGCCCAACCACTCAAGATAAATAAAAATGTACATGTATATTCACTGACACATTTACCTCATTTAATCCTCGTACAATTTTGGTACATACAAACCACCAAGGACACTGTCGTTTCAACATTAAACAGCCCTGTTGGAAAGTCACTTTAGACATGAGGTAAAGCTTTAAAACTGTTTCAAATGGGGAGCAGCACGACTGTACGAGCAATTTCAACCACTTCTGATCATCAACCAGAGTCTGATCAACCGCTCCTGCTGCCTTCATCGGTTCTAAGTACGTTACAAATACGACAGAGAAATCAATGGTAAGTCTATGAACCTTCTAGTGCATATCAACGCATGGTTTTATCCATGTACTCAAGCAATGACGTCAGTAATGCGCTAGAACTGAACTAATATCAAGCTCTTCTTGTGGTGGTATTCATTCTCATGTTGTCTTAGGCAGAAATTATAAATGCTCTTGAGAGGTGAGGAAATGAGAAGGGTTTTGGCCGCACCCGATAAAAATGGCCGTATGGCAGCGAGGCCGTTCAGCCCGGTACCGTTAAGCTACCATATATAATATGGTAGCTTGGCACAGATCCGTCGATATTCAACAGGGCGCGTGTACCTCAGTATTATTTTTAACATTGTACATTTCATAGACCAAGATTGCAGGCTTCCCACATCATTTTTTGACCATTATGTACACATTTGTGTTAAGTGGACTCAAACAAGAAAAGTACTGCAAAAGTACCGGCCGTGGACGTTAAGATTGTGTCACCATCGAAGCGGCGTGCTGCAATAGTCATGACATGCAATACATTTAAGACAGAAATATTGACAAACATTTAATATTTACAATACATTTAAGCGAGAAATATTGACAAACAATCATGCAGATTTCGGGTTATCAACCTGCAGCGCAAATTCTACATGATCAGTCAGAGTTGAGCGCAGTCGTAGAAATTAAGGGAAAAATCACATGAATCTAGCATGGAACCTAGTACATGTGGTCAGAATAATTCAGCTATTTTATTTGTTCTTTTCCACGTTCAAATTCCTGACAAATGTCGTTTGGTGAAATATTTGAAGTTTTGTCACTTGTTCACTTTAAGCGCATTTAGGTGCGCAATTATGGAGCGACAGACGAATCATAGCGCGGTCGCGTTTAAGTAGACCACGTCACAGCACAGCGTAATAATGCCAAACTAGAACGCTTACGGTGTCCCTGAAACGGCGCGGCCGTGGCGGTACCGGCGGCAGGACGTCTGTCAATCTAACAGCAGATTGATATCCAATTGCCAGTTGGATAGTGCGGGGCGTCTCGATTTCCTCCAAATTTGGTGTGCAGGGCCTTCTCAACACGCTGATTCCGAAAATCACTGTCTTTGAGGTGGAATTTTGCGTACTTTTCGAGTTATACGCTGCGTAACATACCAATGTGATATTGCGGGGCGTCTCGATTGCCTCCAAATCTGGTGTGCAGGCCCGGTGTAGCCGACAGTCAACGTGGCCGTCGCCGGGGGACAGGCACACGAACTTCCAGTGGTGCCGTGCCTCGCCGCTCAGGAAAAACGGCTCCCACAAGCCGTCCCGCGATGCCGTTCCGCAGGGTGACACCGGCTTGACGGCCGCTAGAAATATGTGGCACTTGTGCATAGGCGCACCCAAAATTTCACCAGCGGGACACAACTTCAACGCTTTCACTGAAAACCGCGGTACGGCCCTCGCCGTTTCTAGCGTACCTGGAACTGCTGAAATGGATGCTGCACATTGTTGATCTTCTCTTTTTTGCGGACTTACATGCAGTTTTCAACTTTCAGCATACTGTTACTTACGCACGAATACATGGCCTTAAATTTGGTAAGGGGATGGATAGGATGAGGTGCATATACCTACATGGGGGCCACTACTTAGCCTAATATTTGTCTCGGAGTAAGGTCAGAGAGAATTTGAGTTTGCATAGTTACGAACAGTCCTCCGTTGGCTCCCAAATCGAATCGACTAGGTTGCTCTGTTCACCTCTTCTCAGTTAACAGCATCCTGTTTGCGGTTTGCCGTCTTTTTTGCACATCGATGTATATTTGCTTCCGCAGTACCTGTGCCCTCAGGCCGTGCCATCGTGCTGGTAGCTTTGGAACTTGTGCTTTTTTTTGCGTCTTTGGCTGCCCCAGCAAGAACGCTCTGACCAGTGTCCCTGGCTGCCTCAGAAGGTTCTGTCTGATCCATCCCCATGGCCGTCGGCATGTGTAAGCGTACGCAGTGTCGCTGCTGGAGTTAAAATCGGACACTCTGTGGCCGGCGTTCGGCTTCAGCTAGGTGTCCGTGCTGCTAACGCCGGTGCCATTCCAGGCGCGTCACGGTGCCACACTGGCCGCCGCCTGCCACAGCCAGCCAGCCAAAATGAAGTCCAACGGCGTGGTCATGGTGCTTCTCGCAGAGGTTGTCTTCAGGGCGGCGCCCGAGACTGGTGAGCTCGCCGAGGGATGCGGACCGGCATGGGATCACGGACGGATTGGATCGGACGGTGCTCGCTCAGAGTATGTCGCGATGGTGGGTCTCACTTGTGGATGTGGTTCAGCCAGCGTTCCAAAATGCATTCAGCGGGCTGTGCGGGATTTAGATATACATTAATGCTACCAGAATCCTGGCTATCCGGCGACGGCCCCGCACGCAATCGGTTTGCGCCAATCCGTTGCCCTTTGACCCGACCCAGACACCTGACCTACTTAGTGCATTTGTCAAGCCTGAGGTGCATAGATACTGGTTTCACAGCCGCGCAGTCCGATGCTGATTGGCTGATTTTGAACAAGGGGATGGGCAGTCGGCAGCGAGCCACAAGCCGGGGTGTAATAACATGAAACATGTCCACATACGTGCCATCCAAGTGACCGAATATTAGAACACTGGGTTGAGCCGTCGATTCGTGCGACTTTGACGGTCAAGCGGCCTTTAGAACGCGGTGCATAGCCACTGTGAACGCTTTCATCATTTTGCCGTGCTGCCGCTGAGAACAGGCTGTAAAGTATCTGTGGTGATAATTTGAACCATCCCAAACACGCTGTGGCTGCTATCAACTGGCTGCCGAATATTTAAAATGATTCTATCTGGTTCAGATATTGCTCACGAGTGACATATCAGTGGTTGTGTTACTTGCTGAATTTATTCGGGATCTTTCTCTACGCTGTTGTATGTGGTAGTCATGCTGCAGAATTCTGCTAAACCTTGGTCTCAATTTAGATGCGTTCAACGCGATGTGCGTACCACTTGGTGATGTTTGCGCAATGACATCTTCATCTCATGTTATGGCGTAATGCAAATGGCATAAAGTGATAATATTTCATGTTTTGGTGGCCTGGCTTGCTGAGAAGTTATGTATTGTAGCAGGCGATGTTTTGTAAGACTCGATGTCGTTGAAGCCTGTCTCGTCGCGACGCCTGCGCCGGTCGCCGGTCTGACGGGGCACTGTCGTGTTCACAGCTGTCAGCCTGATTCCGGGCTTGCCATCGGCCGTGTCTGGGGAGCAGGCGTCTGGCAAGCCGTTCCCCGTGGTGATGCTGGTTCACCTGATTCTGCTGACGCGCTTGCTGATGGTCAAGCTGGTGCCGTTCGGCCAGCTCCTGGCCACGGCGGCAGCCGACAACGACGGGTCGGAGGCTAGCATCTTCAGGAGGCCGCGAAACAACACGGGGTCAGGCGAGGTGATATATGCCTTCTCTTTTCAGGGTGAAAACGCGCTTGCTCTTCATGGATCTAGTTTTGAATGTAGACGAACTTACTGACGGATAATTTGATATTAGATTCACTGGACGGGATAGCCATATGCATAGTTCGTAGATGCGTGTCGGGGAAGCCAGGCTTCAATGCGTTTTGAAATATGTGCCCTGGAATTCCCCTTTGGGCCTGTCCGTATTAGTTCACTGGAGAAGGTCAGTTCGCGAGATGTAAGTGATAACCGTGTGGTATGTATTGGCACGGTGGTATGGCCCAGTGACATCCTTCTCAGCTTTGTTTCGTTTCCAACCTTTAAGGTGGTGGAGTAATAGTCCGACGTAGTCACTATCATTGTTTGTCCTAACCAAAAACTGACAAGATGTCGCTTGTGACCAAATCAATCGTGCCTTACCGCTGGAGCCCGAAGATTTGGGTGATGTCACCGCCTGTCTTATCTCCCAAGGACGCTGGTGACGCTGGTGGAGCAGCGCATGCTAGTTGTGCACGCCATGCCCATGTTGTTGGCTGACCGGCCACATCAGCCCGCCGTTATTGACCGCAGTGGAGACACCGCACTACGCGAGCCGGCCGGACTGCGGTGGCGACACACCGGTGGTCAGGCGGCCCAAGCAGCTGATAGCCGACTGCATGCCGAAGCATGGGACGGCACACGACGTGCGGCGCCGAGCGCTGATTGCCACCGACCCCGTCCGTACCCAGGTGCTGACGGCAACCAGCCTCGTCCCCACGCGTCACTGACGGATTTTGTTGCCCGCATCCCGCACTGCTTCACGCGGTGGATCAGGCAGGGGATGGAAACGAACTGGGGCCGCGGCAATGTATCGTTGATGATTCTCTTCCTCCGTGAAGCGACGTTTTTACTGGCATTGCCTGTCGCGTGTTCGTACTCATGTGATGGCCGTCATGCGGGATGACTGGCTGGATAGCGACGAAGATGTGTGGCAAGGTCATTGTGCTGCGTGGCTTCAAATGTTCACAGGAGTGCGGCGTGTGTGACCCCAAAAATGTCAGGAATCATCAGTGCGAGAAAAGCAGGTGATGGTGGCCTTGAGAGTGGTGTTTTAGAACTGATTTATTGTGAGGTCCGATGTGCCTAGCTCATAGTCAAGTATTGTGTCGTTTGTGCATTTCCATATGCCGAAAATGTAATAAAGTCAAACTTTTTTAGGATGTTGTTTGTAACGTAAAATACACTTCGCATGTGTACAAAGTGCGGAAAATAAAACTTAAACTTGATTTAAGTCCCAAAGTAGTCGGCTTTTCACGGACCCACGGGTGCGCTTTAGTACTGACATAAGCATCAAAAGCAGCGGCAGCGAGAATTATCACTTTCCATTTGTGTAATGGTGGGATGATGTTTCCTGACCAGACGTTTTTCCGGGAACGATTGTCCAAGGTCCAATCGAAACCACGAGGACGGATCAGCTCTCCGTCCAACAGTGTCCAAAAATCAGATTGCCAAGTAAAATTCCATGCATGAAATACCGTTGCTCACTGCAACCCGTAACTTCACCTTCCAACCCACGGTACTGCACTTCCTCATTCTGAACAAATTTTTGAACGGAAAGCAGCATGCCCGTGGGATAACTAAGGAGAATTGCGCATTTAGGCAGCATTAATATCTTGCAGGTTTCACTGCCATTAGGGCAGCAATCTAGAGCTGCCACATTCTACGCCTTTTAACTCCAAAGGCCTTGCATACAAAATTTGGAGGCGATCGAGACGCCCCGCAATATCACATTGGGATGTTACGCAGCGCATAACTCGAAAATTACGCAAAATTCCACCCCAAAGTCAGTGATTTTCGGAATCAGCGTGTTGAGAAGGCCGTGCACGCCAAATTTGGAGGCAATCGAGGCGCCCCGCAACATCACATTGGGATGTTACGCAGCGTATAACTCGGAAATTGCGCAAATTCCACCCCAAAGGCAGTTATTTTCGGAATCAGCATGTTGAGAAGGCCGTGCACACGAAATTTGGAGGCAATCGAGACGCCCCGCAATATCACATTGGGATGTTACGTAGCGTATAGCTCGGACAATACGCAAAATTCCACCCCAAAGGCAGTGATTTTCCGAATCAGCGTGTTGAAAATCCCCTGTATACCAAATTTGGAGGCAATCGAAACGCCCCGCAGTATCACATTGGGATGTTACGCGGCGTATAACTAAAAAATTACGCAAAATTCCACCCAAAAAGCAGTGATTTTTGGAATCAGTGTGTTGAGAAGGCCCTGCACACGAAATTTGGAGGAAATCGAGACGCCCCGCAATATCACATTGGGATGTTACGCAGCATATAACCCGAAAATTACGCAAAATTCTACCCCAAAGGCAGTGATTTTTGGAATCAGCGTGTTGACAGGGCCCTGCACACGAAATTTGGAGGCAATCGAGACGCCCCGCAATATCACATTGGGATGTTACGCGGCGTATAACTAAGAAAAATACGCAAAATTCCACCCCAAAGACAGTGATTTTCGGAATCCGCGTGTTGAGAAGGCCCTGCACACCAGATTTGGAGGCAATCGAGACGCCCAGCAATATCACACTGAGATGTTACGCAGCGTATAGCTCGAAAATTACGCAAAATTCCACCCCAAAGACAGTGATTTTCGGAATCAGCGTGTTGAGAAGGCCCTGCAAACCAAAGTTGGAGGCAATCGAGACGCCCCGCAACATCACATTGGAATGTTACGCAGCGCATAACTCGAAAATTACGCAAAATTCCACCCCAAAGGCGATGATTTTCGGAATCAACGTGTTGAGAAGGCCTTGCACACGAATTTGGAGGCAATCGAGACGCCCCGCAATATCACATCGGGATGTTACGCAGCGTATAACTCGAAAATTACGCAAAATTCCACCCCAAAAACAGTGATTTTCGGAATCAGCGTGTTGAGAAGGCCCTGCACACCAAATTTGGAGGAAATCGAGAGGCCCCGCAATATCCAACTGGCAATTGGACATCAATCTGCCGCTATATTGGCAGACGTGGCGGCAGGTGCGCTCCGCCGCCAGCGCCGGCTTTTTTGGCGCGCCTGCCGTCGTCGAACATGGCGCGTTAGCTGCAGCTGCAGCCGCCAATCAGTAGCCACATGTCTCTTGGCCGAGCAGAAAAGGCCGGCGCCGGCTTTTTTGGCGCGGCCGACGCTGTCGAGAATGGCGCGTCAGCTGTAACTGACATTCAATTGCCCCACTATGGACGGAGGCCAGTCACAAGTTATTACTTGTATTTGGTGACGAAATGAGAAGATAAAAGTGATGCAAGCATCGAGTTTTAATTGACATCCGAACGAGCCGTGACAAGGCCAGTTGAAAAACACTCGCAGCGTTTGATGGCTTGAAATTGGGACCTCCGCTAAAATCCGGCTGGCTTGTGCACCAAGAGAGTTGAATAAATATTTGGCTGTTTTTTTCTGATGTTTGAAAGCACTGAGGTGCACTCGGAAATCGCAAAGATGTAGGTACATGGTTGGCATTGTACAAGAAATTACCATAAGTTGCTGGAGTAAAACGTTACCAGAACCGTTGTCACTTTTCTGGGCTCCAACCATTCATTTTAGGAGCTGAGACCGGACATGAGCCGAAGCTGGAGCCGGAGCCGGAGCCGGCACTGGAGTCAGCACCAGAGCCAGGCCAGTGCCGGAGACCGGCCAGTTGTTCCCAGTCACCGATGCGCGCCCAGCCGGTGGTTCCAAGTCACCAATGCGCGCGTAACAAAGGTTACGCTGGACAGGAAACTCAACAGCCAGGTGCGCATTTTGCTCTGCAGGCGGATTCCTTAAAACCTTCCTAATGCAAAAGTAATGACTAGATTTATGTTGTGAATAACATCTTTAAAGTGAAAAAATATTTTCGACAGCTATCGCCAGCTTTTCATGAACAAACTATTAGTTGTATTTTATCGTAACAGCCAAGCAGCAGGCTAACACGTACTGTATATTTCTTTCAGGTCTTCCCAAACAATTATCGTACGCATAATAGTACAAATCACGAGTCATTTGAAGCAATAAGCCGTTCGCCCTTTTCTGAATGCATCTCGTTCGATGTGATTCGATAGAACTGGAGTGAGCTATAAACCATTCTCAGTATTATAACTGATCACATGTATATGACGAGCAGTGTGTGGAATGTCAGGGCTGCTTCAAGGGCGATAAACAAGTGTCCAATACAACAGTGTATCACAAGTGTGCTTGATCGCGGGTGTTTCACAGGTGTGTTTTATCACAAAAGGTGTTCACAAGTGCGTCTTATCACAAAGGCGTTTCTTAAGAGGTGTTTCAAAGGACTCAGCCAATGGCCGATGCTAGGTACTTGTGCTGCCACTTTGAGTCCACAGGCCCGCATGGCACGGGCTCAAAAAGTCGCCAGGCTTTTGACGGCATACATGCAAACGATTTCAGTTAAAAAAGCACCGCGCATCGCGCGTCACGCATCTTCTATACACTTAAACGCTTTTAAGCTAGCACAAACCACGCATCAAGGCACATATCACGTTCGCACAATCGCCCATGGTGCCCTGTACGCCAAGGTGTGGTCGCTGATTTCTTTAACGAACATATTTACTTCGTTTCCTGCCTGGGTGGTCCTGTGCTCTGTAGATGACTGAGCTCCGAAAGTGGCAAGAGGTCTATACCTCGCTGGAAGTCAGCCTGAGCGTGTTCTGCCAGAAACGGTCGCCGGAAGGGGTATTCCCTGTTTTGCTTTTAGCGCCTCGCAGGTGTTCATTACAACTCAAACGGATAGGTCACATGAACTCCGCGACAAAGGCTATGCCCCTCCCACATTTTTTTTCACACAGTTTACACTTAATTTCGTAAACCACGTTCTTTTGTGTGCAAATCCCTTGAAACTCAGACATGCA
The DNA here is from genome assembly GCF_011947565.3 of Pollicipes pollicipes. NCBI lineage: Eukaryota > Metazoa > Arthropoda > Thecostraca > Pollicipedomorpha > Pollicipedidae > Pollicipes > Pollicipes pollicipes. The sequence continues at coordinate 26,899,039 of NW_023596818.1, read as the reverse complement.
TAACTGACGACTACTGCCCCCCCTTGCACTTAGACTTCCAACGCACTCAATGTTTTCTTTTACTTCTTCCAACATTCAACGTAAAAGTCGCGGAGAATATCCAACGCCCAACAGCAAAGTCCATATTCTATCTATCCTCTTTCTTTCCTATTGTTGTTGTATTGTTTCCTTTCCTATTGAGTTGGATGATCGGAAGACTATCTCATTATCTTGGTTTTTCTCCGACGAATAAGGCTATTCATTTTTCGTTGTAAAAGCCAGTGTTTGTTTGTAAAATTGGCCACTTGTCTAGTTCGAAGCGTTTAAAATCTTCAGACTGGTCATTTCATACGGCATGCCTACACATATGGATGTCTAGGACTGTAGCCATCATATGAGACCTGGCAAATGTTGAGTCAGGCATCGTTTGGAATTTCTGTACCGTTTGGAGTTGTTTGGTTTTCCTGATTTTCAAAGTAAAGACTGACTTTATTTTAAAGAGCCTTCTGAAGAGCCTAGACAACTTTGTCTTAGACAAAGATAATTTACACCTGGGACCAAAGAGACACCGTGGTGGCTCTTCCACAAGCTATTCAAAACAGGTCGTAGTTTCATATAAAAAATTGATAAAATCAGCAGTTTCTCTATTAGATCATGAAAACAGGTATAAGAATTAATGCTTTTAGACTTGGAAATACTTGTGGTGACCCTTATATGATCGTCAAACTGAGGTATGTGTACCTGGCATCGATACGTGTCTTACTGTAAGCCATGGTAAAATCATTAAAAAGGGATTAAGACGCTCAAAGGCTTCTAAAAGCTTCTTGTTTGGTCAGCAATAATCTTATAAGTTTGTGTATGTGTGTCTGGAATGAAAACAAAGTTGGCGCGCCCACGCAGATTTCTGGGAGACACCTGCGTAGTCATCTCCATCACAAGGCCTCCACGCGACAAGCGTGATTTTAAAAATGAAATGACGGCGATTCCTTGTGTAATCCCTCTCACCATAGGTTTGAAAAAGGCCCTTAATTTGGTATGCATGCTCTCGAATAGTTACTCCTGTTTTTCGCGACACAACTTCTCAGTTTGGAAGTGTGTTCTGGAAGTAAACAAAGGGTTCGCTCCAACTGTTTGTTGCTTGGTGTACCAATGGGAGTGCCGTGCCCTTAAATCTCAAGCAGTTGGTATGTACAATGTTGGGCACACTTCCTGAACACACATACAAGTTCATTGCAATCGCAAACAGGCCTCTGCGAGCCATTAATATTCCACTGTCCACGGGCACTACGCGGTTCTTACTGGAGGAAGACATGGATAGGGTGTTTTATCAATTAATATCCTGTCTGCCAGTCTTGGTCTCACCTATCCGCTACCCCTTCACAAAACTGACTTTATCTGCTGAAAGGCATATTTAGGGAGGCGAGGTTGTGAAACTCATGGCGAACTATCTCCCTTCTCAATCATGCAAAAAATTGACACTTCTGGCATAATACCACCAGCAAACAAACTATATTAACTTTCACTTTCAAAGTAAACTGTGTCTAATGCAGGTAGCCCGTCTGCTTCCCAAACTGTACTTCATGTCCATGGTGATTGCATTTAGGGCTGAATCAGGGAATTTTTTCACCTCGGTGTTCGCGAACAATAGTGGGATGCGCCATATTCCCACCCACGCAAACGTCATGCTCACAGGTGCGGGGAAAATATGCATACGGATGAACACTGCAGAAAGGCTCCCTTCCATAGTTAGTATTGCTGCAAAAGGGGCTCCGCAGCCGCAAACAGTTAAAATTGTCCTCAGAGATAGCCGAATGTTGCCTGTTACTGCACTCTCATGAGAATCGGACCAAGTCAGACGAAATAACCCGTTATCCGAAGTGAATGTCTTGGTTGAGGGGAGTTGGGTATGTGGCCTGTTTTCTCATCCTTCCCTCCTCATTGCTTGCCATCTGCTACACCACCCGTTCATGTCAAGTTTACGCAGCCAGGTTCAATGCTACCAAAATATCAATGAAATATTTTCAAGCACGGTATAGTTTTTGAAAAGGGGGGCTGAGCAACGAAAAATTACGCATTCTACCCCCCAAAATATGTGTACCTCAAGATGGCACACTTCTTCACAACCTTGATGGGGCCAAGAACCGTACAGGGAACTGCATACACACCTGGCTTGAAGATATATGTGACTGGTAGCCACGCCAAATCAGGCACGAAGTGAAAACGGCGTAAACTGACGCTTCACATAATGAGCCATTCTCATCTCCCCCCCCTCTCCCCTTCGCGAGAACTGCCTTCAGCCATTCTAACATCAAACCCGCGGCTCTCGTGGAAGGGAGCGAGACTGGGCGCTTGCGGGTGCCGCAGCGAGTCGAAAGCCTTTTCTATGTCTTGAAAAGACAGTCCGGATAAACTCAGGGCAATATTCCCTACCTCGATCATACATTCTCGTCGACTCCCGGCGAACTGTAAATGCTTCGGTGGGTGGTGGCATCGCCAATAAAGTTGGCAAGGCCAAAAAATTGAACCTGGGCGGGTGTCCGCGAAACTGCAATGTGAATGCCGCCTGCGAAGCCTGGGGCGCGGCTCGCATCAACGGGCAGGTGTGGTGACCTGATGGGACCGCGCGATTCCGTCGAATGCGTATTAGCACATCTTGCACAACCTGTAAATAACATCGTAAACCAAGCGCTATGCACGAAGAATTGTTTGGTGCTCGAAATCTTGAAGTCGGTTCATGGATAGCTGAGATATGAGCTCTATTCGATCAATTTTTACGCTTCTAATGCATTAGGCGTAACATTAAACGAGGCAAAACGTCATTACTTTTATTAATAGAACACAAACTGGACAAAAGTGCATCGCAAAGGTTTTTGTTCTTCTCGCTCAAATAAAAAGGTTTCTAGAAGACCGTCGGCTTGATCCATTGTCAACCGTAGTATATTTTGTACCTTTGCATTGAATACGTGTTGTTTTTAGAGCAGTAAATCTACTGAATAAGGGACCGTGAAAACTCAAAATGGCTGTGAAGGGAAAAGACTTGCCATAAATTAACTCAGGGTCATTTTATGCTCTTGGTTTTTGCAGGCAAAGTGGTTACATTGATATGCATAATCGACTCTACATTCCTAACACGATTTCTGTTCTGTAAACAAAACATCGTGTAAAGAATTTGCCCCACACGGGTTTTTCGTTGAAAGTACGGGCATTACCTTTGAATTCACAGGGTATTTGAAGCTGAGCGATCACTTTATTGCACCGAACCCCTGAATTTCAAAAAAAAAACAAACATTTTTTGGAGGCAAAGCTACTTCTCAAATACTTCCAGCAACGTACAACTTCAGGAAGGTTTGCTGTTTGCCGTTTTATTGAATGGACTAGTTTCCAACAAATTAATTGTTCAGCATGACCAAAACTGCCCAAGATTGTATCGTCCCTTGACGGTTTAATAATAAAGACAGTGTTTCAAAAAGGCTATTAACAGAAAGCACAGGCCACGGGTTACACATAGACGGAGTTCAAGCATGAAAAGGTACAGTGAAGGTTACAAGTGACTTTTCAAGTAACTGCGGTACGGAAATGTGCATTTCTTAAAAATGTCCTGCTGCACCCTTCTGGCATCAACACGCGCTCGGGTGGCCGGCTTAAGCCCTTCGCTCGGGGGGGGGGAGTCAATTTGCTAGATAGCTGGAACGGTAGGTAGCTGGAACGATAGGAACAGAACTAAGCTGGCTGGAAATATCAAATTCACAGGGTAGACTGACCTATACGTGAGCTAAATTGTGCCAAAATTTGATGTTCCTAGGTCATAACCTTGGTCAAATAAAGTTGAACAACGTCAAATTCCAAATTGGTGTCTCAAGTGCCCCCAGAACCCCTCATGCAGCCGCCGTAAATGTCACGGCCCAGCCCGGCCGACGGGTCAAGGGGTCCACGTGCACCCGGGCAACACGCGTTACCCGAACGAGGCCTGTATTCAACTGCCCGCCGCACGCGCATTCCCCGCTAGCGTCCGCGGCTCCAAACGCCTCAAGCTATTCATAGGTCACATTATACGGAGGCGGATCCAGGGTGACGCAGAGCACGACTTTTCTCCCTCTCACAAAACCGAACTCAAATTCGGTCCTCGTAATAAAGCAAGGATAATACAAGTGCACCACTCAGTAGTATGTCCATCATTGTGCACGCGTTGCTCGATAACGCGGGTAAAGTATACGGGCTAAGTTCAGACATGAAGTTCAGACAAACGATGTTCCCAGTCACATCCATGAGACTGGGGCACGGTGCGTAGCCGTTGCTTAATATCCAGGTGTTTTCTTCCAACTTTACTCACGGCCTCGTGATCATAGCCAACACTGAACCGTGCGCGAACACCAAAATGCTCGCACAGCACCTGAACACCGAGTTTTTTTTTAGCAGATATAGCCCACGTCACTCTCCAGCAATTCGGGCGGCCCAAACGTCAAAAAGTGATGCACTAGCTTCTCCGTGATGCCTTCAGACGACCCAAAATAAACCAGATAACACGCCAAGAAACCGGAAAATGTATCCACACAGTTAGCAGGTGACATCGCTCTGGCACCGAATTCCGAAGCCTGGCAAGAATGTGTATGATGAGGGTCTCGTTCGGATAGCTGGCTTCCTGGGGAAGAAGTGATGAATTCTGCAGCCTGGTGCTCTTTCTTTGACTGCACCGTTTGCAGCCTCGAACAAGGTGCTCTGTCGCTCTTCATCCCTGGACAACAAGCATATCTGCTCAACTTCTCATACAGCTTAACGCAGCCCCCTCCCCCTGATCCGGCGAATCAGGGTTCTAGCTCCGCTTGGCTTCAAAGCTTTGTTTGGTTTGATGGGCGCGGAGGGGGGCGGGGCTCCCGGCTCGTCTGTAACTCTTGCTCGGCCGTATGGCTGCAACGATCGTGGACGGGCGTTGATGGTGGTACCATTATCGCAATATGCCCTATTCTTGAAACCATGTCAGATGACTTCATCGTTATGACTTCATCAGTCTCTCGGAAACGGTGGTCGCCAGATTTGCATGTGTTGGTTGTAAGCGGGTCACAAACTTGTTCTTGAAAACCGCCGGCATCTTTTTTAAACATTGCAGCCAAATAAAACACTGAAGCCACCGCACCATTCTATTGACAACGTTTGTGAATAAACAGGGCATACACGATGTCATCGGGAGGTCTCCAGTTGGTTAAATCAGTTTACCATGTCGACCCTCAAAGGCCTCATAAGCAATATCTCTTGAGTGAATACGTCCCATAACGCGCCGCACATAGGTCGTGTATACGCCGGATGGGTTCACAATACCCCTTCGCTAACAGGCACAGAAAAACCAAAACATGCACACGCGGTCAACTTCTGACTCCCAACGTCTCCGAGACGTGTTCTTTAAACGCACGCCTGCCAGTGCTGGAAGGGCATCAGCTTCCACTCGCACAAAATCATGCTTGCCAATGGGATCGGGAAACCATGATGCAACACGTGCATCCGAAACTGATAAAACATCCTATTTATCTTTTTAACAGTTGCCACTTTTACCACCACATTTCTGACAACTTTTGGAAACTTCCATCGCTCCTTACGAGACAGGACAATGTCACGGGACTCAAGTAACACTCCAATATATTTTTCCATCACAAGATTTGCATTTTGGGGAGTGCTTTAAGAACCGGACGTTGGATTTGAGGGGTCGCTGGTTTGGTTTCTTCTCTATCGAAGCTGGGATTGTCAGTGGCCCACTAATGTTGCATAACGGCCTCTACGTAGTTGGATACTGATCGCGTCTTGTTTTGCGCTGATATACGCTGATTTCGTCGCCGACAGTTGCAAGCTCATAGGATTTATTGACTGTGTGCGACGCTTGCCGGTCATAAGCTCTGTCAACCTCGGACTCATGGTACAGGCTCAAATCACGCAATATTTCAGCGATTTCACCGATGCCGGACGTTGCCGGCCGGATGCCGCGGAAGTGGCATCGTTCATGCTCTCCGTACGATTGGCAGACAAATTTTACCCATAATTCCTGCACTGAGACTGTGAAACTTACACTTCTTGAACAGTGCGAAAACTTCACTCCCTTTTGGCCCGTGGCACTTATCAACTTGGCCGTGCACGCCTCGAGGTGCCAGGAGAGTAAATCAGCACCGGTCATATGAACCCAACCGGCTTTTTGGCCAAAAAGATCTGTTAGAATGACATTCTGCACGGGTATCCCGATGAGCGTATTAATAAGGTTACACTCAATGTTACGCCTGAAATGGATGTGGCAGAAAGATGGTCCATCGTGAGGAAACCATGCGTTAAGTGAATTGTGGACAACCTCGTTACCATCTCTACCATATGGGGCCAACGATTTTTCATGGTCTACCATCTGGCGCACTTTGCATCAAAGGATAAATCGTGCACTTCTCTTTACTGGTATGGACCATGCTTGAACCCAGCGCGGTTGGATGCTTCCGCGTAGCATTTGAAGTAACGCTGAGATTTCCGTAAGGGGACGCGGTGAGGAAAATATGACATCGATATCGCGTATCATATGACCCCGACATGGCGTGTCGTGGCTTCCCTCGATATCGGCTTTTTTGGTAAAAGAAAATCATTTTTCGGAAGCACAGATGCGCATTTAAAACAAAAACACTTGTTATTACCTCGACGATTATGTTTCACTGTCAATCCTTTCTTGAACAGCTTGTAGCGAATAAAATAGCGCGTTTTATGAACTTAACAGCCTCAGATGTTTAAATTACCTTTGTTAACATGATATAGTGCCGGATGTTGGTTATGCTCACGCCATACCCCCAGGCTGTTCGTGACTGCGTCCAACTCGTGATTATTCAGCGGGACCTGAGTGCCCCAGCTCCGGACATTTTGTGAAAACCGTCAACATTATTGTGAGCTTCATTCGAAATGTGGTGACGAACCTGCCCCAGAATAGCCCCCATTTCTTTAACAAACATGCTTATCTCGAAAGGGTCTTTAGTTTTTTTTTTGTTTCACAATGCTCTTCGGGGTTCTCATTGATCTTGGACGCGTATTGAGGCGATAGGCCAGAGTCTGCGTCAATCACAGAGCAGTAGCGGCCCAAATCTATCGCTGCCATTCATTTTTGTTGTCCAGATTAGTCTATTATTCTCTCCGATGTGCCTGCCTTGAAAAAAAATCCGGCTCAGTCTTATGCCATCACAGGAATGGTAACTTTGGCTACGCTTGATGCCAACGCTTTTGCAATTATCGTCTACCAAATGTCGAGCAGGCTAATTTGGCATTTCAAATACTGATGAAGATGGCAACCTGAGATCAACACTTGTGGCCAGTTTCTCAAAGCGAAAGTACAATCTTACGCCAAGCATTAATGTGTACTTCTGATTTTACAAACTACACGTTAAGCCAGTTTCTCGAAGCCGTCACGTGACCTTTGTCGTAGTTTGTACAGTTTGGCAGTGGCG
>NW_023596818.1:26824488-26890666 GCF_011947565.3 Pollicipes pollicipes | reverse complement strand
TGATCAGGCAGACAAAGATTATTGAGCGCTCCTTTTAGGAGCAAGAGAAACTGAAGAGTACTTGTGCAGACATTGTGAGAGGTTGATGCGACCAAGTAGTTCAGTCAGTTTGTAAAAAGGTGGAGTCCTCTGTTCCTCTGCAGTTCCTCTGCAGCCAGCTGTTAGTATTGGGTCCAGAGCTGCCCAGGAAATCTCAGGAATGTTTGACAACTACATTGATAAGGAAAAAAGGAAATGAAGTGTAGTTGTCCATAACCTACCAGAAGAGGCAGGTGAGTCCCTTAGTGGCAGAACCCAACAATATATGGCCAATGTCTCTGAGATTGCGAGACAAGAATTCAAGCTGAATGTCCGCGCAGTCAGAGCCTTCCGGGTTGGAAAGAAGCTTCCAGGCAAGCATATGCTGATGATAGCGACACTTGAAAACACAGAGACCAGAGCTGAGCTCCTGAAGCTTGCCCCGCACCTGCGGCATAGTAGCAACTGGAGTAGGTTGTTCATTTCTCAGGACAAAACCCGCAAAGAGAGGGAGGAGGATAAGAAACTGAGAGAGGAACTCTTCAGGAGAAGGGAGGCAGGTGCGCTAAACCTGGTGATCAGGCAGGGAAAAATCATCAAGCAGAGTGCCCCATTGTCACAAGTGGCTGATGGAACCAAAGGTACCAGTGTGGTTTACTCTACCGTACCAGCGGCAGCTCCATGTATCCTGCAAAGTGATGAAACATCAACAGCTCCAGCGGTCTGCCAAGCTGATGGTTTCAGAGGCACCAGCATGGTTCTTCCGCTTGCCTCTGGACCAACTACAGTAAGCCTAAGTAAGAACTCCAGGGGCACTCAAGCAGGATGTCGCCTTTATTGGACCCTGCTGGTGGGGGTATTGTGGGTTACCTCACTCAGGGTCCCAGGGGTTCTAGGGGCTCTGACAGGAGTGATAGCAACACAGCGACCTCAGTCACTGGGGATGGATTCATGGATCAGCACACCAAGCTCAGGCTGGTGCTGGTTCCCCCAGTCCACAATGACTACACAAGGCGACTTTAGGCGACTTTAACTTGCCTCAGATTGACTGAGCAACAGAACGGTCGTCAGCTACAGAGAGTCGCCCAACCCACTCACTGATAGACGCCATTCAGGGCTGTTTCTTGTTCCAGCATGTGCAGCAGCCAACACGCTACCGGGTTGGTGAAGCTCCTAGTGTTCTGGACCTCATTTTCACAAATGAGGAGGGCATGGTGAGCCAAATCAAATGCCTGCCAGGGCTAGGCAACAGTGGCCATGTGGTAATCAGGTACACTTTGGTCCGCTACTCTGGGCTACAAACTCCTCGTCCCAGCCAGCTGACACACACAAATTATGAGCATCTGGCTGACACCCTCAAGTCAATGGACTGGTCCCTGATGGAGAGCCTCAGCCTCGAAGATGCTTACAAGTTTTTCAAGGAAAGAATCGCCAGGGCTACAGAGGTTTGCTCCGTCAGGAGAAGGACTAAACCTAAGAGGAACTTGTACATGAACCCAAGGGCCATGCAGCTAAAGAAGACTAATGAAAGAATATGGCGAACGCACACGCGGACTCAGGATGTTCCGGACCATGCCAGGTTTGTGCGTTGTCGCAATGACCTTCGGAAGTTGTCCAGAAACTTTCGGAAAGAGTATACGATTAAACTAGTAGCAGACCTTAAAAGAGACTCAAAGGCCTTTTGGAGGTATGCCAACTCAAGACTACGCCTAAGATGCAGGGCAGAAGATCTTCTTGACGATGATGGAGCGTTGACCAGCAGTAACGAAGAGAAGGCCAATGTCCTCTGTAAATTCTTCGCCAGTGTTTTCACGGCGAAGGGACTAGTGCCACGCCTGGTTACCGTGCAACTTTACTGGACCGTTTCTGGATAACGTGGCCATCTCTACCCAGGCAGGGGCAAATAAATTGGCCGCTCTGAAGACATCCAGGGCCCCTGGGCCAGACGATGTCCATCCAAGACTTCTTCGCGAGCCCGCAGATGTCCTGGCAGCACCCCTCAGCACGCTTTTCCGAAAATCTTTGGCATCTAGAAGGCTCCCCCTAGAGTGGAAGCTTAGCGAGGTAGTCCCGATCCTCAAGAAGGGTAACCGACAATCTCCAGCGAGCTACCGCCCAGTGGGCTATACTGCCATTCCCTCCAAGAAACTTTCGTCCGTGATGTCCTACTTAATCACTTCTCGGAGTCTGGACTTCTTCATGCAACCCAGCATGGGTTTCTCCCTAAGCGGTCCTGTACCACCCAGCTGTTAGAGGTCATGGAGGACTGGGGCGCCGCGGTATAGGATGGAGAGCCGAGGAGTGGCGTACCTGGACTTCAGCAAAGCCTTTGATTGTGTTCCTCACAACCGTCTGCTCTCCAAGCTTCATGCTTACGGTGTAAGAAGTAATTTGCTACGCTGGATCAGGGCTTTTCTTGCTCACCGGATGCAGAGAGTGTGGGTCCAGGGCTCGAAGTCGGACTGGACCGACGTCGTCAGCGGCATCCCGCAAGGGTCAGTACTTGGACCAACGCTGTTCATATTTTTCGTGAACGATCTGCCAGAACAAGTGCGAAGCGTGATCAATATGTCTGCGGATGATACCAAGGTCTACTGTCGCTTCCCGAGGCCCCTGACTAATTCACCTCTGCAGGCTGACCTCGACGCCCTGGTCAAGTGGTCAAAGGAGTGGCTGCTCCCCTTAAGTGAAGCAAAGTGCAAAATAATGCACATCGGGAACTGCAACCCGAGGCTGACCTGCTTCTTGGACGGCGCCGAAATCGCGGTCGAGTCCACCGAGAAGGACCTCGGGATCTTCGTGGATTACCGGCTCCAGTTCCACGTGCAGACGGCGGAAACGATCTCCAAGGCCAACCAGATGCTGGCGGTCGTGAGGCGGTCTTCTGCCGATATCGATGCTCGCACGTTGTCATTGCTCTTAAAGATCTTAGTGCGTCCGCACTTAGAGTATGGCAACGTTATCTGGGGCCCGTTCGGCAAACTGGACCAGAAGCGGCTGGAACGGGTTCAGCAACGAGCTACCCGGCTTGTCTATGAAGTGAGGCGCCAGCCATACCCTGAGAGGCTCGAACTCCTTCAGATGCCCTCGCTGTACTATCTTCGTCGAGAGGAAACATGGCAACAGTGTACCAGCTGTTTCATGGAGGTATGTCGCTGTCGGAAGAGGAGTTCCTGACAAGGCACAACTCGGAGGTGACGAGAGGACACCAATGGAATCTTAGAAAACCTCGAGCTAGGACTCTCGTCCGTTGTAACTCATTCAGCACACGGGTTGTCAACGACTGGAACGCTCTTCCACACCCGGTCGTGTCGTCGACATCAGTTGAACAGTTCAAGGCTAGGCTTGATATGCACTGGGCTGACATCATGTACGACGTCCCACACTGAATCTTCTCATAATTTGAGACTGTTTGGTTACCGGACCGGGAGCCTGATGAGACCGGGACCTACAGGCCTAGTGGCCTTTTACAATCCCCGATCACCATAAGGTAAGGTAAGGTAAAACCCCTCAAATCACTTTGAACAACTTATTCTGATTGTCATGATAAGCCTCTGTCATGGACAGTGTTGGATACGGTCCACAAAGCAATCTCTCTGCTCCATATTTAGCATAAGATAAAGGTGGTCACAAAACTAGTTTTACTGCTTGCCTTTTCAGCTGCAGCAAGCGCATCCATAAAGGTTTGGTTGTACATGTGTAATGACTTAAAGCTTAGGATGTTGGCTTCACATTTTAAATGGGATGGTCTATTTTCTAGAAGCAATATCTATCTCATATTGTAATTGTTGTGCGGCTTGGAGTATTCCTGTGCTAAAAAACTAATGCATGTATACAGTACAGTCATTTGCCAGCCAGCAAACTATGGCATTTATGTACAATATCTTATTAAAGCTGACATGAGAAATCACCCCACCAAATTTGGGGCAAAGTAATCAAGTTATGGAACAAAATGGATGGATTACACGTCCTGAGGCATCATAATTTGTCTTATGAACAAAACTCGATGAATTTAAACGGAAAATGAAAAAATCTGGTTACAAAGCACGTGATGAAAGCAGGTAAGGTTAGCAATTAGTTGCTCCACAACAGAAACTTACTAGCTTTTTAAGAGCAGGCTTCTTTCTGCTTCCCCGCAAAAAAGTAAATGTCTTTCTAATGGTTTGCTGACAGACAGGGTCATCCATCCCAATAATAAAATATAAATATTAATCATGCCCACCAACCGACAGGATTAAAACGCCAAATGAGCAAGATGAGGTCTGCATGAGAAAACGGTTTCGAAGGACAGAATTTCGCTACAAAACACTTCTGTATTAGCTGCGCCAGGTCCGTCCCAAAGCTATGTACAACAGGACAATGTAACGTGGTGAGGCAATGAAACTGGAGTGGCGTAAATTTGCCATTATTGAGCCCTGTCATGGACCAAGAAAAAGGCCAACTGGGGGTTTACCCGAGCAAAAATGGCGGTAAAAATACGTCCCGTGCTTCAAATTGTCTCCCTCATTTCCTATGAATTAACTACTCTTGGGTGCATATCAAACATGCTTGCGCGGCTGGCGAAATGAATCCATTTATGTGTGAAAATTGTGCAAGGTTGCAGTTGGCACATTTTGCAGAGATTGGTCAGCATTTTAAGCCAATGATGGTGTCTTCAAAGCTGCTGGAAAAGGAAGGAAAAATGAAGTTGCATCACACTGGTATTAGACCATGAAAAGCAAAGGTAATGAAATAACTGTAAAGACAAAGAGTTATTGGGTCAAATGTTGGCCCAACTAACGGAACTAGAAATATATGACAAAGAGTGCTCAAACGGTGATATTCAGCTTTTAGATTTCATTGAGAAGGCATTTCTTGAATTTTTCACTCATACATTTCGGGAGTGGTGCAAGTTAGTGGTCAAGTTTCATCGGGTAAAATAAATACGTGGAAAGAAATTCTCTACCAGGCTTCGCTGGTGTTTGTACCAGGCTTTACTTTGCCGACGTGGTATTTGCGTGGTGCGACCCGGAAAAATTGGGGACGCGTGAAAAATTTGTACGTGGCACACAGCTGAAAATTGTGATGCATTTGGCAAGCAGACCAAATTTGATGCATGCAACCGGCTGGAGTCGTCGAGGCTCTCGGGCTTGAAGGTACCTGGTGCCCTTGCTCTGCGCATACATACGCATGATTCAGATGCAGGGGAGGGAGGATATAACCATGGGTGTCCAGGTTCTGTGTAGCCTTGTTTATGCTTGATGGTTTCAAGTGAGCTCGCTTCTAAATGACATCTTATAACCTCTGAAAGGGAAATATGGGTTTAGTATGAATGGTTAGACAATATCGCGTAGGAGTGAAAAATTCAAAATAAATGTAGGGAAAAGGAGTGAAAATAACATATCACAGGGTGCTGCTTTACACCAAAGGTCGGCAATTCTATGACACAGTCCTGAAATGGCGGGACGGCACTCTTGGTGGCGTGCGTTCTCCATGAAACGAGAGTGTGACTCACTGGTGAGCCCGGTTGTGACCCCACGGCCTCACCTTCCTTAAAACCACCACTTCTTCCAACCGAAATATTCTATCCTTTTTCCGCAAGTTTTATCCTGGTCCGGGACCGACGAGGATACAACTCCCCACTTTACTAAAAAGTAGCTTGAGCTCTGCCAGGTCACTTAAAGGTCTGAAACTCACTTACCTTATAGAAAAAGTACGGCGAACAAGTTAACCTACAAAACAACAAGGTCCGTCCGATACCGTGGGTGCCAATCCCGTTGAAAAATGGTCGATTTTTGACTTTTTTACTTTGTCTCATTTGAAAACCGCTTAAGTGACCTCCGAGATTTTGCATGGCTTATTTTTGCTCGCGGACATATCGAAAACCGGTCGGTTACCTAGGTTACCTCCTTTGGTTCGCGGAATGAAGTTGTCCGGCGAAGCCGCCAACATTTATGAACAAGGCATAATACTCTCATGCCCTCGCACATTATATTTCAATGCAAAGGCAACTGATCACATGTTGGTGTTTCAGTTTCACTCCGTGGTCCAATTCCTCAGATTCAAAAGATTATGAAAGATCCCGTGGAAACATGAAGATGAATACAACAAACGAAAAAATCGGGCAAAAGCGGGCCTTTTGAAAAAATCTGTTTTGGCAAGTGGCGGACATTTTTCGACTGATCTTGGATTGCAATACGCTAAAAGATGCGCATTTAGACGGGCATCTAATTGTGGTCAAATTTTTGGCATCGGCTACGTATTGGCTGAGAAAAAAGCTTTCAGTGCCATTTTAAACCTCCGTATCAGTGTATGGTAAGCCAACTACTTCATCGATCTTCGATCTCCCAGTAGCGTTTGGTGCGGGCGTTGACGGTGGATCTTTTGGTGTTAAGCAATAAGCAATAAAATATGACTGAAAAAGTTATTAACAAAAGACATGTTTTTACAAACAACATTTTGTTCCTTTTTCACAAAGTCCTTCGATCAGCCTCTTTGGCCATTAAACGAAGCAGTTTTGCATGACAAGTGACATGGCACAGAACACTAAAAACAGGCTAATATTGCATTTTTGCAGTTTTAAGTTTTAAAGTACCTAATATAAAAACCATTCCATCGATTTTAGCTTTCAATTGGCATCAAAAGCAGTGGATGAACAGCAACCTTTTGGTGTTCGCAAATTGTATATGCAACAAAGGAAACTTTAGGTATCAGCTGTGGCGTTTATGCAACACTGCTAAATTATCTCTAAGAAGACTCTTTCACTGACTAGGATGTACCTGAAGCATGTTATGTGTGTGTTACAGACGCATCTTTTGTTTGTTTACGTGTTTCGGATCAGTCCTATAGGGACCGAGAAAAACTGCAGAAAACCGCATATAGTTGGAATTGTGAAAATGGCCGTCTTCTAAGTCTAAGCGTGTGATTTTGTCCTATTTCGAAAAATGACGGGACAGTGGTAAAGATCGCTTGCCTACCCGACTATCACGCGAGATCCAAGTGTCCTGTCGGTATTTTACAAAAAGTTTTGTGTGCAGAATTCCTTGGTGCAAGTTTTTGGTGAACACAAAGGTTGTACACGGTAGAAAAGAAGAGCGGAGTTGCGCTGAACCATAATTTTGTGTTACCGACAGCCTGTAATTTAAAATATATTTCCTGATGCCAACCGACGTTCGAATGGATCTTGCGGACGGCTCATCGTACAAGCTAAAGGTTAAAAAGAGATTTTGGTATAGGTCTCACGATGCAGGCTACGTTATCTTTCTCAAAACTTACCAAAAAGCATAAAAGTAGTGCTTGCCCCATGTTAATTCTGGTAGGACATGGTCAAGTTTATTCATCGTTCCTGTTGCAACGATTTGCACCAAGTTGTAGAAAAGACATAATAAAGAGGAGGGTATAATATTAGTTTGATACAAAAATAGCGTTGCTGCAGCTCGCATAGTGTCGAACCTATGTCGAATCAAACTTTGGCATTTTCCCTTTTTTGTCATATTCAAATATAAATACATGACATAAAAATGCATTTGCCAAGACGCATCATGTTGAATGACCTTGATAATGCTTGATGACGATAAGATGCTCTTGACTATCTTAAAAGTTTCAAGATGGCTTTAGAATTGAGTAAGATAAATTCCAAAAACTTGTTTCTAAAAGCTGACGCAGTGTTAAGCCTATGGAAGTACAACATATGTATTTTCCTTTCAACCGAACACTTCATCCGACTCTAGACTCCCAATCCACGTGTAAAAAACGTCCTGAGTACGAATCTGTCAAAGATTTTTGCTGTCTTTTCAATCCTTCCAACAAAAAAAAACATTTTTTCTGTTTTTTCAAATATTTTTTTGTGTTTCTATGTGCTCTACATAAACAACCAAATATCAAGTGTTTTAAGTACGCCGATATAAAGCGTGTCTAATCAACCATTTGATGCAATCAAGTTATTTAAGTCCACATGCATACCAGGGGACCTATCAAGGCAACGCTCACCCAAGAACAGGTCAAGTTTCTAAAATCACAAATTCAGTTCGTTTTTTGGCTCTTTAAAGACTTTTAAGATGCATTTTCCAGCAGAAAGCCGAATTTGCAATCATATTTGAGATGTCCTCTAAATGTTAGAGTTATACATTATCACACATGAGAACAAGTTGTGAATGACTCTGACGGGCAGAACAAATCGTCAGACAAAAATATATACCAACACAAAACATTTATGTAATCATTGGAAACCTCAAGCTGCCATTTTCAAAGGGAGCTTCAAAGTCTTTTCATTTGCTCACAATTTTGGCAATCGCATGCCTCTTACTATTGTGGCCGGTTCTTTAAAGGAAATGTTCCACCTTTATATGAGGTTTTGAAATGAAACAGCCATCTCGAGGACCTTTCGATGCAGTTCACGGCCATGCCCTTTTTAAGATCCAAAGCCCTCTGATTCCTGAGTTCCATACCCGTAAAAGTGGCAAAAGGTTTATTGAGGGAGTATTTCAAAGCCACCTCCGCAGTGATGATGTCATAGAAACGTCATACCATCGCCGTGATATAACAGGCTGTTTTCTGCTTATGGTCAAGAACAGCGTGACCGCTGATACATTCGCAAAAGCGTTGCCGCGGCACATGGTATAACACGCGGAAGGTGATTGGCTGTTAGCAAGATTTCGCTGCTGAATGTGTGTCGTGAACGCGTGAGCACTTTCGGGTTTTGCGGCACTCGTCAACGGGGCGTTTTTCCTTATATCTAGGCCATGGGTCAAAGTTATGAAAAAAGAACGCTACTGCCTGCAAAAAATACCGAAGAACCCCAAAAATGGCGCATTCCCAAATGTTTTAAAAAGAATACGCAACGGCAACTCGTCTTTTCTTCTTCTGCTGGCATTTTTTTCTTCTTGCATTCACGTATTTCTTACAGACAGCTCGGTTGGCGCCGCGTGCACCGGAGTAAAGCATCTCGCACGGGTTTATGGGTTAGCTAGGCATTATGGAATTAGGGAAACATTTTTTGTAATTTTATGCATATATATATATATATATACATAGATATATATATATATATATATATATATATATATATATATATATATATATATATAGATATATATAGATATAGATATAGATATAGATATAGATATAGATATAGATATAGATATAGATATAGATATAGATATAGATATATATATATATATATATATATATATATATATATATATATATATATATATATATATATATATATATATATATATATATATATATGCCTTGCTAAACATTTAATACATATTGCACCACAAATTAAATCTTGAACCAAAAATTGTGTATTTCAAGTACAACCCCTTGAGCTGCATTACCATGAACCTCCGTTGGGACTTTGTTTGGAAGGGAGCTCAAGGTAAAATGCGGTGTTATGACCAGAAACCCGCGCGGAAGTTGCGGGAAAAACCTGCAATTTGATAGTCCCGCGAGCTGTGCAAGTGTGGAATCACTTATTTCAAAAAAGGGTGTGAGTCAGGGGCTTGCAATGGAAGTGATCAGTGGTGGTGCGTGCCAGTGGCTTGTATTGATCTTGGCGTGATGGGGAGTGCATGCGAGGTTTCTTCTTGTGAGAGAGAGAGCATTGTTTTGGTATTCTCTAAGTACACTGACTCCCAAAAAAATGTGACATATCGATACCTGCCTCCGTCTTTATGTTTGTGTTCGAACAAGACAAGGTATCGATGCTCGTGAACTGAAAAACACTAGCACCTATGTTACAGGGGTGTGCAAAGGCAATTTGCTACCTCATTATGATCTTGACAATATTTCGAACCTATTGCAGCATACAGCATGTAATTAATCCATCGTATGCCATTATATTAGTTATTCATTTTGGCAGTAGGGACAGCTCATTCCTGCGCGTGCTTGATATAAGCTCACATGATGCAGCTTTGCAAAGTTGTCTTTCCGTTAAAAAATTTGAATGTTGTTTGCAGGCAAACATTGCTTGTGAGTCATCATTGTCATAGTCACTGCAGCTTGTGAGATGCTGGGTATTGAGAAAGGTGGAAAAGTATTGCTGTTGGTTTCTTGGATAGCTCTAATAATATTTTTAACGTGAGCCTCGTGTGCACTGCCAGCTTCACCACTTCCTTGCATTCCACCCATCTAACCATACCTACAAGCACTTGTCATGTCTCCAGCCTTGTGCAAGGTTAGCTGGTTTGCAGTGTCATATCACTGCATGTAATGTTTTCTTATTATCTTTTGACAAAACAGCCTGATGGCTGCAGCACGTTGCATGGCTGTGGAAGTGGAAAACATGTTCGCATCTTTGCCGCCTACATTTTGTGGATTCCCAAAACAGGCTGACCAAGTGATGCCACTTATTGGTTGTGTGCTCTGCTGGAAGTGATTTGCATTTTGTACCATGTGCTTTTGGTCAGTCATATGTCAGATGCGGAGTTACTACAAGAATGCACTCTTGACCGGGGAGCAATAATTGCTTTTTAACTAGGGTGGGTGTGCAAAATTCCATCGCAGAAAGACCGCGCAGGAGTGGAAAAATCAATTCACAAAAGATGGAACTTATGAGCTCGTGACTGATGCTTCAGCAATCAAAGACACCTATTTCAAGTTAGCATTGACGTAATATCATAAGCCTGACAAAACTTTTGGTTTTTATCATCTTAAGCCGTTAAAGTGAAACAGAATGCATTAAAGCATAGTCATTTAAGGACAGTGTAAGCAGCATAAAAAATTATTAACACCAATAATTTGATGCTGTTCTTTGCACTTCCCTTCTACAGCACTCTAACACAAAACAAAGCAAAGGAATTCAAAAACAAAATAATAGAAAATTCAACAAGCATAAAACACTAAAAAAAGAACCTTGGACTCCTACATATCAGCCCATCACCAAGTCAAACACAATAGACATACCTCTGGCTTTTGTTAAGACGGGGTCAGGGAAAACAAACATTTTGTCTCTGTTTCTCACAAAATACCAATGCTTATTCCATGAAAGTAGCCTAGCTATGCCTAACGTAAAGAGGCCTTACTTCATCTTATCCTGTCTAACCTGTTTGTATCACAGCAGCAGTTGTGAGTTACTGATTCTTGCACAATTCCTATTGCCACTTGCCATGCACTTAACCAACTAAACCTAACTCAGAGTAGCCCATATGTTGTACATCACCTCAACTCACCCATCTATTGACAGCAGCACTTGTGATAAAAACATGATATAGCTAGTTTTTGGCTGGTTTCAACTTGCATTTTTATTCAGTTCATTTGTGTATGCTTGTTGACATCATACAAAGTTGAGAGCACACAACTCAAAATGCTTGAAATCACTTTGAACAACTTATTTTGATTGCCATGGTTAACCTATGTCAAGGGCGGTAATGGGTATGCTCCACAAAACAATCTCTCTTCTCCAAAAGTAACATAACCTTTAGATGACTATGCCAGTATTGCTGCTTGCCTTTCCAGCTGCAGGAAAGGCATCTATTTAGGCTTGTTTATTCATATTTAATGACAGAGTTTGACATGTTGGCTTCATATTTTAATTGGGATGGTCTGACTTTTTGTTACGTACTAATATTTAACTCATGTTATAATTACCATGCAACTTAGAGTATCCGTGTTAAAATATAGTGCATATATACAGTAGTCATTTGCCAGCCAGCAAGCCATGACAACTATAGAAAACCTCTGGTTAAAGCAACCATGAGAGACCACTTTAAGAAATTTAACCGCCCAATAATCTACAACCACTCAATTCCCCGTGTTAGTAAGGGCTATACAGTCACAAGTCGGAGAGGGGCGATTACCTGGTCATGTTTGTGCCGGGTTTTGGGCTGGATGTCCAGGGAGTCCACCCAGCTAAGCAGAGCTTGTTGCTGGGAGAACTCCCGGAGCCAGCGCCGTGAATTTGGGTATATGTGCATGACTTTATATCAGAAATTGATTATGAAACATGAAGGAGCTCAAATATGAAGTGCGTTGGATATGTACGGCACAAGGATGGCAATGTCTTCAAACATGTTGGTTACGTTAATATGTGTTCACGAAATGCTTGCGGATGATGTTCTTAATGATGGTTTTTGATACAGGGATATCGGCTATTCTTGGAAAATATGAAACCACGATGTCGTTCCACAGCGTAGGGCCAAGGCAAGATGCTGTAAATAGTCTATAATTACGATAAGAGAAAGGTTGATCTAAATGTTTTGCTCGCCTCATATCCATGTCATTGGATTCGTAGAGATGGTAAATTAAATCGAATGATGCAGGGAGCTGTGAAGTTAAAAATCTGTGCATCACAATGAACATTTGAGATTTAGCAATATCCGATAGTTTCAAAACTTCGTATCGTTTAAAGATTGGCTCCGAGCTTTGTGGAGGATACACATTTTCTATAAGACGCACAGCCCTTTTTTGCAAAATTACCAACCGATCTAGTTGAGAAGCATAATTTATGCCCCAAACCAAGCAGCAGCATTTTGGGGCCTTTGTTTCAGTTCGTTGTTATGCCCTTTTTAAGACCCAACGCAATCTGGTTCCTGAGTTAGACGTCTGCAAAAGTGGGAGAAGGTTTATTGGGAGACTATTTCAAAGTTACCTTCGCATTGATGACGTCGTACGATCGCCGTGACATTACAGGCTGTTTTCTGCTCATGGTCAAAAACGGCCTGGCCGCTGATACGTTCGCAGAAGTGATGATGCGGCACATATGATACATTCCCCGGGAGATGATTGACTTGGGAGATGATTGATGATTGATGGTGATATATGTAGGTAAGATTTCGCCGCTGAAGGCGTGTCGCGGACGCAAGCGTGAGCACTTTCGCGTTGTGCGGCAATCGTTAACGGGACGTTTTTCCTTGTATCTGGGTCAGGGCCAAAATGGGCCAAAGCTATAAAAAACGCCGATGTCTGCAAAAAGGACATCACGACCCGAATATTGTAATAAAAAGACGCGACGGCAGCTCTACCTTTTTTCCTGCTGGCGTTTTGTTCTTTCACGTATTTTTTTACAGACGACTCGGGCGGCGCATTATGCGCCGGAGCAGTGAACCTTGCGCAAATTAGGGGGGTACCAACGCATTATAATATTAGGAGAATACTACAGTATATATATATATATATATATATATATATATATATATACATATATATATGTTTATATAGTTAACGAACTATCTGAAACAAACTGTATGACAAATTGCGTTCTGCAAGTGAAACCTCTTAAGTTGCAATGCCTTGAGGCCCGCTGTAAAATGCGGTGTTATGACCGAAAATCTGCAGAAATTATAAGAAAATCTGCGATTTGATAGCCCCACGGGCTGTGCCAGTGTGAGACCGCACTTATTTGATATTAGTGTGAATCAGTTGCTTGAAATGGGCGTGATTACTGGCTGTGCGTGCCAGTGACTTATATTGATCATAATGTGATGCGGGGTGTGCGTGCGAGGCTTGCGGTTCTGAGAGAGAGCTTTTTTTGGTATTTTTTAAGTCTAATGATTCCCAATAAAATGTGACATATCGATACCTGTCTACCTTTCTGCTTGCGTTTGAGCACACCAAGGTGGTGATGCCAGCCAACTGACAAACACCAGCAACCAGTATTTCCTACACTGCCGGGATGTACAAGGGCGATTTGCTACTTCATCATGATCTTGCCGACATTTTGAACCTATTAAGGTGTTACAGCATGTAACGAATACATTTTTTTAAAAGATTTGATCCGAACCCTTTGAATGGATTGATTTTCGGGATCGGAGCTCACGCTAAGCAGTGCTTGTTGTGTGAGCCCTGACCCCTACCATCCGATCGCGCAATTCCATGTCAACGGCAGGATTTGGTGGCGAAAGCTTAACGTGCCGCAATGCTCGGCACGGCCCGTCCTGCCCTCTGACGTCAACTGACCTTTAGCGCGACCGCTGCCACCGGCCGCAGGCCATACCCGTCAAGGGCAAATGGCGAGCGCCCTATAGCGACTCAAACCCGCCCCGCCACAGGTAGGTGGATCGGAAGGCAGGCACTCTAACGAACTGAGCCACCGGGACGAACAAACACTGACATTGCATGCCATTGTACTAGCGATTCATTTTGGCGGTAGGAGCAGGCCCGTGCGGCTCATTAATGCACATGCTTTGTAAGAGGTTGCTTGATACGGCTTTGCAAAATTGTCTCCCCTTAAGAATTCTGGAAATTTAGTGTTGCATTATCATGAATGCATATACTGCTGTGTTAACAAATTTTGTGTGCAGGCAGGCAATGCTTGTGAGCCATCAAGGTCAGTCACTCCAACTTGCTTGAGATGCTGGGTGCTGAGAAAGGTGAAAAAGTATTGTTGTTTCTTAGATGGCATTTTACATTATTTGTATCATCAGCTTTGTGTGCACTGGCAGCTTCATCACGTCCTTGCATTTCGCCCATCTAACTACACGCACTTGTTCTGTGTCCAGCTTCGCGCGAGGTCATCACGTTTTCACTGTTATTTCACGGCATGTAATATTTCGTTTTTATGCGTATGTTGTCACTTGTATGAATAACACTTCTGAGTGAAGCAGGCTGGCGGTTGCAGCATGCTGCGTGGCTGTGGGAGCAGAAGACATGTTTGCGTCTTTGTGACCTATGTTTTGTGGATTCACAGAACGGGCCGAGCAAGTGATGCCACTTATTGGTTTTGTGCTTTGCTGAAAGTGATTTATATGTTGTATTATGTGTTTTTGGTCAGTCGCATGTCGGATGCAGAGTAAATGCAAAAATGCACGCTTGACCCATCTTCTCATGATGGAATGTATAATGGTAGCAGCCGAGACTGCAGTACGGAAGCCGTATCATTGTCCAATACGCCACGCCACAGTACAGCACTGTGGTAGTGCCGCAATGACACTGTTGACCTGTGCCCTTACACAATGCACCACATTGGCTGACTACTCTATCCAAGCATGTGAGATAATAGTTTATAATTCACGAACGACTGGTAGCAACTGATTTAGCACTGCTAAAGAACCATCGCCAGTTAGAATGTTGTGGCACCACAATGATTATATCGGAGTTGCCTATCGCTTGCATAAATAATCCTGAGCAAAAAACAACATTCTTGGTACCTCAATGTTACCATCTTCACCATAGCAAAAGCAATGCTTTGGCAATCATTTCATACCAGCGTTACATATTCATTGCTAATTTTTGCATGTGACTGCATTTCCAGTTACAGATACAAAGTGGCTCTTGTGCACATCACAAGGTATCAACGTCAGGACTACAGCACTGCAGGCAAGGATAGGTCGACAATACAGAACTGACATCCTCAACAGTCCTTGGCAGGTTCCCGTGAGATTTGTGACATTTTATGACAGTGTTCACAGCATATCGTGCTTAATCTGCCATAAAAGCTGGCGATCGCCGTGCTGCATATGACAAACAGCCTACCAAAGCTTTTCGTACGACCAGTACCAAGACAAAACAAATCCATAAACAAGCCATCCACCATCCCGCCACCCCACTCAGCGCCCGCAACGAGAATGGCCGGCTGACGTCAGCTTTCGCACGTTTCGAGGCATTCTTTAAGTCTCGCTGCCAGATGCTGCCAGGTTTTGTTGTCACAAAGCGATTCTACGCCGCCATCGTACGATTGCATCATGGTCGTCAGTGGCACGTCACCGATGTCAAGCGTACCACGGATTACGGATTTAATATTGGGCTTCAGACTCACTTGAACAAACATGTCGAGTACACCGAGGCAAGGACGTTAAGGCGGATATCCATTTTAAAATGCCTGGCATACCGAGAATGTGGCGCAGATAGAGCCACCCTCATACGCATCTACAAAACAATGATCGGGCCAGTTTTGGACCATGCATGCCCTTTCCTAAATGAGGCCCAGAAATAAAGCGGTCGAATTATTAGGCTGTATTCAAAATGTGTGCTTACACATGGCAACGGAAGTGTTGGGGACATTGACTATCCTGCCCCTGCATGTAGAAACAGGCATTCGTCACCTTCGATTGTGACGACATGAATTGACGACCTTCATTCAAGAAATTCAAATTGCCTTCAAATTGTCCGTTTTACCAAAATTTTTAGTTTTTGTTGCTTTTTGAAAGAGAAGCAAGCTCAGACACTAAAACCAAAGACTGTTTTAGACGCATGCGTGCATGGCACACTGGTTGGTGTATATAAACGCAGTTTTTGAGAAGTAGTTTTGGAAAACCAGGCAAAAAATCTTTTTTATATTGGCTTATACCATTCAAAGCAGCCGTTCTATATGGCTTTCAACAACGCTATCCTGTTCAGCAATTCAGTGCACATTGATTCGTGCCTGATTTATTGAGATTCAGTGACCGAGACTGGGACAATGACCCAAAAATCGTACCGGTGTACCTGAACACCGGAAAGTACCAATTTTTTACGTTTAATTCAAAATATAAACATTAGCGCATCTGCCGAATATCTAGGATTCCAAGAGCTGACGGCCGTGACGTCATCGTTTAACCATGGTCAAACCGTAAGGATATGGAAATTGCTTGAGACAGAAGGTAAAACCAGTTAGGATTAGCCGATCCAAGGCTAAGTATGGAACTATGACTGAAATGGGGGCTTTTAATGAAGGCAGCCAGAGATGTAAAACTCAAAGATATATACTAATACCTGACACCAATTTTGAATCTAGACATGATTTTGCGGTCCACGATCAGCTTTCCAACGAGTCAAGGTCGTTTTTCCGCACCTGTTTAGGCTCAGAAATTTGCAACAGGTGTTTCCAAGATGATAATAAGCTTTTAAAGCCCAAATCTGACATTCCTGAAACTTGTATATAGAACGAAAGCGGTCCGGATTCCTCATCAGTATCTGTGTTGAGTTATAGAGGAAATCGTCAATTTTGGTCCGAAGGAAGTAACGCATAAGAAGCATAACTGTTCTTAAATCACTTAAATCACTTAAATTTTATTGTTCCGGCACACAGTAGATGTATATTTTGACGGGCTGCACTGCTGCAGACTTAAAACGCTTTTTAACTCAGGATTTGTTTTATATCAGGTACCAAATTTTCACATCGTAAAGAAATGGTCATTTTCCTGTGTTCAACATGAAAACGGCGTTGGAAAGAACTTTCTACGAAAATGCTCAGATTATAAGAACTGACGGGCTTTCTGCTCTTTTGACCATGGCTTAAGTTTAAAAACGTCTCAAGAATTGGCCGAGTT
This sequence comes from Pollicipes pollicipes, assembly GCF_011947565.3. NCBI lineage: Eukaryota > Metazoa > Arthropoda > Thecostraca > Pollicipedomorpha > Pollicipedidae > Pollicipes > Pollicipes pollicipes. The sequence continues at coordinate 26,873,480 of NW_023596818.1, read as the reverse complement.
TAAAAGCAAAAACATGTTCTTAACAGCGATTTCAATGCCACCTCTACGACACCACGATATTTTGAACTCCCGAGTGTCAAGGAGTTAACTTCAAGCGTGCTGGTGAAAAACTACGCTGAACACGAATATGGCACTCGCTATCCAGTGAAAAACGTGCAAAAAGGGAGAAGTATTTTTCGCTGATTTTGGGAATTTGTCTATCTTCCAAAGCTAGAAGAGCATTGCTTTGCAACGTTTAAGGCATAACATTCTATGAACATTGTTATCGTCAATCCCATAATATCAACTCCAAGTCATTCAATAGTCACAAAAAGGATACTGGGGAAAGAGTGGGTAAAGAACAGGGCAAGGTTATGATGGGTCAGATTTGAAAAAAAGATGCTTGGCACGCTCAGAATTGCAATGAGCATCGAGTGGTGAAAAGAAAGCTTTCAAAAATTGCTTATTTTTATGTCTTCAAACTTGAGACACGAAAACTTTTGTTTCACGGTACGTTTAAGGAGTACCACGCGAAGAATGAATCAGTATTTTGATGAATATTCAAAAATTAATAGCTTCCGTTCTCCCAGCTGGAAAGATCTAAGAAACGTACTGGTGAAACGCTGGAAGCAGTGGCTATTAAACTAACCACCTTAGAAAATACATGAAAATATTAAAATTGGAACACCCAATGTGTTTTCGTGACCAACAAGAAAATGTTTGCAGTTTTGTTGCGTGACGAATGGCCGTCGAGTTATGAGGGTGCAAAAATCCTAAACTTGGCACTGAAAATAATTGGCTTCAAAAACCAACATAAGAAAAACGATGATGGAGGAAAAAATTCTGCATAAAAAAATATTCGTAAGATGCTTCTAAGTGCTTTCCATTCCGCAAGGCTTTTTCACATAAAGGTTGTGAATTGTAACCATATAAACGATATCCTCACGATCCTATTAAAATTAGCTGTGTTTGGAGCACGGTAGTTTACGCGAAGCGCCACTTAAATGTTCGACTTTACCATGACGGATAACCACGTGCAAGCTCAAATAGAATCGGCAGAAAAATCCAAATCCAGACGCATTATGTAAATAACATAAAATCCAAATCCAAATTCTGATGATTTTTTTGTTCAAATTTTACATTTTCTATACACAATTAGCGTTCAAGTGCTCTGCCCACTGGGTAACTTTTAGCTTAAATAGTATCTTGACATCTTTAAATACTTGAATTCCTAATTTTTCGAGATTTTAGCAACATTTGAAGCACTATAACTGCGCAACAACGGTAAATGAAGACAAGTGTTACAGAACCGGAAAACGCACAGTTTATTTTGCAGTGCGACGTAAAAAGATGAGGTAAAACACATTTTTAAAGTTTTTGGCAGGAAAATATTTCTAACAAAGTTCATCACTAAATAGGTTTGAAAATAAACTTGTTGAAGACAGCATCGGGATCCAAATTGAGTCTGTTTCAATGTTAACGAGTCATTTTCAGATCAAGTAAGACGTTGACGTGCATCTGTGAGGTGAATATGAAAATAATATTTGACAAAGTTTTGGAACTTGTTTGGCCAGAGTTTTACGAAAAAACTGCGCATGGCCTTCATCTGGCTCATGTTTTTTTTTGACGGGACGGTGATCAGGCAAGAAATATGCTCACCATAGGTCGTGTAGAGTTACCTTCTCCCATACCATTACGCGTAGCAGAAAAAGTGTGTTTCTACGTGCATGTGATCCATGCTTAATGCCTTTTAATTGAGCAACAAAGGCAGATAAAAACACTATCCGGAAACAGGAGATACCGGTGAGGGTGAAGGAACATGGTTGACGTTTACCAGCAACGACACCTCAGCACAATGATAACAAACTATGGCACACCCGAATGTCGTGTGTTTGAGGCAGATACAAAAAAGTAGGCCACACCTACATACCCCAAAATCGAACGATTCCCTTCACACCACTCATGAGAATGGTATGATCATGTTTGTGTACCAGATTTTCTGGCCGTTGATGTTTGGAGTAGTGCCTGATAGTTGGCGTAACTCAATAAAAACACAAACATCAACGAACCAACTAAAAAAATCAGATGAATGCCAAACAGGGCACGCCGTATTCGTAAGCAAGATCAGCAAACAGCTGCCTGCAAGACAGTGGTGTCGATTCGGCTAGGATCACCCACTGCCACTTTCTTGAATGAAGCGCCCGTCTCCCCGTCCGCAGCCTGCTTTGCGCCCCGCGATCTACACGTCCGGCACGAACTCGACCGACCCGCTGAAGCGTCGGCCGCGACTGGAACGGCCGCGGGTGCGGAAGTACACCAGCAGCCGGTTGCCGACCGAGACGAAGGAGCGGCCGGTGAGGCGCGTGTTGCAATCGGACTCGATCTCGTCGCGCAGGTCTCCCTCCACCCGGATCGACATACGATCGCGCTTGCAGTTCGGGGAGTCGTTCATCGAGACGTCGGTGACTGTGAGGCGGACGGCGAAGCCGCTCGGCGCCGTCACCAGCCAGTAGCAGTGGCGGTCCTTCTCCATGGAGTCGGGGTAGCCGGGGGAGGTGATCACGCCGGGCGTCGTGATGTCGGTGTCGCCGCACACCGGGCCGTAGTAGCTGTAGTCATCCGGCACGTTCTCACAAAGCGCGCCTTCCACACCCTCTGGGCAAACGCACTGGCAGAACTTGTCCACGTAGCCTTCATTCTGGCAGGCGGGCGGCTCGGTGCAGTGGTTGGCGCATTGGTACGCGATGTTGGTGATTGCGCGGTCGCGGTGGGTCATCTCTCCTATGCGCCGTCCCACCAAGTGCCCCTGCAGAGGGTCCACCGAACGAAGCGTCGGCATGCCCGTAGTGGAGAAGGCGAACTTAGCGTAGTGCATGATAGAGCGGAAGTCGTACTTGACGCCGAGCGTTTCGGCGTTCTCCTTAATCCTGAAGTTGGCCTCTTTGCCCTGCTTGATGTTGTCCCACAAAACCTCGACGTACTGGTCACGGTCGGGTCGCGACTGTTCGTGGAAGAAGCCGAGCGCATGGCTGATCTCGTGCGCCACCGTCACCAGTGCGGCGCAGCCTTTGCCGATCGAGACGGACTGACCGCTGAGTTTGTTTTGCATCTGGCCGAGGAACGAGTAGCAGCCACTGCCGTTGATGAAACGCAGATGTGGCGCCCCGGCGAACTCGACAGGCTCCTCCCGGAACGTCACGCAGGTGACGTCCTCTATGTGACTGATGCCGGCCTCGATGTTGGTGCGCCGCTGCTCCACCTCCGGCGTCACCACGAACGGCACCGCCTCGCCCAGCGGCCACCGCTTGGCCATGAGCGCCCGCCGGTCAACGCCCTCCGGAAGCACGATGTCCGACTCGATCAGGGTCAGGCCGTCGTCGGTCAGCGTCGGGTTGAGCTCCTCGGGGTACGCCCCGTCACCCCCGGCACCCAGGCCAACGTCGTCGGCGTCCAGGTGGCGTCCGGCGGCCGACGCCGCCAGCAGCAGGAGCAGATGAGCCGCGGCCATGTTCGGCAGTGATGCGGTGCTCGCCACGGGCAGACCACAGTCCCGGATGGCACGCCACGGGCAGACCACAGTCCCGGATGGCACGCCACGGGCAGACCACAGTCCCGGATGGCACGCCACGGGCAGACCACAGTCTGATTCGGTGGGCTGGCTGTGGCTGGCTTATAAATCAGCGCGTGACCACATGTGCGTGGTGAGGCTCAGGTGTGCGTGCAGCGAGAAGCGCAAAAGGCGAGGTCGCACCTGCTGCGTGACCCTGGTCGGGAGCCTTCGGATCTGGCTACACATGCAAGAACAGCTGAAAGAGCATTCGCGAAGCGGTCCAAATCGGCAAGGAATCAACGGAGAGTAGTGTGCCCATCCCAGTATGAGGCAGCAGTGCGTGCAGGCAGTGGCAGCGGGTGGGGCACACTCATTGCACGGTGGCACTGGCGGAGAAGTTGCGGCTTTGCATACCTCCAAACATCAGTTCAAGCTCTATAGGTTAATTTGCATTTTAGCGTTCTGCCTTCAGTGGTGAAATAACGGCTGCCAAAACCGACTTGAGCCCAACCCGCCACGGGTAGGTGGACCAGAGGCCAGGCGCTCTAATGAACTGAGCCATTGGTACGGACTAAGTGATACAAGGCCAGTTACACTATTTAATCTTCAGGAAGCGGTTTAGCACATCCACCTTCGCACCATTCTCGCACCTTACAACAAAATGAAATTGTCCGTCTTATTGCAAACCAGGTGTATCATTTCCTTTTCAGTTGAGGGGAGAGACTTTGTCCCCCAACTTTGGCATAGGCTTGAGAAGAAGCTGAGCAAGATCTGTAGAGTAACTCGTTTGTTGGAATCTCTTGAGGGTAGGCGTTGTTGTTTTTCAGTGTTGGCCTCCCCCCCCCCAACTGAACAGGGATATAGTCTTCCAGAACTATGCCGTTGTTGCAGGTACAACATCTTGCATTATGCCAACCTGTGAAGGAATTCAACAACAGTCTAACAGTCTGAATTATGTCTTTCCAGTTAAATGCAAGACAAAAGGATTGGTGATAATTTCCACATAGCTTCCAAACTCCGGGTTGCAACACTACCTAGCCCACAAATTGAGAAGACTCGTTTTCAGTCCACAAAGTCATTGGCAAATGAAGCATATTTATTGAAAATCAAAGCTAATTCTGACACCAGCTCTGACAAGGACGGTAACTGAAAATCACCTGGTCATGCAGTGCGATCCAAACTGTCAGATATGTTAGGCTAAATGCTATGTTAGGCTAAATGCATTTGGTCTTTACACAGCACTCACCTTTACTCAGAAATTGAAAACACCAGAACAGTGCTAGAATTCTGTTTCTAATTTTCAGCATCTGTATCACACATGCATCTAACAAGCCCAAACATAGTGCTGCCAAAAAAGAGAGACACAACACCCAGGGGCAAAACCAGCGACTCCTTTTAATAGAGCATTGGCTAACAAATCTGGCCCAACCACTCAAGATAAATAAAAATGCAGATGTGCATTCATTGACACATTTACCTCATGTAATCCTCATACAATTTTGGTATATACAAACCACCAAGGACGCTGTCGTTTCAACGTTAAACAGCCCTGTTGGAAGGTCGCTCTCGACGTGAGATAAAGCTTTGAAGGTGTTTCAAAGGGGGAGCAGCATGACTGTGCACGAGCAATTTCAACCACTTCTGATCATCAGCCAGAGTCTGATCAACCTCTCCTGCTGCGTTCATCGATTCTAGTTATGCTACAAATACGACAGAGAAATCAATGATAAGTCTATGAACCTTCTAGTGCATATCAACGCATGGTTTTATCCATGTACTCAAGCAATGACGTCAGTTACGCGCTAGAACTGAACTAATATCAAGTTCTTCTTGTGGTGGTATTCATTCTCATGTTGTCTTAAGCAGAAATTATAAATGCTCTTGAGAGGTGAGGAAATGAGAAGGGTTTGACCGCTCCCGATAAAAATGGCCATATGGCAGCGAGGTCGTTCAGCCCGGTACCGTTAAGCTACCATATATAATATGGTAGCTTGGCACAGATTCGTCAATATTCAACAAGGCGCGTGTGCCTCAGTATTATTTTTAAAATTGCACATTTCATAGACCAAGATTGCAGGCTTCCCACATCATTTTTTGGCCATTATGTACACATTTGTATTAAGTGGACTCAAACAAGAAAAGTACTGCAAAAGCACCGGCCGTGGACGTTAAGATTGTGTCACCATCGAAGCGGCGTGCTGCAACAGTCATGACATGCAATATATTTAAGATTCAATGGATGCGAGAATTATTAACAAACAATCATGCAGATTTCGGGTTATCAACCTGCTGCGCAAATTCTATATGATCAGTCAGATTTGAGCGCAGTCATAGAAATCAGGGAAAAATCACATGAATCTAGCATGGAAACCTAGTACATGTGGTCAGAATAATTCAGCTATTTTATTTGTTCTTTTCCACGTTCAAATTCCTGACAAATGTCGTTTGGTGAAATATTTGAAGTTTTGTCACTTGTTCACTTTAAGCGCATTTAGGTGCGCAATTATGGAGCGACAGACGAATCATAGCGCGGTCGCGTTTAAGTAGATCACGTCACAGCACAGCGTAATAATGCCGAACTAGAACGCTTACGGTGTCCCTGAAACGGCGCGGCCGTGGCGATACCGGCGGCAGGACGTCTGTCAATCTAGCAGCAGATTGATATCCAATTGCCAGTTGGATATTGCGGGGCGTCTCGATTTCCTCCAAATTTGGTGTGCAGGGCTTCTCAACACGCTGATTCCGAAAATCACTGTCTCTGAGGTGGAATTTTGCGTAATTTTCGAGTTACACGCTGCGTAACATCCCAATGTGATATTGCGGGGTGTCTCGATTGCCTCCAGATTTGGTGTGCAGGGCCTTCTCAACACGCTGATTCCGAAAATCACTGCCGTTGGTGTGGAATTTTGCGTAATTTTCGAGTTATACGCTGCGTAGCATCCGAATGTGATATTGCGGGACGTCTCGATTACCTCCAAATTTGGTGTGCCGGCCCGGTGTAGCCGAAAGTCAACGTGGCCGTCGCCGGGGGACAGGCGCACGAACTTCCAGTGGTGCCGTGCCTCGCCGCTCAGGAAAAACGGCTCCCACAAGCCGCCCCGCGATGCCGTTCCGCAGGGTGGCACCGGCTTGACGGCCGCTAGAAATATGTGACACTTGTGCATAGGCGCACCCAAAATTTCACCGGCGGGACACAACTCCAACGCTTTCACTGAAAACCGCGGTACGGCCCTCGCCGTTTCTAGCGTACCTAGAACTGCTGAAATGGATGCTGCACATTGTTGGTCTTCTCTTTTGCGGACTTACATGCAGTTTTCAACTTTCAGCATACTGTTACGTACGCACGAATACATGGCCTTAAATTTGGTAAGGGGATGGGTAGGATGAGGTGCATATACCTACATGGGGGCCACTACTTAGCCTAATATTTGTCTCGGAGTAAGGTCATAGAGAATTTGAGTTTGCATAGTTACGAACAATCCTCCGTTGGCTCCCAAATCGAATCGACTAGGCTGCTCTGTTCACCTCTTCTCAGTTAACAGCATCCTGTTTGCGGTTTGTCGTCTTTTTTGCACATCGATGTATATTTGCTTCCGCAGTACCTGTGCCTTCAGGCCGTGCCATCGTGCTGGTAGCTCTGGAACTTGTGCTTTTTATTTGCGTCTTTGGCTGCCCCAGCAAGAACGCTCTGACCAGTGTCCCTGGCTGCCCCAGAAGGTTCTGTCTGATCCATCCCCATGGCCGTGGGCATGTGTAAGCGTACGTAGTGTCGCTGCTGGAGCTAAAATCGGACACTCTGTGGCCGGCGTTCGGCATCAGCTAGGTGTCCGTGCTGCTAACGCCGGTGCCATTCCAGGCGCGTCACGGCGCCACACTGGCCGCCACCTGCCACAGCCAGCCAGCCAAAATGAAGTCCAACGGCGTGGTCATGGTGCTTCTCGCAGAGGTTGTCTTCAGGGCGGCGCCCGAGACTGGTGAGCTCGCCGAGGGATGCGGACCGGCATGGGATCACGGAAGGATTGGATCGGACGGTGCTCGCTCAGAGTATGTCGCGATGGTGGGTCTCACTTGTGGATGTGGTTCAGCCAGCGTTCCAAAATGCATTCAGCGGGCTGTGCGGGATTTAGATATACATTAATGCTACCAGAATCCTGGCTATCCGGCGACGGCCCCGCACGCAATCGGTTTGCGCCAATCCGTTGCCCTTTGACCCGACCCAGACACCTGACCTACTTAGTGCATTTGTCAAGCCTGAGGTGCATAGATACTGGTTTCACAGCCGCGCAGTCCGATGCTGATTGGCTGATTTTGAACAAGGGGATGGGCAGTCGGCAACGAGCCACAAGCCGGGTTGTAATAACATGAAACATATCCACATACGTGCCACCCAAGTGACCGAATATTAGAACACTGGGTTGAGCCGTCGATTCGTGCGACTTTGACGGTCAAGCGGCCTTCAGAACGCGGTGCATAGCCACTGTGAACGCTTTCACTATTTTGCCGTGCTGCCGCTGAGAACAGGCTGTAAAGTATCTGTGGTGATAATTTGAACCATCCCAAACACGCTGTGGCTGCTATCAACTGGCTGCCGAATATTTAAAATGATTCTATCTGGTTAAGATATTGCTCACGAGTGACATATCAGTGGTTGTGTTACTTGCTGAATTTATTCGGGATCTTTCTCTACGCTGTTGTATGTGGTAGTCATGCTGCAGAATTCTGCTAAACCTTGGTCTCAATTTAGATGCGTTCAACGCGATGTGCGTACCACTCGGTGATGTTTGCGCAATGACATCTTCATCTCATGTTATGGCGTAATGCAAATGGCATAAAGTGATAATATTTCATGTTTTGGTGGCCTGGCTTGCTGATAAGTTATGTATTGTAGCAGACGATGTTTTGTAAGACTCGATGTCGTTGAAGCCTGTCTCGTCGCGACGCCTGCGCCGATCGCCGGTCTGACGGGGCATTGTCGTGTTCACAGCTGTCAGCCTGATTCCGGGCTTGCCATCGGCCGTGTCTGGGGAGCAGGCGTCTGGCAAGCCGTTCCCCGTGGTGATGCTGGTTCACCTGATTCTGCTGACGCGCTTGCTGATGGTCAAGCTGGTGCCGTTCGGCCAGCTCCTGGCCACGGCAGCAGCCGACAACGACGGGTCGGAGGCTAGCATCTTCAAGAGGCCGCGAAACAACACGGGGTCAGGCGAAGTGATATATGCCTTCTCTTTTCAGGGTGAAAACGCGCTTGCTCTTCGTGGATCTAGTTTTGAATGTAGACGAACTTACTGACGGATAATTTGATATTAGATTCACTGGACGGGATAGCCATATGCATAGTTGGTAGATGCGTGTTGGGGAAGCCAGGCTTCAATGCGTTTTGGAATATGTGCCCTGGAATTCCCCTTTGGGCCTGTCCGTATTAGTTCACTGGAGATGGTCAGTTCGCGAGATGTAAGTGATGACCGTGTGGTATGTATTGGCATGGTGGTATGGCCCAGTGACATCCTTCTCAGCTTTGTTTCGTTTCTGACCTTTAAGGTGGTGGAGTAATAGTCCGACGTAGTCACTATCATTGTTTATCCTAACCAAAAACTGACAAGATGTCGCTTGTGACCAAATCAATTGTGCCTTACCGCTGGAGCCCGAAGATTTTGGTGATGTCACCGACTGTCTTTTCTCCCAAGGACGCTGGTGACGCTGGTGGAGCAGCGCATGCTAGTTGTGCACGCCATGCCCATGTTGTTGGCTGACCGGCCACATCAGCCCGCCGTTATTGACCGCAGTGGAGACACCGCACTACGCGAGCCGGCCGGACTGCGGTGGCGACACACCGGTGGTCAGGCGGCCCAAGCAGCTGATAGCCGACTGCATGCCGAAGCATGGGACGGCACACGACGTGCGGCGCCGAGCGCTGATTGCCACCGACCCCGTCCGTACCCAGGTGCTGACGGCAACCAGCCTCGTCCTCACGCGTCACTGACGTATTTTGTTGCCCGCATCCCGCACTGCTTCACGCGGTGAATCAGGCAGGGGATGGAAACGAACTGGGGCCGCGGCAATGTATCGTTGATGATTCTCTTCCTCCGTGAAGCGACGTTTTTACTGGCATTGCCTGTCGCGTGTTCGTACTCATGTGATGGCCGTCGTGCGAGATGACTGGCTGGATAGCGACGAAGATGTGTGGCAAGGTCATTGTGCTGCGGTGCTTCAAATGTTCACAGGAGCGCGGCGTGTGTGACCCCAAGAATGTCAGGAATCATAAGTGCGAGAAAAGCAGGTGATGGTGGCCTTGAGAGTGGTGTTTTAGAACTGATTTATTGCGAGGTCCGATGTGCCTAGCTCATAGTCAAGCATTGTGTCGTTTGTTCATTTCCATATGCCGAAAATGTAATAAAGTCAAACTTTTTTAGGATGTTGTTTGTAACGTAAAATACACTTCGCATGTGTACCAAGTGCGGAAAATAAAACTTAAACTTTATTTAAGTCCCAAAGTAGTCGGCTTTTCACGGACCCACGGGCGCGCTCTAGTACTGACATAAGCATCAAAAGCAGTGGCAGCGAGAATTATCACTTTCCATTTGTGTAATGGTGGGATGATGTTTCCTGACCAGACGTTTTTCCGGGAACGATTGTCCAAAGTCCAATCGAAACCACGAGGACGGATCAGCTCTCCGTCCAACAGTGTCCAAAAATCAGATTGCCAAGTAAAATTCCATGCATGAAATACCGTTGCTCATTGCAACCCGTAACTTCACCTTCCAATCCACGGTACTGCACTTCCTCATTCTGAACAAATTTTTGAACGGAAAGCAGCATGCCCGTGGGCAACTAAGGAGAATTGCGCATTTAGGCAGCATTAATATCTTGCAGGTTTCACTGCCATTAGGGCAGCAATCTAGAGCTGCCACATTCTACGCCTTTTAACTTCAAAGGCCTTGCATACAAAATTCGGAGGCGATCGAGACGCCCCGCAATATCACATTGGGATGTTACGCAGCGCATAACTCGAAAATTACGCAAAATTCCACCCCAAAGTCAGTGATTTTCGGAATCAGCGTGTTGAGAAGGCCGTGCACGCCAAATCTGAAGGCAATCGAGGCGCCCCGCAACATCACATTGGGATGTTACGCAGCGTATAACTCGGAAATTGCGCAGAATTCCACCCCAAAGGCAGTTATTTTCGGAATCAGCATGTTGAGAAGGCCGTGCACACGAAATTTGGAGGCAATCGAGACGCCCCGCAATATCACATTGGGATGTTACGTAGCGTATAGCTCGGACAATACGCAAAATTCCACCCCAAAGGCAGTGATTTTCGGAATCAGCGTGTTGACAAGCCCCTGCACACCAAATCTGGAGGCAATCGAAACGCCCCGCAGTATCACATTGGGATGTTACGCGGCGTATAACTAAAAAATTACGCAAAATTCCACCCAAAAAGCAGTGATTTTTGGAATCAGTGTGTTGAGAAGGCCCTGCACACGAAATTTGGAAGAAATCGAGACGCCCCGCAATATCACATTGGGATGTTACGCAGCATATAACCCGAAAACTACGCAAAATTCTACCCCAAAGGCAGTGATTTTTGGAATCAGCGTGTTGACAAGGCTCTGCACACGAAATTTGGAGGCAATCGAGACGCCCCGCAATATCACATTGGGATGTTACGCGGCGTATACTAAGAAAAAATACGCAAAATTCCACCCCAAAGACAGTGATTTTCGGAATCTGCGTGTTGAGAAGGCCCTGCACACCAGATTTGGAGGCAATCGAGGCGCCCCGCAATATCACATTGAGATGTTACGCAGCGTATAGCTCGAAAATTACGCAAAATTCCACCCCAAAGGCAGTGATTTTCGGAATCAGCGTGTTGAGAAGGCCCTGCACACCAAAGTTGGAGGCAATCGAGACGCCCCGCAACATCACATTGGGATGTTACGCAGCGCATAACTCGAAAATTACGCAAAATTCCACCCCAAAGGCGATGATTTTCGGAATCAACGTGTTGAGAAGGCCTTGCACACGAAATTTGGGGGCAATCGAGACGCCCCGCAATATCACATTAGGATGTTACGCAGCGTATAACTCGAAAATTACGCAAAATTCCACCCCGAAAAGTGATTTTCGGAATCAGCGTGTTGAGGAGGCCCTGCACACCAAATTTGGAGGAAATCGAGAGGCCCCGCAATATCCAACTGGCAATTGGATATCAATCTGCCGCTATATTGGCAGACGTGGCGGCAGGTGCGCTCCGCCGCCAGCGCCGGCTTTTTTGGCGCGCCTGCCGTCGTCGAACATGGCGCGTTAGCTGCAGCTGCAGCCGCCAATCAGTAGCCACATGTCTCTTGGCCGAGCAGAAAAGGCCGGCGCCGGCTTTTTTTGGCGCGGCCGACGCTGTCGAGAATGGCGCGTCAGCTGCAACTGACATTCAATTGCCCCACTATGGACGGAGGCCAGTCACAAGTTATTACTTGTATTTGATGACGAAATGAGAAGATAAAAGTGATGCAAGCATCGAGTTTTAATTGACATCCGAACGAGCCGTGACAAGGCCAGTTGAAAAACACTCGCAGCGTTTGATGGCTTGAAATTGGGACCTCCGCTAAAATCCAGCTGGCTTGTGCACCAAGAGAGTTGAATAAATATTTGGCTGTTTTTTTCTGATGTTTGGAAGCACTGAGGTGCACTCGGAAATCGCAAAGATGTAGGTACATGGTTGGCATTGTACAAGAAATTACCATAAGTTGCTGGAGTAAAACGTTACCAGAACCGTTGTCACTTTTCTGGGCTCCAACCATTTATTTTAGGAGCTGAGACCGGACATGAGCCGAAGCTGGAGCCGGAGCCGGAGCCGGCACTGGAGTCAGCACCAGAGCCAGGCCAGTGCCGGAGACCGGCCAGTTGTTCCCAGTCACCGATGCGCGCCCGGCCGGTGGTTCCAAGTCACCAATGCGCGCGTAACAAAGGTTACGCTGGACAGGAAACTCAACAGCCAGGTGCGCATTTTGCTCTGCAGGCGCATTCCTTAAAACCTTCCTAATGCAAAAGTAATGACTAGATTTATGATGTGAATAACATCTTTAAAGTGAAAAATATTTTCGACAGCTATCGCCAGCTTTTCATGAACAAACTATTAGTTGTATTTTATCGTAACAGCCAAGCAGCAGGCTAACACGTACTGTATATTTCTTTCGGGTCTTCCCAAACAATTATCGTACGCATAATAGTACAGATCACGAGTCATTTGAAGCAAATAAGCCGTTCGCCCTTTTCTGAATGCATCTCGTTCGATGTGATTCGATAGAACTGGAGTGAGCTATAAACCATTCTCAGTATTATAACTGATCACATGTATATAACGAGCAGTGTGTGGAATGTCAGGGCTGCTTCAAGGGCGATAAACAAGTGTCCAATACAACAGTGTATCACAAGTGTGCTTGATCGCGGGTGTTTCACAGGTGTGTTTTATCACAAAAGGTGTTTCACAAGTGCGTCTTATCACAAAGGCGTTTCTTAAGAGGTGCTTCAAAAGACTCAGCCAATGGCCGATGCTAGGTACTTGTGCTGCCACTTTTGAGTCCACAGGCCCGCATGGCACGGGCTCAAAAAGTCGCCAGGCTTTTGGCGGCATACATGCAAACGATTTCAGTTAAAGAAGCACCGCGCATCACGCGTCACGCATCTTCTATACACTTAAACGCTTTTAAGCTAGCACACACCACGCATCAAGACACATATCACGTTCGCACAATCGCCCATGGTGCCCTGTACGCCAAGGTGTGGTCGCTGATTTCTTTAAAGAGCATATTTCCTTCGTTTCCTGCCTGGGTGGTCCTGTGCTCTGTAGATGACTGAGCTCCGAAAGTGGCAAGAGGTCTATACCTCGCCGGATGTCAGCCTGAGGGTGTTCTGCCAGAAACAGTCACCGGAAGGGGTATTCCCTGTTTTGCTTTTAGCGCCTCGCAGGTGTTCATTACAACTCAGACGGATAGGTCACATGTACTCCGCGACAAAGACTATGCCCCCTCCCACATTTTTTTTTCACACAGTTTACACTTAATTTCGTAAACCACGTTCTTTTGTGTGCAAATCCCTTGCAACTCAGACATGCATAAATGACAACTATTGCCCCCCTGGCACTTAGACTTCCAACGCACTCAATGTTTTCTTTTACTTCCTCCAAATTCAACGTAAAAGTCGCGGAGAATATCCAACGCCCAACAGCAAAGTCCATATTTTATCTGTCCCCTTTCTTTCCTTTTAAGTAAGAGGTAAGGTTTGTGATAAGTTTAAGTAGGAGGCATAAGTGATAGGAAGCGGGAACACGTCCCATCCGAGAACGGATTCTTAACACTACCTTATATAGATAAGTACTTGCTTTGGAAAATCAAACATTGTTGGAAAATTTAAACCGCGCGTACGCGTGGCTTGGAAAAATGACAACTAGCGGAAGTCTAACGGCCCGGCAGGCAATACATGTCCTTTATCCAAGCGTAGATTTCAATTGGCTCGCACGCAAAAGAACGTGGTTTACGAAATTAAGTGTAAACGGTGTGAAAAACATGGGAGGGATTTAGTTTGTGTGGGGTAGTCCACGCACCCTATTCGTTTCAGATATAATGAACACTTGCGAGACGCTAAAAACAGAACAGGGGTGTCTCCCTTTCGATGCCCACTTTTTTTAGCAAAGCGCGCTCAGGCTGAAATCCAGCGAGGTATTGACCCTGTGCTCCTTTTAGAGCTTAGTCATCTACGGAGGACAGGACCACCCAGTCAGGAAAATAAATGAATCTATTCCTATAAAAGGTCGACGACCGAACCATAATGCAGAGGGCTCGCATGGCCCATTATAGAAACGCGATATGCGCCTTGATGTGTGGTGTGTGCTAGCTTGAAGTCGTTTACATGTATAAAGTGATGACTGGCGCGTGATGCGCGATGCCTCTTTAACTCGAATCATTTCCATGTATAGCTGACGCGTGATATGTGGTGCCTATCTGCTTGAGCATGCTTGCACGTTTGAATGAGGCTTTATGCTTGATGCCTGCTTACTTCAACTGGGCATATATTTTCGCGTACTCGAATTCTTAGTAGATATGCACTGTATCGTGGCAATGACTGACAATTGTTCCCTGCTTAATCCCCTGAATGTTGGTATCTTGTAAAAATGTCGCTTGCTGTTAATAAAAAAGTTAAACAATCGAATAGGATCGTCGGCAGACTATCTCCATTCTCTTGGTTTTTCTCCGACGAATAACGCTATTCATTTTTCGCTGTACAAGCCATTGGTTGCCGGTAAAATTGGCCACTTGTCTGGTTCGAAACATTTAAAATCTTCAGACTTTGGTCATTTGCATGTGACATGCCCACATATCTGGATGTTTAGGACTGAAGCCATCATATGAAACCTGGCAAATGTTGAGTCAGGCATCGTTTTTGAACTCTTGTACTGTTTGGAGTTGTTTGGTTTCTTGATTTTCAAAGTAAAGACTGACTCTATTTTTAAGAGCATTCTGAAGAGCCTAGGTAACTTTGTCTTGGACAAAGATAATTTACACCTGGGACCAAAGAGATGCCGTGGTGGCTCTTCCACAAGCTATTCAAAACAGGTCGCAGTTTCATATAAAAAATTGATAAAATCAGCGGTTTCTCTATTAGTTCATGAAAACAGGTGTAAGAATTAATGTTTTTAGACTTGAAAATACTTGTGGCGACCCTTATATGATGATCAAACTGAGTATGTGTACCTGACATCGATACGTGTCTTAACGTAAGCCATGGCAAAAGCATAAAAAAGGGATGAAGACGCTCAAAAGGCTTCTAAAACCTTCTTGTTTGGTCAGCAATAATTTTATAAGTTTGTGTATGTGAGCCTGGAATAAAAACAAAGTTGGCGCGCCCACGCAGATTTTTGGGAGACACCTGGGTAGTCATCTCCATCATAAGGCCTTCACGCGACACGCGTGATTTTGAAAATGAAGTGACGGCCATTCCTTGTGTAAGCCCTTTCATCTTGAGTTTGAAAAAGGCCCTTTATTTGATATGCATGCTCTTGAATCGTTACTTCTGTTTTTCGCGACACAACTTCTCTGTTTGGAAGTGTGTTCCGGAAGTAAACAAAGGGTTCGCTCCCACTGTTTGTTGCTTGGTATACCAATGGGAGTGCCGTGCCCTTAAATCACAAGCAGTTGGTATGTACAATGTTGGGCACACTTCCTGAACACACATACAAATTCATTGCAATCGCAAACAGGCCTCTACCAGCCATTAACATTCCACTGTTCACAGGCACTACGCGGTTCTTACTGAAGGAAGACATGCATAGGGTGTTCTACCAATCAATATCCTGTCTGCCAGTCTTGGTCTCACCTATCCGCTACCCCTTCACAAAACTGACCTTATCTGCTGAAAGGCATATTTAGGGAGGCGAGGTTGTGAAACTCATGGCGAACTATCTCCCCTCTCAATCATGCAAAAAAATTGACACTTCTGGCATAATACCACCAGCAAACAAACTATATTGATTTTCACTTTCAAAGTAAACTGCGTCTGATGCAGGTAGCCCGTCTGCTTCCCAAACTGTACTTCATGTCCATGGTGATTGTATTTAGGGCTGAATCAGGGAATTTTTTCACCTCAGTGTTCGCAAACAATAGTGGGATACGCCATATTCCCACCCACGCAAACGTCATGCTCACAAATGCGAGGAAAACATGCATACGGATGAACACTGCAGAAAGGCTCCCTTCCATAGTTAGTATTGTTGCAAAAGGGGCTCCGCAGCCGCAAACAGTTAAAATTGTCCTCAGAGATAGCCGAATGTTACCTGTTACTGCACTCCCATGAGAATCGGACCAAGTCAGACGAAATAACCCGTTATCAGAAGTGAATGCCTTGGTTGAGGGGAGATGGTTCTGTAGCCTGTTTTCTCATCCTTTCCTCCTCATTGCTTGCATCTGCCACACCACCCCATTCATGTCAAGTTTATGCAGCCAGGGTAAGTATTAGCAAAAGGTTGAACTCAAAATGGCTGCTTTTTCAATGCCACCAAAATATCAATGAAATATTTTCAAGCACGGTATAGTTTTTGAAAAGGGGGCTGAGCAATGAAAAATTACGCAATCTACCCCCCAAAATATGTGTACCTCAAGATGGCACACTTCTTCACAACCTTGATGGGGCCAAGAACCGTACAGGGAACTGCATGCACACCTGGCTTGAAGATATATGTGACTGGTAGCCACGCCAAATCAGGCACGAAGTGAAAACGGCGTAAACTGACGCTTCACATAATGAGCCATTCTCATCTCCCCCCCCCCCCCCTCCCCTTCGCGAGAACTGCCTTCAGCCATTCTAACATCAAACCCGCGGCTCTCGTGGAAGGGAGCGAGGCTGGGCGCTTGCGGGTGCCGCAGCGAGTCGAAAGCCTTTTCTATGTCTTGAAAAGACAGCCCGGATAAACTCAGGGCAATATTCCCTACCTCGATCATACATTCTCGTCGACTCCCGGCGAACTGTAAATGCTTCTTGTCGGTGGGTGGTGGCATCGCCAATAAAGTTGGCAAGGCCAAAAATTGAACCTGGGCGGGCATCCGCGAAACTGCAATGTGAATGCCGCCTGCGAAGCCTGGGGCGCGGCTCGCATCAACGGGCAGGTGTGGTGACCTGATGGGACCACGCGATTCCGTCGAACGTGTGGTAGCACATCTTGCACAACCTGTAAATAACATCGTAAACCAAGCGCTATGCACGAAGCATTGCTTGGTGCTCGAAATTTTTAAGTCAGTTCATGGATAGCTGAGATATGAGCTCTATTCGATCAATTTTTACGCTTCTAATGCATTAGGCTTAACATTAAATGAGGCAAAACGTCATTACTTTTATTAATAGAACACAAACTGGACAAAAGTGCATCGCAAAGGTTTTTGTTCTTCTCGCTCAAATAAAAAGGTTTCTAGAAGACTGTCGGCTTGATCTATTGTAACCGTAGCATATTTTGCACCTTTGCATTGCATACGTGTTGTTGTTTTTAGAGAAGTAAATCTATGAATAAGGGACCGTGAAAACTCAAAATGGTGTGAAGGCAAAAGACTTGCCATAAATCAACTCGGGTCATTTTATGCTCTTGGTTTTTGCAGGCAGAGTGGTTACATTGATATGCATAATCGACTCTACATTCCTAACACGATTTCTGTTCTGTAAACAAAACATCGTGTAAAGAATTTGCCCACACAATAGGGTTTTTCGTTGAAAGTACGGGCATTACCTTTGAATTCACAGGGTATTTGAAGCTGAGCGATCACTTTATTGCACCGAACCCCTGAATTTCAAAAAAATATTTTTGGAGGCAGAGCTACTTCTCAAATACTTCCAGCAACGTACAACTTCAGGAAGGTTTGCTGTTTGCCGTTTTATTGAATGGACTAGTTTCCAACAAATTAATTGTTCAGCATGACCAAAACTGCCCAAGCTTGTATCGTCCCTTGACGGTTTAATAATAAAGACAGTGCTTCAAAAAGGCTATTAACAGAAAGCACAGGCCACGGGTTACACATAGACCGAGTTCAAGCATGAAAAGGTACAGTAAAGGTTACAAGTGACTTTTCAAGTAACTGCGGTACGGAAATGTGCATTTCTTAAAAATGTCCTGCTGCACCCTTCTGGCATCAACACGCGCTCGGGTGGCCGGCTTAAGCCCTTCGCTCGGGGGGAGTCAATTTGCTAGATAGCTGGAACGGTAGGTAGCTGGAACAATAGGAACAGAACTAAGCTGGCTGGAAATATCAAATTCACAGGGTAGACTGACCTATACGTGAGCTAAATTGTGCCAAAATTTGATGTTCCTAGGTCATGACCTTGGTCAAATAAGGTTGAACAACGTCAAATTCCAAATTGGTGTCTCAAGTGCCCCCAGAACCCCTTATGCAGCCGCCGTGAATGTCACGGCCCGGCCCGGCCGACGGGTCAAGGGGTCCACGTGCACCCGGGCAACACGCGTTACCCGAACGAGGTCTGTATTCAACTGCCCGCCGCACGCGCATTCCCCGCTAGCGTCCGCGGCTCCAAACGCCTCAAGCTATTCATAGGTCACATTATACGGAGGCGGATCCAGGGTGACGCAGAGCACGACTTTTCTCCCTCTCACAAAACAGAACTCAAATTCGGTCCTCGTAATAAAGCAAGGATAATACAAGTGCACCACTCAGTAGTATGTCCATCATTGTGCACGCGTTGCTCGATGACGCGGGTAAATTATACGGGCTAAGTTCAAACATTAAGTTCAGACAAACGATGTTCCCAGTCACATCCATGAGACTGGGGCACGGTGCGTAGCCGTTGCTTAATATCCAGGTGTTTTCTTCCAACTTTACTCACGGCCTCGTGATCATAGCCAACACTGAACCGTGCGCGAACACCAAAATGCTCGCACAGCACCTGAACACCGAGTTTTTTTAGCAGATGTAGCCCACGTCACTCTCCAGCAATTCGGGCGGCCCAAACATCAAAAAGTGATGCTCTAGCTTCTCCGTGATGCCTTCAGACGACCCAAAATAAACCAGATAACACGCCAAGAAACCGGAAAATGTATCCACACAGTTCAGCAGGTGACATCGCTCTGGCACCGAGTTCCGAAGCCTGGCAAGAATGTGTATGATGAGGGTCTCGTTCGGATAGCTGGCTTCCTGGGAAAGAAGTGATGAATTCCGCAGCCTGGTGCTCTTTCTTTGACTGCACCGTTTGCAGCCTCGAACAAGGTGCTCTGTCGCTCTGCATCCCTGGACAACAAGCATATCTGCTCAACTTCTCATACAGCTTAACGCAGCCCCCTCCCCCTGATCCGGCGAATCAGAGTTCTAGCTCCGCCTGGCTTCAAAGCTTTGTTTGGTTTGATGGGCGCGGAGGGGGGCGGGGATCCCGGCTCGTCTGTAACTCTTGTTCGGCCGTATGGCTGCAACGATCGTGGACGGGCGTTGATGGTGATACCATTATCGCAGTATGCCCTATTCTTGAAACCATGTCAGATGACTTCATCGTTATGACTTCATCAGTCTCTCGGGAACGGTGGTCGCCAGATTTGCATGTGTTGGTTGTAAGCGGGTCACAAACTTGTTCTTGAAAACCGCCGGCATCTTTTTTAAGCATTGCAGCCAAATAAAACACTGAAGCCACCGCACCATTCTATTGACAACGTTTGTGAATAAACAGGGCATACACGATGTCATCGGGAGGTCTCCAGTTGGTTAGGTCAGTTTACCATGTCGACCCTCAAAGGCCCCATAAGCAATATCTTGAGTGAATACGTCCCATAACGCGCCGCACATAGGTCGTGTATACGCCGGATGGGTTCACAATACCCCTTCGCGAACAGGCACAGAAAAACCAAAACATGCACACGCGGTCAGCTTCTGACTCCCAACGTCTCCGAGACGTGTTCTTTAGACGCACGGCTGCCAGTGGTGGAAGGACATCAGCTTCCACTCGCACAAAATCATGCTTGCCAATGGGATCGGGAAACCATGATGCGAAACGTGCATTCGAAACTGATAGAGCATCCTATTTATCTTTTAACAGTTGCCACTTTTACCACCACATTTCCGACAACTTTTGGAAACTTCCATCGCTCCTTACGAGACAAGACAATGTCACGGGGCTCAAGTAACACACCAATATATTTTTCCATCACAAGATTTGCATTTTGGGGAGAGCTGGTAACTATGAAGAACGGTTCTTTAAGAACCGGACGTTGGATTTGAGGGGTCGCTGGTTTGGTTTCTTCTCTATCGAAGCTGGGATTGTCAGTGGCCCACTAATGTTGCATAACGGCCTCTACGTAGTTGGATACTGATCGCGTCTTGCTTCGCGCTGGTATACGCTGATTTCGTCGCCGACAG
This sequence comes from Pollicipes pollicipes, assembly GCF_011947565.3. Lineage (NCBI taxonomy): Eukaryota > Metazoa > Arthropoda > Thecostraca > Pollicipedomorpha > Pollicipedidae > Pollicipes > Pollicipes pollicipes. The sequence goes on along the minus strand of NW_023596818.1, from coordinate 26,853,062 downwards.
TTGCAAGCTCATCTTTAAGAACCGGACGTTGGATTTGAGGGGTCGCTGGTTTGGTTTCTTCTCTATCGAAGCTGGGATTGTCAGTGGCCCACTAATGTTGCATAACGGCCTCTGCGTAGTTGGATACTGATCGCGTCTTGTTTTGCGCTGATATACGCTGATTCCGTCGCCGACAGTTGCAAGCTCATAGGATTTATTGACTGTGTGCGACGCTTGCCGGTCATAAGCTCTGTCAACCTCGGACTCATGGTACAGGCTCAAATCACGCAATATTTCAGCGATTTCACCGATGCCGGACGTTGCCGGCCGGATGCCGCGGAAGTGGCATTGTTCATGCTCTCCGTACGATTGGTGGACAAATTTTACCCATAATTCCTGCACTGAGACTGTGAAACTTACACTTCTTGAACCAGTGCGAAAACTTCGCTCCCTTTTGGCCCGTGGCACTTATCAACTTGGCCGTGCACGCCTCGAGGTGCCAGGAGAGTAAATCAGCACCGGTCATATGAACCCAACCGGCTTTTTGGCCAAAAAGATCTGTTAGAATGACATTCTGCACGGATATCCCGATGAGCATATTACTAAGGCAACACTCAATGTTACGCCTGAAATGGATGTGGCAGAAAGATGGTCCATCGTGAGGAAACCATGCGTTAAGTGAATTGTGGACAACCTCGTTATCATCTCTACCATATGGGGCCAACGATTTTTCATGGTCTACCATCTGGCGCACTTTGCATCAAAGTATAAATCGTGCACTTCTCTTTACTGGTATGGACCATGCTTGCACCCAGCGCGGCTGGATGCTTCCGCATAGCATGTGAAGTAACGCTGAGATTTCCGTAAGGGGACACGGTGAGGAGTGTATAATGACATCGATATCGCGTATCATATGACACTGGCATGGCGTATCGTGGCTTCCCTCGATATCGGCGTTGTTGGTAAAAGAAATTTTTTTCGGAAGCCTGGATGTGCATTTCAAACAAAAGCACTTGTTACTACCTCGACGACTGTTTCACTGCTCTGTTAATCCTTACTTGTACAGTTTGTTGCGAATGAAATGATGTGTTTTATGAACCTAACAGCCTCAGATGTATAAATTACCTTTGTGAACATGCTATAGTGCCGGATGTTGGCTATGCTCACGCCATACCCCCAGGCTGTTAGTGATTGCGTCCGACTCGTGATTAGTCAACGGGACCTGATGAGTGCCCCAGCCCCGGATATTTTGTGAAAACCGTCAACAATACGGTGAGTTTCATTCGACATGTGGTGACGAACCTGCTCCAAAATAGCCTCCATTTCTTTAACAAACATGCTTATCTCGAAGAGGTCTTTAGTTTTCTGTTTCACAATCCTCTTCGGGGTTCTCATTGATCGCGAACGCGTGTTGAGGCGATGGGCCAGACTCTGCGCCAATCAGAGAGCAACAGCGGTCCAGATCTATCGCTGCAGTTCATTTTCTTTGTCCAAATTAGTCTAATGTTCTCTCTGATGTGCCTGCCTTGTAAAAAATCCGGCTCAGTCTTATGCCATCACAGAAATGGTAACTTTGGCCACGCTTTTGCAATTATCCTCTACTAAATGTCGAGCAGACCAATTGGGCGTAGGCATTTCAAATACTGATGAAGATGGCAAGCTGAGATCAACACCTGGAGGCTGGCTGTTAAAATAATTGGAGCTCTAATTCTTGGTAAAGGCCTTGGGGAGATCTGCCAGGCGGTTTGCGACCTTGACCTTGGTTGCAATAGTCTAAAGTGGTGCATGCAGCTTTGAAAGTCGAGGTGATGACTTGAGATCACACGTTTCCTAAACGGCTGATACGATCGCACATCTGCAATAACCCGAAGTTGTTTATGCAGCTTTGAAGGAGAAGGTGGCGGCGTGAGGTCATCACTTTCAGAACGGCTCATCAAATACATGTTCTATCTTCCCGTAAAGATTCCGGGCAGATCAGTAGAGTGGTTTCCGAGTTGAGATTTGGCTACAATGCCCTAGGGTGGTTTATACGGTTTTTGAAGGTGAATATGGCGGTATGAGATTACCACTTTCAGAACGCCCCAAAAACCGTATTCTGGCTTTTGATTGGTGTTGAAAAAAAATATGTCCGGTGGTTCTGAAGTGCACATAGCTGTATGGATGGCGGCGAAGTAGTGGTGGCCCTCATGTAGGCGGTTTGGAGGAAACCTGAAGACAGCTACATCCATCAGACAACCAATCAGCTGGCAGCTAATACTCAGCTGTGGAAATGGGTTGTCGCTACCCATTATTATTTGAGGTGCTGTAGGGATTGCTTATATTTTTAATAAATGTCGTTTTTGGCGATAAGTGGATACCACAATTCTGTCCCACGAGGAGAGCATTCCGCGTGATCTTCTGTCGCTTACATTCTAGGCAAGTAGGCGGGTCTGTGCATCTCGGAATAAGTTGCCAAATGCAGATCCGAAATATCACTCATGTAGGGCCAAGAAATTCGGGGCAAGTAACTAAAAAAACCAGCTATTTCCAGTTGTAGGCAAACTGGAGGAAGTCCACTGCGATCATATAGGTATTGCCTCTCACATTGGCGACCCTGGTGGTGAAGTTTCAAATCTCGAATACGTGGTGGTTTTATAAGTCAATAGAAGTTTATCTATGATATTGAGGAAAACACACGCCAATAAAAAACTACTTCATCTCGATGCGTCCCGATCATTGCTTTTGGTAGACCTGATACCACACGGCTCAAACAAAGCCTTTAAACAAGCTTGGGTCATGAAACATTTATGGGAAGGTTATTATGGGAACCGTTCATTTTGTGAGATGCGTTCAACGTAACATGCAGTCAAAAAACACGGGCAATGTAACTGATGAACGGCGCACACAGCTACATGTGATTAGCACGACTGTCGAAAATCACCCTTGCGTTTTTTTGTTTGTTTTTGTTTTTAAATTTGATCCGAACCCTTTGAAAGGATGGGTTTTTGGGATCAGTGCTCACGCTAAGCAGTGCTTGCTGAGTGAGCCCTGACCCCCACCATCCGATCGCGCAATGATGCAGGCGATCTTCACAGAGCACACACACTCGCCAACGCCACCACAAAAATATGTTGGCAAAGAGATCGTACTTACCAACTCTTAACATCGTGTTTTGCAAATGGCGACAACGTTTTCAGACATTTGGGGCAAGAATCATGATCTTAGGAAAATTAAATGAAATACGGCGGCATTACACTACAGCCTTGGTTTTTGCTTAAGTGCATGATTACGCCGAAGGCTAATGACCTACGACAAACGCAATTAAGCTGGGCGGGCAATGCTACATGGAAAACGGAACGGTGTGACCACAGAAAGAACAGTATTTACACCTAGTCACATCCATACGCGACAGGAAGACGAGAATATAATCATCTTCACTTTATCTGATACAGACCCACGACGACCACCTTTACTAACAAACTGATCGTCTTTATTTACACCAGCTTTAGACCGACGCATCAAACGCACCTATGGCACTTAAATACACATTAAAAATGAGAGAAAACTTGATACATGCAAGCGGCTGGAGGAGCTGAAACCCTCGGGCTTTATTAAAGGCACCTGGTGCCCTTGCTCTGTGCGTACGTGGCATGATTCAGATGTAGGTGAGGCAGCATATAGCCTTGTAAGATAACGAAACAAAGAAGAGCGCGGCTGACTGTAGTTAACACGTTGCCGGCACTCCCCGCACGCCTCCCCCGCGCCACTCCTCTCTCCCACTGCCGCGGCGCCGGCCGGTCCGGGAGTCAGTCAGCTGACTGCAGCCAGACAGAACTGAGGAGTCGACCCACACGTATCAGCCGGCCGGCTCGGCGTACACACAGCACAAGCCATGGGTGTCCAGGTTCGGTGTGGTCTTGTTTATGCTTGATGGTTTCGAGTGAGCTCGACTTTGGATGACACCTTAAAATCTCTGAAAGGGAGATATGGGTTTCGTAAGTGTGGTTAACAATATCGGGTAGGAGTGAAAAATTCACATTAGGTATGAGGAAAAGGAGTGAAAAATTCCTTCTCTTAGGGAGGAATTCCTCCTCGCTTTAGGACACTGACCTAATCTGCCTCACTGGGCAACTGGGGTCGAGGACCCAACGGACCCCTGGGGTGAAAACGCCCTTGCACCGCGAACATCCCCGAGGCCGGGAGCAGGACCTGAGTCTCCAAAGCTTGAAGAAGTGTGCCGGGTTCCCGAATGAGCGCAGCTGGAAAAGGACCAACCACTGCCCCGTCCCAAGATGGAGGCGCGTGGTAAATCCTATTCCTTGCAATGTCGTTGGCCTGAGTATATTTCATTACGTGCAATGTCTTATTTTTTGCATTTGTGTGCTTTATGAGGCCCCCTGATTGCCAAGGGGCTGTATCCGACCTGGTGGCGGCTGTGAAGGTCATTGGCTTAGCCAACACTTACTGTGAAAATGATCTGCCATGCGAGGTCATCCATACTAATTAAGCCCTATTGATGTGAAGTGCGTAACGTGGTACATTGTGTGATGGCACGGGTCAACAGCACCATCGTGGCACTGCCTCAGTGCTGTACTGTGGCATGAAATATGAAAAGTAATATGGCTTTTGTACTGCAATCCCTGCTGCTTTCATGATAAATTTCATCATAAAAAGATGGATCAAGCATGCACTCTTGTATTGAATCCCTACCTGGCATATGACTGACCAAAAACACATGATGCAATATACAGACCACTTTCATCAAAGCAGACAACCAATAAGTGACATAACTTGTTCAGCCTGTTTTAGGAATCCACAAAACATGGATGAGAAAGATGCAAATACATCTTCCACTTCCACAGTCATGCGACATGATGTAGCCATCAGGCTGCTTTACACAAAAATAACAGTAACATTTTACATGTGGTGAAATTACAATGCAAACATGTTGACCTAGCACAAGGCTGGAGACATGACAAGTGTATGTAGTAATGGTTGGATGGGCAAAATGAGCGGAAGTTATGAAGCTGCTGGTGCACAGAAGGCTCATGATAAAAAATATTATTAAGTGCCGTCGAAGACACCAACAGCAACACTTTTCCAACTTTCTCAGCACCCAGCATCTCGCGCAAGTTGCAGTGCCTGACACTGATGACTCACAAGCAAAGCTCGCTGGCATACACAATTTGTCAAGACAGTAGAATGTTTATGAGTTATAATGCAGCTCTTTATTTTCAGAATTCTTTAGGGAAAGACAATTTTGCAAAGCCACATCATGTGAGCCTGTACTGAGCGTGTCCATTAATGAGCTGCACGCACCAGCCGTTACTGCCAAAATAAATTGCTGATATAATGACATGCAATGTATTAATTACATGCTATAACACCTCAATAGGTTTAAAATGTTGGCAAGATCACAATGACGTAGTAAATTGTCTTGTGATACCCCTGCAGCATGGGTGCTAGTATTCTTTCAGTTTGCCGACATCACTACTTTGTCATGTTCAAACGCAAACCTAAAGATAGAGGCAGGCATCAATACGTCACGTTTTATTGGGAGTCAGTAGACTTAAGGAATACCAAAACAATGTTCTCTCTCTGAAGTACAAACCTCGCACGCACACTCCCCATCACATCAAGATCGATGCGAGTCACTGGCACACACCACCAGTGATCACGCACATTTCAAGCCCCTGATTCACACTCTGTTGTCAAATAAGTGTGATCTCACACGTGCACAGCTCGCGGGACTATCAAACTGCAGGTTTTCTCGCAATTTCCGCACAGATTTTCGGTTATAACACCGCATTTCACCGTGACCTCCCGTGAAAACAAAGTCCCAACGGGGGTTCATGGTAATACGGCTCGAGGGGTCGCACTCGTGGGACGCAATTCTTTGTTCATGATTTAAATTTGTCGTGCAATACGTGTGAAATATTAAGTAACGTATATATCTAGTATTACTGTAATGTTTCCCCAACTCTATAATGCCTTGCTAACCCATAAACCCTTGCAACATTCTGTACCCCCGTACACAAGCTGACAATCGAGCTGTCGGTAAGAAATCTGTCAGTAGAAGAAGAAAAAAAGCCGGCAGGGGAAAAAAGACAGCCTTGCCGTCGCGCCCCCTTTTTATGACTTTTGGTCGTGCCCGTTTTTTGGGTGCCGTTCTTTTTTTGCAGACAGTGACGTTCTTTTTTTATAACATTTACCTATGACCTAGAAATAAAGAAAAATGCCCCGCTCACGACGAATGCCACACAACCCGAAAGTGCTCACGCTTACGTCCGCGACACGTATTCAGCGGCGAAATCTTGCTAACAGCCAATCATCTTCGGCGCATTATATCATATGTGCCACATCATCGCTTTTGCGAATACATCAGCGGCCATGCTGTTTAGATCATAAGTAGAAAACGGCTTGTAGTATGACCGCGATCGCATGACGTCTCTACGACGTCATTAATGCTGCTGTGCTTGCGTTCGTCCCCGTTTTCACTCGTTCAAAAGTCAACGCCCGTCTTCGAAAATCTCATGTCGTTATTCCAAACACCAGCCAATCTCCAATCTCACCAAACCGCACCACACCCGCACCCTCCGGCCGCCATCCGCTAACGCCCCCGCCGTGCGCGCACTCCCCTGCCCGCCGGAACTGCTCAGCTGAGCCCCGACCATTACACCCCCTCTCCTTAAACTAGACTTCTAGTATATGAACCCAAAGATCACTGTACGGCCCTAAACATAGGGTGTTACCGACAATCAATAACAGTAGTTGTCAGCCATCGTGCAATCTAACAAATAAAAGAACTCGCACTTCTCACACTGTATGGCAGGTGAACCAAAACACCTGCACGCTCAACGTAGTCCAGGTAGCGTCGCGGACGTCTGACTTCACGTCCAGACCTCGTTCGTGACATCACTCCAGAATCAACGCGCTCGGGTGCCACAGGTGGCGCCACCATTAACCCTCCATCCGCTCCAGACGGCGCCACTGGCAGGACAGCCTCCGACTGCGGCCCCGGTATCCGTGCTGACTCCTACGGTATCGCCGCCAGCTGCTCCGCCGAGTCCAGGAAGCCCCAGTAGGAAAGTGATCGGCCGGTCCGTCCCCGGCTGGCCCGCCACCGGTTGGTCCGCCTCCAGCTGGTCCACCATCCGTTGGTCCGCCTCCATCTGGTCTACCATCCGTTGGCCCGCCTCCAGCTGGTCCACCATCCGTTGGCCCACCTCCAGCTGGTCTACCATCCGTTGGTCCGCCTCCAGCAGGTCCACCATCCGTTAGTCCGCCTCCAGCTGTCCAGACGTCAGCTGCCCAGTAGTCAGCTGCCCAGTAGTCAGCTGCCCAGTTGTCACCTGCTGCGTAGCCGGCGGGTCCGTCGCCAACTGCTACACAGCTGGCTGGTCCACCGGGTTAGGACCAGCCCTGATACGCGGTCGTCGGCGCAGTCAGCTTCCCAGTCCCGACTAGCTTTAGATGCCATCCATGAACCAGTGGCTTCCGTCTTCCCTTCTGTATGACGTAATCTGACTGACGAACCTGTACCACCAGATAGGGACCGTCGAACCGTGGTTGCAGCTTCCCTTTCTTGCCTTTTTATGCGGTAAAGTTTCGACAGTACACTTGATCTCCTCCCTTCAACAGAGACTGGCCCTCTTCCACCCTATTCGACCGATCCTTGTGTGTCTTTAACAGCGCGCCTTCGCGAAGTTGCTGCGGTTTCCTTCCCAGACGCCTCAGGTACTCGCATTGCGACACGTTCTTCACCTGCTCTTCTAGCTGGCCGCACAGCTCCACGTTGACCGGCGTCTTCGGTTCAGCTCCGAACACCATCTCCCACGGGGAGACGTCCGTGGTGGAGTGCTGGCTCGTGTTGTAGGCGCACGTTGTCAGCGGCAACCAACGGATCCAGCCCGCGGTGCCATCCTCGCAGTAGTGACTCAAGCCTTCGATCAGCGTTCTGTTGAACCGTTCTACGAGTCCATTGCAGGCAGGATAATAGATTGTTGTCCTCAGCTTCTCGATACCCAACAGCTCGCAGAGAGTTCGAATCAAGGTGCTCTCAAAATTTCGAACTTGGTCGGTTAGGAGGGAGTCCATGATTCCAAAGCAGCAGATTACGCGTAGCAGATACTCAGCTACCGCTTCAGCCGTCTACTTCTTCAGGGCAAATGTCTCCGCCCACTTCGTGAAGTAATCAGTGATGACCAACATGCATCGAAAACCGTCCGCGGTCGCCGGCAGCTGCAGGATGTCGGCCGCCCACTGTGACAGAGGTTTTCCGGTGACAGGAACGGTGCCGTGCCCTTCTCTACTTTTCATGTTCTTGGCCTTCACTCGAAGACAGGAGTGACAGTTCCGGACAAAGGCCCTCACATCTTGCCTCACACGCCACCAGTAGTGACGTCGAGTCACCCTCGCCAACGTCCTCTTCATTCCGCCGTGTGCTGCCAGCGGAGTGTCGTGAGCTAGCCGAATTTATCCTTCTCTCAGCTTCCGAGGCACGATTAGTTGAGCTGTGGCATGATCTGACGTCTTCCTACAGATCACCCCCTGGATGAGAACTAGACCATCCATCTTCTTGTAGAACTCCAACTCTTCTTGTTGAGATCCAGTCAGTTCCTTTTCCACGATCTGGTCCCGTAGAAGTCTCTTTAACAGGCTGAGGACGTCATCTCTTTCAGTTTCTTCTGCTAAAGAAGTCTCCGCATCCACTTCAACTTCATCCCCGACTGTTCGTCTTGTGATGACTACGGGGCGTCTTCGCTCTGCGCCTTCATCGGGAAGTATCTGGCCCTTCACTTCTTTCTTCTCTTCTTTAATTCTCTTTCTTGCTTCTTCAGCTTCTTTCTTCTCTTCTTTAATTCTCTTTCTTGCTTCTTCAGCTTCTTTCTTCTCTTCTTTATTTCTCTTCCTTTCTTCTTCATCTTCTTTCTCCTCTTCCTTAATTCTCTTTCTTGCTTCTTCGGCTTCTTTCTTCTCTTCTTCAATTCTCTTTCTTGCTTCTTCAGCTTCTTTCTTCTCTTCTTGGACTCTGTTTCTTGCTTCTTTCTGTGTAGTCGGTCGCTCCAGACTTCTGCGTTCGATCCCTCGGGGAACGAACTCTGGTGCGGTCGCACGCAGTTCACTCCGTTGACGGTGGCCTATCTTCTCGACGTTGTCTTCGCACTGTCGGGGCAGGGCGTCCACACGTGGAATGGCCTTCCCTGGAACGTGCTCCACTTCGAACTCATACCCCTGCAGCTTCTCCATCCATCGGTACAAGCGCCGGATGGGGGCTTCGATCTCTGGAGGAACTTGATATCCTCGTGGTCTGTCTTCAGTTTGAAGGGCTTACCCAGCAGGTAATGCCGGAACTTGCCAGTTGCCTTCAACGCGGCGCCCAGCTCTCTCTCCGTCGCTGACCAGTTCAGCTCGGCAGGCGACCATCTGCCTGAGGCAAACGCTACAACTCCTTGAACTTGCTTCAGTTCGGCACCCCAACCCGTGCCACTGCCATCGGTGGTCATGATGAACTCCTCCTCTGCGGCTGGGAACTTCAGCTTTCTGTGCTTCATGATGCCATTCTTCAAGTTCTGGAAGCTCTCTTAGCACTCTTCGGTCCACTGGTAGGCTGTCGTCTTCTGCAGTAGGTCTGTCAGCACTGCTGCTTTCTTGATGTACTCTGGATATACTGCTGATAGTAACCCAAGAAGCCGAGGAACTGACGAAGAGCTCGGGGACTCGTTGGGGCAGGCCAACTGCGGATGGCCTCTACCTTCTCTTCTGCAGGACGTATACCATCAGCATCCAGGTGATGGCCCAGGAAGATCACCTCTGAAGCAGCTACACAACACTTCTCGGGACTGAGTTTCAGGTCGCTCTGGCGGAACTTCTGCAGCAGCTCACGTAGGCTCTCCAGATGCTCTTCCAGCGTTCTTGAAAACAAAATCACATCATCCAGGTAGACAACAGCTCTGTGCCAGTTCATAGTACCCAACAGATGTTCTATCACCCTCTGAAATACTCCAGTACTGGTCTTCAGCCCAAAAGGCTGTCTGGTCCATTGATGTAGCCCAAACTCGGTGAGGAAGGCAGTTACCTCCCTTGACTGCTTTTCCACAGGGATTGCCCAGTACGCAGACTTCGGATCAAGGATTGTGAAAAACCTTGAACCCTGTGTAGCTTGCAGCAGGTCCTCAACTCGGGGTAGGGGGTACGAGTCATGTTTGATGAGCTTGTTTACAGACCTGTAGTCACAGCAGAAACGTATCTTTCCATTCTTCCCCCTGATTAAACTACTGGTGATGCCCATGGTGAAGAAGAGGGTTCAATGACACCCTGTTCCGCCATCTTTCTGAGTTCCTCCCTTAGTGTATCCCTTAGATGAATGGGCGTTCGATAGGCTCTCTGACGGACTGGTTTAGCCTCTCCTGTACTGATGGCTAAAGTGTGTTTACCAGTATAACTTCCAATATCTTCGTCACTCTGGGAGAAGACGTCGCTGTACTCTTGAAGCAGCTGCTCCACCTGGGTCTTGTCTTGCCACTTCACTTCAGGCAGCCTTGGTGAAGATGGTGTGCCACCCCCACGATCTCCAGCTGCGGCAGTCACCTCCACCGAAGACGATGTGCCGCCCACACCAGCTCCAGCCGTGGCAGTCACCTCCACTGGATCACAGCTTCCTAGTTTTCTGCCTGCTAGAATGGCCGCACTCTCGTCTCCATGGTTGATCACACGCACTGGGACACCTGAGCCTGACATGTGCAAAACAGGAGCAATCTGCACACCCTCAACTTCCTCAGGTTCAAACAGCATGGGTCTCATGAGGTCATCCCGGTACACCCTCGTAAAGGTCTCTGAGCGTCCTGAACATGTGACAGGGGTTGACGTTCTAATACTTCTGTCCCATGGGAACCTCAGGCCATCAAGCACTACCCCTTCTCTCCCACAGTCAATCACAGCACCCAGTTTGTGAAGAACATCTAGCCCACGAGACCAGAATACATCATGTCCTCCACCACGATAAAACTGTGCACTATCTTCTTGTTCCCAATCCCAACTTCCAGACTTGTCCCGCCTAGAGTTCGGACAGCTGTTCCATTAGCAGCCCTCAAGTCTTCCTGTGATGAGGTCCACCCCTCCCCTACCTGAGCAGCCAGAGTCTCACTGACCAGACTGATAGGACTACCCGTGTCTGCGATAACAGTGACCTCAATTCCCTGTAGTGTGCCTAGCATCCTCACCTCCACTGGGGCAGAGTTCTCAACCCTCCTGACTGGCTGCTTATCCGTTCTCTTCTCTGGCACTACCCGTGTTCCTCTGGGACTCGGGCACTGCCTGCTGATGTGCCCCACTCCTCCGCATTGGAAACACTTCAGTGCCTGTCCTTCCACCTTCTTCTGCCTATCGGTCGTCTGTCCACTTGAAGAGTTGGCCCTACTGTAAAAATGAGCCGCAAAGTGACCCATCTTGCCGCACACGAAACATGGCCCACTGTTCCTCCGAACATCTCTGTCCACTGTGCCTTGCCTGGTGTGGCGAACAGGATGGGTTTCTGCAGAGCCAGGACCATGGAACTCATTCTGCATCCCCTCAGCTGACTGTATTCTCTCCAACTTGCGGATGTAAGCGTCTGTCCAGTACGTGTCCATGTCCAGCATTCGGAGCTGCCACTTTTCTGGGACGGCCTTGGGCATCCTTTCAATCACTAGATTTTCTCTTGTCTCTTTGTCCACATCTGGCAAGGCTGCACGTACCAGCTGTTGTAGCTTACTCACAAACGCCCTGGGTTCATCAGTCTCTTTCATTTTTATCTCGTTGAATGAATGTAGCATTTCCCGGCGTTTCTCCCTTGGACATAACTTCTCCACAGTCATCTTACCCGCTTCTTCCACACTCACAGGTCGGGTCTTGTCTAACTGAACTGCTATCCAGTCATAGTTACCCACGAATAGAGCCGGTAGCACATCAAGCTGATGAGTTTCATTCCATTCATTGGCTCTCGCGATTCTCTTGAATTGCCTCAAAAATGGTTCAGGCTCACCTCCAGAAAATGTCTGCGGCCTGAACATGCTTGATGAACCCTCTTTACTGCCTAAATCGGGTTTTTCCTCCACCGTCGGCATTTCTGGCGCGTAACAGCACGTGGCCCAACTGGTAAAAGCAAAATATCCCACCGCTGATGTTGTGCTCGCGTTCGTCCTCGTTTTCACTCGTTCAAAAGTCAACGTCCGTCCTCGAAAATCTCTTGTCGTTATTCCAAACACCAGCCAATCTCCAATCTCAGCAAACCGCGCCACACCCGCACCCTCCGGCCGCCATCCGCTAACGCCCCCGCCGTGCGCGCACTCCCCGTTCCCGCCGGAACTGCTCAGCTGATCACACAACTCCCCTGCCCACCGGAACTGCTCAGCTGAGCCCCGACCGTTACAATGCCAAGGCGACTTTGGAATAGGCTCCCAATAAACATTTCGCACTTTTGCGGACGTGTAGCTCAGGAACCAGAGCGTTTTGTGCCTTAAAAAGGTCATGACCGTGAACTGCATCAAAAGGTCCTCAAGATGGCTATTTCAGCTCAAAACGCCATACACGTGTGGAACACTCCCTTTAACCATCCTTACAACTGTAAACTTATATCGTGCCGCTGTTGCTAAAACACAATCATTCACGTTGATATTGTCTACTGGGTAAGTTACCAGCGTCCCACCGCGGCATCTTTAAGTATGGTGTGACGTTCGTTGGCAAGAGAGAATGTGGGGGGGGGGGGGGAGGGCGGTGCTCCCAGCCGGCCGCTTACAAGCATCGTTATTCTCTCATCATTCCGTCGCACATCTCCTCCGACAGCCCATAAACCATATCACAAGTTGATTTAAACGTAATCAGCGTTCGACGACGTCATTTACCATACTTATGCAGAACCACGCATTAGGTATCCAAGTACGGTTGAACATCTGTCATATTTGGACCATTCTTCGCCTTACACTCAAACAAAGTACTCAGCTCAGCTCAGGTGCTCAGCTCCACCCTAGTTTCACGATACCTGGCATGACCAGCTGCTTGAAGGTGACGGGTCTTCACTCAATCATCTGCAGCACCTCTTCCTGATCACCACAACCTCGCCATCCCCCGTCGACACGCCCCCCCCCCCCCCTCCACGCGCTTCCAACGCGAACTAAGGCTCCGCTCGCCACTTTTGGTGGTAATCCGACGGAAACAGCACGGGTCACGTGGCTGTCTGGGCCCGGTGACATGTCGCCTGGTGATTGGTTGCGAGGCGGCACGCAAGCAAGTTATCCACGCAAACGCAGCGTGGGTATAGGAACAAGGGTGAGGATGGGGGCAGGGAGCATAGCCTCCCCTACAGTTTTCAAGTTGGGGACAACAATTTGGATTACCTCCCCCCTGCCAAGATTAATTTTTCTTGTCACTGTTCTTAAATAATGTCATGCCACTGATTTGAGAGCACCTTCAAAGTCTGCGGCGAAGATCATTTCCGGAATACAAGATTTAGTAGTGCGATTGGTCTCCAGCCTTCCAGGGTCTGAGGATCGTTTCCCTGTTTGGGGATTAGTCTACTGGTTCCTTCCCTGTGTGAAGGTAATGTTTGGTCTTGCATTAACGATGAAGCAGAAGCCTAGTTAGCAGAAGCATTAACGATGAAGCAGGGCCTAGTTCTATGCAGAATGTGCCGAAAGATTTAACCCGAAAACCGTTGGATTCGGGCACTTCACTTTCTTAATGGTTTGTAAATGCTTCTGTACGATTTTGTAATGTCATCTCTGAATTAAGCCGTCTGCTGTTACTTGTGTTCAGTGCAGTGGCGACGTTATTGGACATAGCTGCTTTGTCTAGCTCATTGCTATTCTCGTTGCGACATTTCACTTCTAAATCCTGTGCAAACTCCGCGAGCATCAGTCTCCTTTGGGTTGTGATGCGACCCCGTTCCTGCATATACTGAATGTTTTTTTTGCACCATTATTTCTTTTCTTGCGACAAAATTATTTTGAATTTTTCTCTCCTTGTTCATGCCCTGGAATGCGGGAAGGAATGATTAATTCCTCAATCATCAGTCGTCTCATTTTTCCTAAACCATTTTTTCATCATCCAGCAGGGCAAGATCACTTTCAAGTGTCATAGCGTCAAACCCTTTTCGTGTTTCGATGACTCCTTACCTCAGACTGTCTTCTTGAGCTCTACGTTGCCAACCTTTTTGTTTCGAAAATATTACACTTTCTCCCCTCAGCATCCATTATGAGAGTTATTGAATAAGCAGGCACCCATTGTAAGCTGCATGGTAGTATACTTTCGAGTCATGTATGCTTGACTTTATGCGTTGTACGCAATCTTCTCTGAATTAATGTGAAACACTAATTCAATCAATCAGTTCAATCCAGGGCCACTTCCCGTTGGCTGGCGTGCCATCTGAATTGCGGGTGTTATAGAACATAGCTAGACGACCACATCGAAAGGGATTTTTACGCGCCCAAGTGTGTTTACACGCGTTAGGGTACGCACTTCCAGGTGTTAACTAGACCGTTTGTTGGCCAGTCCCATAACTATTTTTGCATTAACGCTACTTTCATCTGCATAGTGGAGACAGTCCGTAACGGGATCGATAGTAAAATCGATTTTGCCGGCGAGCATCATATGATCCGCCTTAATGTCTCCCAAATGTTCAAGAAGTTTCACAATTAAATTTGGGCTATCTCCGTTTGGTCTATATAGTAACAAAGGCAAAAGTATCAGTGCCATTTTTGCATATCACAATGACGTAATTCCCGCTGTCGGAATTGATTTCTGTTTTCAAACTGTGTTGGGTGCTCCTTTCAAGCGTTATGCATGTTCCGCGGCTAAGTGAAGAATAGCGGGAGTGATAACATCTGTCTCTCCATAAGCTGTCGAAGAAGGCAGCAATTGAATAGTCATATGAGTGTCTTGAAGAAGAACTGCTTTGAGGCCTGCCTGGCGAATATAATGCATGACGTTGCATTTCTTTTATTGGCCCGGGCCCCTACAGTTCTCTGACATCATTTTTATTTTATCCATTACTCAGGGATGGAGTTCTAACGTAAGGAGGCATTAAGTCCGTCACAGTCGCTTGTTTAAACTAAATATTACCGTCTGCATTTTTACCAGGGTGTTCCTGCACGAGCGTCGTCACGATGATACGAGTCCGGCAACCGACTGAGCATTCTCACCGGCCTGCCATGCATCACCCAGCTGGACATCCCCCGGTTGATCCAGTGCAGCGGCCACCCCAGGAGCAGCCGAGGGCGCCGGCGACTGGACCTCCGAAGCAGCGGGCTGGCGCCGCAGCTGCTCACCCGCCGAAGAGTCCCTCTGGCTCGATACCGGCGACCCCAGCAGAGCGGGCTGGCGCTGCAGAAGCCATCTGTCTCACCTGCCGAAGAGTCCCCCTGTCTCGATACCGGCGCCTCCAGCAGAGCGGGCTGGCGCTGCAGAAGCCATCTATCTCACCCGCCGAAGAGTCCCTCTGTCTCGATACCGGCGCCTCCAGCAGAGCGGGCTGGCGCTGCAGAAGCCATCTGTCTCACCCGCCGAAGAGTCCCTCTGTCTCGATACCGGCGACCCCGGCAGAGCGGGCTGGCGCTGCAGAAGCCCTCTGTCTCACCCGCCGAAGAGTCCCTCTGTCTCGATACCGGCGCCTCCAGCAGAGCGGGCTGGCGCTGCAGAAGCCCTCTGTCTCACACGCCGAAGAGTCCCTCTGTCTCTATACCGGCGACCCCGGCAGAGCGGGCTGGCGCTGCAGAAGCCCTCTGTCTCACCTGCCGAAGAGTCCCTCTGTCTCTATACCGGCGTCCCCGGCAGAGCGGGCTGGCGCTGCAGAAGCCCTCTGTCTCACCTGCCGAAGAGTCCTTCTATCTCGATACCGGCGCCCCCAGCAGAGCGGGCTGGCACTGCAGAAGCCATCTGTCTCACCCGCCGAAGAGTCCCTCTGTCTCGATACCAGCGCCCCAGCAGAGCGGTCGGGCGCGACTCGTCCGGCAGCGGCCACCCAACCAGTCGTCCGGCGCCTCCGGCGGTCCCGACCACCAGGCGGCCGGCCGCGACCCGTCTGCGCCGGACGGTCCGGTACCAGCGAGGTCCGAGGCACCGACCGCCGGCCGGCCGGCGGCCGCAGGCTGGCCCCGCCCCGCGGACGGCCTGGGGTGCTGCGGTCGGCCAGCGGCCGCTGGAGCTGCTGATGACGGTGGTTTTGCAGGATGGGACACCTCGCTGGGACATTAGGCAGCTTGTCGTTGTCGTCAGGTCGAATTCCCCTGGACATTTCCTGAGTCTTGCAGAAGAAGGCGCCTCGCCGGATGAAGGCCGTGTGGATACGCCCGAGGCGTTCTGCAGCGAGCAGCTCATGATCGAGTCAGACTCATTCAAGCATAGCGTATTCATGTTGTGCCTATGGTCTGAGCGTTTTGCGCGTTGGAACCACTCGTAGAGTGCATCGCAAGTTTTTGTTCTCAGAGCTTTGTACACCAGTCTGTTCTCGCCTAGCAGGCAGTGCAAGGTCTGTAGGTCTGAGGTAGATATGTGGAGGTCCGAGAACCTGAGGCTCAGCACACGGAGAGTATTGCCCTGGATGCTCTCGTTTTGCCTCACTTTTCCAAGTGTCGCGTCGCGATTAGGCGTGAGCATTAGGATTTCATGGATACGTTTAGGACATGATTAGGCAGGGAGCTAGAATCGCTTTTGAACTAGGGTCGGAGTGAAAAATTTAATCGCAAAAAGACCGTGCGGGAGTGAAAAATCCATTCACAAAAAGGGACTTATAAGCTCGTGACGGATGCTTCAGCAAACAAAGACATCTATTTCAATTTGGCATGGACGTAATATCAGAAACCTGACAAAACTATTTCGTTTTTTAACATCTTAGGCCATTTAAGTAAAACAGAATACATTAACACGCGCTCGGGTGGGGGGGGGGGGGCAAATTGATCCCCCGAGGGCTTTTCCCGAATGGTTTTTGAACGGCGCGGCGTAGCCACGCCAAATTTTGCATAGCTGTAGAAAATTGCATAGCAGATCGTTTGACGTACTAATTTTAGGTGTACCTTGTAAGGTCACCGACCTATGACAGGTCAAATCAGCCATTGGTTTCAGCGAAGGCAATTTCTAGGGAATCGTTCAATCTGATGCAACAACGGAGTGTTTGACGAAGACATACATATTTGAGATACTTTCTTAGGCACCTCAAATATTGAATGAGCAAATTACGCTGACCTAAGGTCAGATACTATGGTCAGACCAAGGACAAAACCAACCTGATTTATTACTCTAGGGGTTGCTGTATGGGATAGTTTCTGGTGCTCATTTCGAATTTATTGACGGCAGGAACCGCATTCTACATTTTCTATTGACTTCTTAGAGGTCAGAACAGGCCACTGACCTAAGACAACCCGGGTCGAACGTTTTGTTTTAGGAACATGCTGCCTAGCGTAATCCTTGTCGCTTATTCAAATGAAAACCCATAGCAGTCTTGCATCATTTTGGTCACCATGACTTTCAAAGGGTCAAACAAGGTCTATGACCTCAAATGGGCTTGTGACCTTTTGCTTAGAGACAGTTGCCTAGGTTCTGGGGGCGCTTTGGAGACCAACCTGGAATTTGACCTTGTTTGACCTTACTCGACCTGAAGGTCATGACCTAGGAAGCTAAAACCCTAACCTAAGTTAGTTCATGTATAGGTCAAGACACCCTGTAAATTTGGTGTCTCTAGCTTTCTTAGTTCCCGAGATCTCAGAGGGGTGTTCAAATTGACCCCCCACAGCCGAGCGAAGGGTATCTAGCCGGCCAACCAGGCGCGTGTTAAAGCATAGTAATTTCATGACAGCGTTACGAGCATAACAAAATATTAACACGAATAATTTGATGCTGCACCTCTCAATTCCCTTCCACAACACTTTTAAAACAAAACAAAGCAAAATAATTCAATAACAATATAACAACATAAAATTCAACAAGCAAAAAACACGCAAGCAAAAAAACGTTGCACTCCTACACATCAGCCCATCACCAAGTCAAACACAATAGACATACTTCTAGCTTCTGTTAAGGTTGGGTCAGGGAAAACAAATATTTTGTCACTGTTTCTTACAAAATACCAATGCTTATTTCCAGGAAAGTAGCCTATGCCTAACCTAAAGAGGCCTTGCATCATCTCATCCTGCATAACCTGTTTGTATCACTGCAGCGGCTGTGAGTTACTGATTCTTGCACAATTCCTATTGCCACTTGCCATGCACTTGACCAACTTAACCTAACTTAGGGTAGCCCATATGATGAACATCATCTCAACTCACCTATCTGTTGACAGCAGCACTTGTCATAAAAACATGATATTTAAAGCTAGTTTTTGGCTCGTTTCAACTTGCATTTTTATTCAGTTCATTTGTGCATGCTTGTTGGCATCAGACAAAACTGACAACACACAAATCAAAACACTTTAAATCACTTTAAATCACATGACCATGTCAGTATTGCTGCTTGCCTTTTCAGCTGCAGAAAATGCATCCATTTGGGCTTTTTTATTCATATTTAATGACAAAGTTTGAGATGTTGGCTTCACATTTTAAATGGGGTGGTCTGACTATTTGTTACATAGCAATATTTAACTCATATTACAATCGCTGTGCAGCTTAGAGCATCCCTGTGTCAAAAATATAGTGCATATATACAGTACGGTCATTTGCCGGTCAGCAAACCATGACAACTATAGAAAACATCTGGTTAAAGCAGCCATGAGGGACCACTAAGAAATTTGGTGCAAATAACCAAGAATGTGGAATAAAATAAGCCCATTGCACGCCTTGTGTCATCATAATTTGTCTTATGGCAAAACTCGCTGCATTTAAACAGAAAATGGCTAACTCTGGACACCAATCATGTGTTGAAAGCAGGGAAGGTAAGCAATTACTTGGTCCACAGGAGACTTACCGGCTTCTTCCTGCTCCCCACAAACAAAAATTCAGTACCTTTCGCATGGTCTGCTGGCAGACAGAGTCATCCGACTGACCCCCAAATATAAATATCAATCATGCCCACCAACCTTCGAGATTAAAATGCGAAACAAGTAAGAGGCGCGCATGATAAACATCTCCACAGGGCAGAATTTCGCCATCAAATACTTCTGTATTAGCTGCTTCAGGTCTGTCCCAAGGCTCTATCTGGCAGCATTTTTTGATGCTGCCATACAGAGACAGCATTAGACAAGGCTATTTTAAGCCTTGCCAGGTAGCTTGGTAAGTCAGACACTCGAAAAGCTTGGATTTATCCTTATTGAGCATCGCCATGAACCAAGGAAACGGTTCACCGAAGGTTTAAGAGGGCAAACATGGCGGTAACAATAAGTTCCGTACTTCAAATTGTCTCCTTCATTCCCTGTGAATTGTTCACGCTTGGGTGCATATCAAACATGTTTGAGCGGCTGGCGAATTAATCCAATTCATGTATGAAATACGTACAAGTTTGCAGTTGGAGCATCTTGCAGAGAAATTGGTCAACATCTTAAGCATCAGATGGTACCTCTAAAGGCAATTGAAAAGGAAAAAACAATAAAGTGGTATCACACTGGTATGATACCAAGAAAAACAAAGTAGCTAAATAAATATAAAGACTGGTACCTCTCGCGCAAAATTTTGTAATCAGCTGATTTGACTTAAAATATGTTAGTGTAAGTGCTCAAATGGTGATATTCATCTTGTAAGTTTAATTTAAAATACATTTTTTTGAACTTTTCACTCCTGCATTTCGGGAGTGATGCAATTTAGTGGCCAAGTTTCCTCGGGAAAAAAGAAGTACGTGGAGGGAAATTCTCTACCAGGCCTTGCTGATGTTTGCACCAGGCTCTACTTTCGTGGTGTGGTGGTGAGACCAAAAAAATAGGGATGCGTGAAAACCTTGCATTTGGCGCACAGCTGCAGATTGTGATGCATTTTGTAAACAAACCAAACTTAATGCGTGCAGGCGGCTGGGGTCGCTCGGGTTCTTGGACTAGGAGGTACCTGGCGCCCTTGCTCTGTGCATACATAGACATGATTCAGATGTAGGTCAGGCAGGACATAGCCATAGGTGTCCAGGTTCTGCGGAGCCTCGTTTATGCTTGGTGGTTTCAAGTGAGCTCGGCTTTGGATGACATCTGAAAACCTCAGAAAGGGAAATAGGGGTGTGGCATGTGCGATTAGACAATGTCAGGCAGGAGTGAAAAATTCACATAAAATATGGGGAAATGGAGTGAAAAATTCCTCCTCATAGGGTGTTGCTTTACACCCAAAGTCGGCAATTCTAGGACACTGATTAGGACATCAAGGCACGTGTTACGATTTATGCGTCCATACGATGGTTATTGTCGATGCATTCAAGTTGATTTGTCAGCTGCTTGTTTGGACATGGAGGGCGTTTCAGTTTGCACGTGACCTGAGCTCCAGAGTCTTGTTTCATGGCCTCCGGCTCAAGGATTTCGGTTCAGTTCTCAAGCGACGCAGATTTAGCCTCGAAACGTTGAATGACCTAGATGTGACTGCATGCAAGAGATCGGCAATCACCTCGCTGGACTGACTCCGGCTTGTAGCTCCATGATTCATTTTTGCTGCTTTTCCACTAGCTGTTTTTTCACTTTTAACTACCGGCACACTTTTCAGTAGAAAAGACTGCTCTGGACCATACAGCTTCTCTATTTAGTATTACGCTCCCAAATACACCATTCTTTAGTTGCGTCATTGCACCTTGCACAATATTGATTGAGAGCCAGGTGGCGGCCGTTATATCTCGAAATTGTGCTCACAAAAGCCATATATGAACTAGACAACAGTTGCATTTTATTTGCCCTTTACCGCCGCATAACTGGTGGAATGGCACCATTTCAATTGCATTATCTTGGCGCCATGGATTCCTGGGTGAGCTTGAAGTAGTCTGTCTGAAATAGTCTGTACATCTTTTGGCTGTGCCTGCACTTTACGTAATCGGTCCTGACGCTGACATCAAGGCGTGCCTCAATGCCTTCGTAAAGTGAAACCAAGTCGAAATAAAGCTCATCGGGTCATTTCACAGTTGTGAATGGGGAAATGTTCGGTGTTGATGCCAAAACTCAGTCTGCCGTTCATGGTGCTGCCTCCCTGTTCCAACCGCCCGCTGCTGCTTCTGCTGCTGCTGCTGGCCCTGCGTCCCCGCCGGTGCTGCCACCTGCGCGTCGCCAAACGCTGATGGCGACATCTGCGGCCGGCTTTCTGTCAGCTTCGTCCACCATACTACTCCTAACGACAGCAAGAGTACGAGAGGCGCCACCACCGAGGCAAGACCCACGGTAGGTGGCGCCACCGGCAACGCCGATGCGGAGATCTGCCAGCAGGTGACCACAGAGGAGGAGGCGGTCTCGTTCCAGCCCCAGCTACGCCGTCAGGTGGCCGCGGAGTGGCTGGCGCGGGCCGCCGCCCGCCGGGGGCGCGCCCGGACTCGTCGAGCAACGGGGTGTCGCACAGCGAGTTGGAGGACGAGGAGGCTGGGGCTGTCAGAGGACCGACGCGCCCCACGAGCGCGGCGCGGGTGATGCCTGGCGCGGCGAAGAAAGAGGCCCGGCGCGGGTCCGCCGCTCTGGGTTCCGGGTGGACCTCCACCCTGGGCCGGCGGCCACCCGTCGGCCGGCACTGGGCACCCTGGGACCTGGGCTGGTTCGGGGGCGGGCGACTGGGCGGGACCGGGATCCGCCAGCGGCGCGGGCTGACCCCTTCCTGTGCTGGATATGGACCGCCGGGGAACGATCCGGATCCGAGGAGCGCTTATGACGCTCAGGGACATGCTGCGCATCCGAACCCGTGGTCGGGTTCTGCAGTTGGGGTGAGTACGCCTTGCAGTTGGGGTGAGTACGCGAACCTCTGGGTGTGGCGTCGCCCTCCAGGGCCTGATAAACATCAGTATTCGTGGAATGCGTGTCATCGGGCACGGCACGCGTTTCACCCGAAACCCTGAAGCGGCCATGGATCTGCGAGTGGTACCCACTACTGGAACCAGTCGACTGGACGTAGCTCTTCGAAATACCCTGAGTATCAGCACGGCTGGGGCGCGCCCTGTGCCCTGCCGGACAGGGGTACCCCGCGCAGTGGGCAGACACCTCGTGGGAGGAATTCCTCAAGGCGTGCTATGAGCACCAGACCAGGTACATCAAGTACATGTCGAGCTGCTTCATAGACTACCATGGGCAGCAGAGACAAAAAACGGATCGCATCCCTGGGGACATGTGCTGAATTAATGTTTTTTTGGGAGCAATGTGATAATTCGAAGAAAATGAATTTTAGGATGGAATAAGCTTGAACTTTTCGAATATGCGACTCGGAAGTGTCTGCGAAGCCATGAACAACTTTAACATTGTAATAGAAATCCTGACTGACGTCATTGCAGTGCGTATTTGGCTAAACGCGGCGTTTGGCTCATCGTGCGCGGCAGGCGTGCCGCGCGGGCATCTGCTTCATTCCGCGTGTGTTTAGAGGCATGCGTTCGCAGTAACTGACCCGTCGGGGTGCACAGCGCTGCTGCGTGTGGTCCAGAGGCCGTGCTGCTGCTCCCTCACCTGGATAATTATTTTGGGTGAGATTAGACTATGGTGAAGCCGTCTTCCGGACGCGCATGTGTCGCCTGAGCCCACAGACTGATTTACAGGGATTTTATCTTGGAAAAGTACGACTTGAGTGGGCTGTGTTTTTACACCGAGCTCTTCACAACAGATCAATAGTATGACAGATATTCAACCCAGACATGTGAATTTTTTTAGCAAACTCAATCGCCGTATCCCCACATATACAGAAACTGATCAATCGTTATAAAACGCTTGACGCTTCGCTTCGAGGTTGCAAGGGGCAGGTGGAAGCTGATATTCAATTACAGCACAATCTTCTGGTTTGCCTACATCCAAAAACACCACCAGAGTACTCTGGTGACATTCATGACTAAATATGGCTTTGTAAGCAAACTTGTGTCCAGTTGTAGAGCAAGATAGTCGCATTGGCATTTTTTACTGGAGCTGCTGCACCGCCTCATCTTATTCATCTATCTGATCTTTTCGCAGATAAGACAGTAGTAAAGGCCTGATTCCTCGGGACAAAAACAGGAGAATGGAGATATAGTTGGGTTGATATTTCAGCAACATGCCTTCATCGAAACAATAGCAGACGTGACTTAACGTATCCTCACGTCTTCTGCTATTGCTTCGATAAAGGCATGTTGCTGAAATATCATTCCAACTACATCTCCATTCTCCTGTTTTTTTTTCTCCGAGGAATAAGGCTATTACTACTGACTCATCTATGTGCATGAAATAAGGTAGTCACTACTGTGCTATGTATGTGAATAATGTTCCTCGCTAATGCACTGCACAATTTACGTATCTGTTTTTTTGTTTGATAATGTGATTAGAATATGATGTAGTGCGATCCGTTCGTGTCGTATATTGTATTTCCAACCTAACTCGTATCCTACAAAGTTAACTCACTTACAGTGCGACCTCTACAGTGACATTCTTGACCATCACGCTCTGAACGACTACCGCCAATCAGATGGGCGCCGCCGAAGTTCCAGACATACAAATTTCGTCGATGCCGTCGCGTCGCGGCGTGCTCTTGTTCCGCGCGGCGCGGTGGGGCCGCTGGCTCGTTTTGCGTCGTCGCCCGCGGTGCCCCGACCGTCTCGCGGAGGCTTTAAGACTGTTGGCGACGAGTCTAAGTCCGTTACGCTCCCGCCTCGGCGCCGGGAAAGCTCTGTCGACCGACGTACAGCCTCCAGCACACCATCAGCGCACTGGGAGGCGGACGGTCGCTGCATCGTTGCACAACGATATGCGGCGGGTGCATTAGTGCTGTGCCGGAAGTGAGGCGCTTCCGGCGGATCAGTTTGCTTTACGTCCGTCGTCTCTTTGCGTCAGCTTGTGTACCGGCGCCGAGGCGGCTTGTCGGGACCTGATGCTGGCGTCTTCCGCCCGTCTCGCCATCCGACGTTCGCTGTCAGACGCTGTACTGGATTTCTTGAGGCATTTGGCTGGACACGGGTAAACCTTTTAGGCTGTTATGTTGAACAAAGTCCTGGCGTGTTCCGTCTTTTATGGCGCCTGGCAAAATGATGAGTGATGCGGGGATGGTGCGGGACTGAAGGTGTCTTGATGTGAGCGCGCCCAGCTTGCTGGCAACATGGGAGAAAAACAGGATCAGCGCTGTGCTCTTCCCGGGCGCGTTATGGCAAAGTGTGCGCTGAAATCAGTTCCAACTCTTCTCTGAGCCGATTCATGCTTGATTATGTACGTAACGCAGTGATTGCAGACTCAGTTAAACGCAGAAAATACTGAATAGGTCCGAATGGTATCACTATGTTTCGAATGACAATCCTTTGTTCGGGTGACCGATTTGGTTAAGTCAGTTACCCGACGAAGGATTGGTTAGTCACCCACGAAGGATTGTCATCGGAAATAAAGTGATACTATTCGGGTCTGTTCAGTATTTTTGCAATTCACTGAGTATGCAGTCATTGTGTTCTGTGTATGTGGACATGATGGTAATGCCGGGCCTGCCTTACGTAAAACTTCAGAGCTGAATTTGATGCTGAATAAAGCATAAATGCTCGATCATTGATCCGGAAAAAGTCCTAGACATACGTTACTAACGTATGGATTTCAAAAATATGCTGCGCCAGGCATGGTTGATGTCGTGAATGTTAAGCATAAATTGCCACCCCGCATTCAGGTGCGTAACCCATCAGATAACGTCATACTCAGGTAGCGGCATCTTATCTAGGGCGTTATCTGCGCCTTACGCTGTGCACCCGTGATCTGATGTACCACGCCGTTGTTCAAGTGTTCGGGTACGCTGCTCCACTTCTTGCTGCATGCTGGTCTGTATGCAGCCAAGTGTCCGTGTCATTTTTTTGAAAGGCATCGGCCTTTGATCACAAGCATATGGGTGCATATGCGCATCCTCTATTGATTTTCTCAGTCAGCCGCATTGTCCTTTGTATGATGACTCACGCCACAGCGCCACCAGTGCGGTGGTTATTTACCGCGTCTGTTGATCAGGCGTGATATCGCACTTCTGTGCGACGCGAATGAAGTATGCTGGTCATTCCCTGCGCGGGAACACGCAGCTATTGCCGTAACCTAAGTAAAAAGTATGTACGATAAGTATGTAAAAAGCTCAGTAACTTGATGGGATTGTGCCTACTGCAAAGGTCACCCGTGACATTGCTTCACTACCGCTGAATGTCGATCTGAAAAGACAGCTGCAAGCCTGCCCAGTTTTCTTCTCTCTGCCACTGTCGGAGCGTGGCGAAGAGTATGGAATGAGCCTACTCAAAAATCGTTGTTGAGGTTAATGTGTTAAATATGTTAAACCAATGCATTTAAACACGCAAAACTCCTGAGCAAGCTAACATGACTGATTTTGTTTAGTTTTTTTTCCTGTTAGTTTTCTCTATATTCGGCAATGACACAAAGCTTATCATTATTGCAGACCGATTACACACCTTATCACAGTCTCATCACTGACCCACGGACGGGTGCCGCTTCGTATTTCCAGTACCGCGCCATTTTATTTCTTAGTAACTGACCATGACTAAAGAGAAAGAACAAAAAGCTTATTATCCGAGGTGTTCTGGATTTATCGAGGCTGAAAAGCTTTTCCCAAATAGTATTGTCTACTTGTTATGCGAAGCGTAGAGTTGGGAAACGCTTCGATGACTCTCAATTTTCAAATTTACAACTGCAGTCATTTTCGTTTGCGTCGTTTCACCACCGTTAAGTGTTGTCCGTAAACCATACACCTTTCTTTTTTTTCTTATCACCTTCGCGCATAAATTTAAGTGAGCCTTATGCATCATTATGTACTGAGCTTTTCTTATATATTTACTGAACTTTATTTATTATGTAGCTAGAATTTGACTTCTCGGATGTTTTCATGAGATAGGCCTTTTTATATTTCAGACCCCACGCTAAGCAATATTTTTGCTTCAAACCTGGCCGAATTATCCGATCGTGATACCAAGATTTTGGCGAAACTTTAACGTCCCACAAGCGCTCGATACCTGTTCGATTATGAAAATCACAATTTAGTTACACATACAGCTGTCAATGTTAATGAAAAAGGATTACAAAAAGGCGGCAGATCGAAGGAGCCTTCAGCTATAGTACAGAAGGTTTCAACGCGAGAAGGCCCAACTACTCGGTTCAGTCCGGTTCCGCCGCCACGCTCTCTAAAAGGGAGTATTTGTGAACCACTGACTGCAGGATTATGCAGCTTTCAGGAACAAGGGGCTCGGTTCCCTAAAAAAGTGTGCTGCATAAATTGCTAGGTATTTGCTTGAAAGATTTCTGATGTAGCGAATATTTCCAACAACATTTCAATTTTATTGAATTATTTCCAACAACAGTACCACGCTTCCACCTCTCAAACATTAACTCACTACGCAAGTGAGTCGATGTACGAGAACTGCCACGCACTCTCGTTGGCAAACTACTCATCCATCCGTTTTGGAGCGTTTGTAAGGAAATATGTCAGATGTCAGCAATCCGTTTTGGAGTGTTTTTCAGGAGTGATGTTGTAAGGCGTGATGTCAGATATCAGCTGTCTGTTTTAGAGCGTTTTTCAGGAATGATATCAGGCGTCACCCATCCTTTTTTGGGCGTTTTTAATGAATGATGCCAATTATCAGGCATGCGTTTTGGCGCGTTTGTTAGGAATGACGTCAGATATCAGCAAGAAGAGCAGATGGCGACTTGGAACTAACGGCGCAATGTGCGCCGATGAATGGGTGGATGTGTCCCCCAATGGGTGGGTGCGCTGGCTTCAACGCGCTAACGCATTCTAAAACTTCCGAGCCATAACTTCGCAATCAATCAACCGGAAAATCGCAAGTGTCACCTTTTAACGAAACCGATCTCGTGTGCAAGTCCCTGTGGCCTAAAAAGGTTGAGCCGCGAAAATGAGAACCACTGCGGCAAGTGCGGATCGGACAGAGTGGGCCTTTAAAGCGACACAGGCGTGTGGCGCTGTCTTTTGGGACCAAAATCTAACGAAGCTGTGTTTTTTGTAATGCTTTTACTATTGCAAATGAACTGAACGGGAGAAAACGGGAGGGCCGACAGGCTGTAGAGGTAACACAAGGTGAGCATCAAATCCGTGGTTGACAAGCTGATGGTCACATATTTTTAAAAAAAATTTATTCCGAATGGCTTGCATGGGTGATTTCGGGTTCAGAGTACTCGCCAAGTATAATCATAAGCATGATGTGTAGCACTGCGGATATTTGCGGTCTTCCAACACTGATCGGCTTTCACGACCAAATCATCTGCAGAGGCTACGGGCATCAGAGGACCTCTGGGTTCGGTAAGCCCATGGACACCCATACTAATTGCATAACGGTTTATTTTAGGTACAGATTTCAGGGGATTTACGGCTATGGGTACTGGGATGATTGATACGTTAACGAATTTTCTGGTAGATACTTCAAGAATCATCAACTCAGAGCAGTAAGTTGAGTGTAAACTTGCCCTTCAAACTTTAACGCAGCTTAGAACTTAAGTGCTTGAAATGCAAACGGACGGGCACGCCTGATTAGGAATAGTTATTGGCTAGCGGTTGGGTATGGGCATAGCCTTATGCGTTGCGGGTAAATTGGGTAAAGGAGATTTCGCCCCCGCAGGCCTCTAAAGGGGATCAACACGACAACACGATGCGATAGTGTCGTTCTTAAACACCTATTAGATCGATCGAATCTCTCATGAATTTATGGACTGTTGATGATCATCATAATGACCACGTGTTGCTATTGCTCTCTGCCACAGATGGCTTTAGTGAGTAGATTCAGGATAGGCTTTTCAGAGCAATTGTCACTGGTATACAGAATGAAATAACACATAGTAGTTGATGACATCATCGGAAATAAAGGAAGAAAAACGTTAGCAATAAAAATATTTTAACACGAGTACACATCCTTCTCCTGGGGATCCGCTGTCATCCACGTCTCATCCGCGTGCGAAATACCATCCCAATCCCGGCATCTCACACTCTTACAACGGCGCCTCGTTCCACTTGGTAGTGGCGCGGAATCGATTGGCGCGTTCAGTGCGGACTCGAGGACCCGTGCAGCACTTCTTACTGACCTTTGGGCTGATCTGGATGCCACATGTTCGCGGCAGGTATTCCACGCATCAGCTTCGTCGGCAGGTATTTCACGCAGCAGCTGCTTCGGTCGGCAGGTATTCCACGCAAGCATTGGTTGAGCTGGCGCTATCATGTTCGTGATAACCAGACAGCCGTGGATATCACGACGTCTCTGAGATTCGGGGGGATAAATCATGGTGAAGGGGACCAGCTAAAATATGAGGACAAAGTGATCTCAAATAGTATCATGTGACCCACACGCAGACAACACCTGGGTCCGTATGCGACGGCTTTGTCGTGCGATTGGTGCGCATAAAGATGTTAGCGACATGCATACCCCTGAAGTTCCCCGGTGGTGCATATTTCTCCTTGGGTTGTCACCTGAACAGAACATATCCAAGCGTTCCAACTATGGCTCGCGCTTTTACTCTCATTTTGTGCGGCAGGTGGCTCTGAGCACACTGGTCACGCTCAGCATCGTCTCCCAAGCTCACA
>NW_023596818.1:26769629-26823960 GCF_011947565.3 Pollicipes pollicipes | reverse complement strand
TGGAGGCGCGTGGTAAATCCTATTCCTTGCAATGTCGTTGGCCTGAGTGTATCTCATTACGTGCAATGTCTTATTTTTTGCATGTGTGTGCTTTATGAGGCCCCCTGATTGTCAAGGGGCTATATCCGACCTGGTGGCGGCTGTGAAGGTCCTTGGCTTAGCCAACACCTACTGTGAAAATGATCCCCCATGTGAGGTCCTCCATACTAATTAAGCCCGATTGATGTGAAGTGCAAAACGTGGTACATTGTGTAATGGCACGGGTCAACAGCATCATCGTGGCACTGCCTCAGTGCTGTACGGTGGCATGAAATGTGAAAAATAATATGGTTTTTGTACTGCGATCCCTGCTGCTTTCATGATAAATTTTATCATGAAAGGATGGATCAAGCATGCACTCTTGTAATAACTCCACTTCTGACATATGACTGACCAAAAACACATGATACAATGTACAGATCACTTTCATCAAAGCAGACAACCAATAAGTGACATAACTTGCTCAGCCCGTTTTAGGAATCCAAAAAACATAGATGAGAAAGATGCAAACACATCTTCCACTTCCACAGTCATGCAACATGATGTAGCCATCAGGCTGCTTTACACAAAAATAACAGGAAAATTATACATGTGGTGAAATTACACTGCAAGCATGTTGACCTAGCACAAGGCTGGAGACATGACAAGTGTATGTAGTTATGGTTGGATGGGCAAAATGAGCGGAAGTTATAAAGCTGCTGGTGCACAGAAGGCTCATGATAAAAATATTATTAAGTGCCGTCCAAGGCACCAACGGCAACACTTCTCCACCTTCCTCAGCACCCAGCATCTCGCGCAAGTTGCAGTGCCTGACATTGATGACTCACGAGCAAAGCTCGCTGGCATACAAAATTTGTTAAGACAGTAGAATGTTTATCAGTTACAATACAGCTCTTTATTTTCAGAATTATTTAGGGAAAGACAAGTTTGCAAAGCCACATCATGTGAGCCTGTACTGAGCGTGTCCATTAATGAGCTGCACGCACCAGCCGTTACTGCCAAAATAAATTGCTGATCTAATGATGTGCAATAGATTAATTACATCCTATGATACCTCAATAGGTTTAAAATGTTGGCAAGATCACAATGACGTAGTAAATTGTCTTTTGATACCCCTGCTCCATGGGTGCTAGTATTCTTTCAGTTTGCCGACATTACTACTTTGTCATGTTCAAACGCAAACCTAAAGATAGAGGCAGGCATCAATGCGTCACGCTTTATTGGGAGTCAGTAGACTTAAGGAATACCAAAACAATGTTCTCTCTCAGAAGTACAAACCTCGCACGCACACTTCCCATCACATCAAGATCAATGCGAGCCACTGGCACACACCACCAGTGATCACGCACATTTCAAGCCCCTGATTCACACTCTGTTGTCAAATAAGTGTGATCTCACACTTGCACAGCTCGCGGGACTATCAAACTGCAGGTTTTCTCGCAATTTCCGCACAGATTTTCGGTTATAACACCGCATTTCACCGTGACCTCCCGTGAAAACAAAGTCCCAACGGGGGTTCATGGTAATACGGCTCGAGAGGTCGCATTTGTGGGACACAGTTTTTTGTTCATTATTTAAATTTGTCGTGCAATATGTGTGAAATATTAAGTAACATATATACTTAGTATTACTGTAATGTTTCCCCAATTCTATAATGCCTTGCTAACCCACAAACCCTTGCAACATTCTGTGCCCCCGTACACAAGCTGACAATCGAGCTGTCGGTAAGAAATATGTCAGTAGAAGAAGAAAAAAAAAACGCCAGCAGGGGAAAAAGACAGCCATGCCGTCGCGCCCTCTTTTTATAACTTTTGGTAGTGCCCGTTTTTTGGGTGCCGGCCTTTTTTGCAGACAGTGGCGTTCTTTTTTATGACATTTACCTATGACCTAGAAATAAAGAAAAATGCCCCGCTCACGACGAATGCCACACAACCCGAAAGTGCTCACGCTTACGTCCGCGACACGTATTCAGCGGCGAAATCTTGCTAACAGCCAATCATCTTCGGCGCATTATATCATATGTGCCACATCATCGCTTTTGCGAATACCATCAGCGCCATGCTGTTTCGATCATAAGTAGGAAAACGGCTTGTAGTATGACCGCGATCGCATGACGTCTCTACGACGTCATTAATGCTGCTGTGCTTGCGTTCGTCCCCGTTTTCACTCGTTTAAAAGTCAACGCCCGTCTTCGAAAATCTCATGTCGTTATTCCAAACACCAGCCAATCTCCAATCTCACCAAACCGCACCCACACCCGCACCCTCCGGCCGCCATCCGCTAACGCCCCCGCCGTGCGCGCACTCCCCTGCCCGCCGGAACTGCTCAGCTGAGCCCCGACCATTACACCCCCTCTCCTTAAACTAGACTTCTAGTATATGAACCCAAAGATCACTGTACGGCCCTAAACATGGGGTGTTACCGACAACCAATCACAGAAGTTGTCAGCCATCGTACAATCTAACAAATAAAAGAACTCGCACTTCTCACACTGTGTGGCAGGTGAACCAAAACACCTGCACGCTCAACGTAGTCCAGGTAGCGTCGCGGACGTCTGACTTCACGTCCAGACCTCGTTCGTGACATCACTCCAGAATCAACGCACTCGGGTGCTACAGGTGGCGCCACCATTAACCCTCCATCCGCTCCAGACGGCGCCACTGGCAGGACAGCCTCCGACTGCGGCCCCGGTATCCGTGCTGACTCCTACGGTATCGCCGCCAGCTGCTCCGCCGAGTCCAGGAAGCCCCAGTAGGAAAGTGATCGGCCGGTCCGTCCCCGGCTGGCCCGCCACCGGTTGGTCCGCCTCCAGCTGGTCCACCATCCGTTGGTCCGCCTCCATCTGGTCTACCATCCGTTGGCCCGCCTCCAGCTGGTCCACCATCCGTTGGCCCACCTCCAGCTGGTCTACCATCCGTTGGTCCGCCTCCAGCAGGTCCACCATCCGTTAGTCCGCCTCCAGCTGTCCAGACGTCAGCTGCCCAGTAGTCAGCTGCCCAGTAGTCAGCTGCCCAGTTGTCACCTGCTGCGTAGCCGGCGGGTCCGTCGCCAACTGCTACACAGCTGGCTGGTCCACCGGGTTAGGACCAGCCCTGATACGCGGTCGTCGGCGCAGTCAGCTTCCCAGTCCCGACTAGCTTTAGATGCCATCCATGAACCAGTGGCTTCCGTCTTCCCTTCTGTATGACGTAATCTGACTGACGAACCTGTACCACCAGATAGGGACCGTCGAACCGTGGTTGCAGCTTCCCTTTCTTGCCTTTTTATGCGGTAAAGTTTCGACAGTACACTTGATCTCCTCCCTTCAACAGAGACTGGCCCTCTTCCACCCTATTCGACCGATCCTTGTGTGTCTTTAACAGCGCGCCTTCGCGAAGTTGCTGCGGTTTCCTTCCCAGACGTCCCAGGTACTCGCAGTGCGACACGTTCTTCACCTGCTCTTCTGGCTGGCCGCACAGCTCCACGTTGACTGGCGTCTTCGGTTCAGCTCCGAACACCATCTCCCACGGGGAGACGTCCGTGGTGGAGTGCTGGCTCGTGTTGTAGGCGCACGTTGTCAGCGGCAACCAACGGATCCAGCCCGCGGTGCCATCCTCGCAGTAGTGACTCAAGCCTTCGATCAGCGTTCTGTTGAACCGTTCTACGAGTCCATTGCAGGCAGGATAATAGATTGTTGTCCTCAGCTTCTCGATACCCAACAGCTCGCAGAGAGTTCGAATCAAGGTGCTCTCAAAATTTCGAACTTGGTCGGTTAGGAGGGAGTCCATGATTCCAAAGCAGCAGATTACGCGTAGCAGATACTCAGCTACCGCTTCAGCCGTCTACCTCTTCAGGGCAAATGTCTCCGCCCACTTCGTGAAGTAATCAGTGATGACCAACATGCATCGAAAACCGTCCGCGGTCGCCGGCAGCTGCAGGATGTCGGCCGCCCACTGTGACAGAGGTTTTCCGGTGACAGGAACGGTGCCGTGCCCTTCTCTACTTTTTCATGTTCTTGGCCTTCACTCGAAGACAGGAGTGACAGTTCCGGACAAAGGCCCTCACATCTTGCCTCACACGCCACCAGTAGTGACGTCGAGTCACCCTCGCCAACGTCCTCTTCATTCCGCCGTGTGCTGCCAGCGGAGTGTCGTGAGCTAGCCGAATTTATCCTTCTCTCAGCTTCCGAGGCACGATTAGTTGAGCTGTGGCATGATCTGACGTCTTCCTACAGATCGCCCCCTGGATGAGAACTAGACCATCCATCTTCTTGTAGAACTCCAACTCTTCTTGTTGAGATCCAGTCAGTTCCTTTTCCACGATCTGGCCCCGTAGAAGTCTCTTTAACAGGCTGAGGACGTCATCTCTTTCCGTTTCTTCTGCTAAGGAAGTCTCCGCATCCACTTCAACTTCATGCCCGACTGTTCGTCTTGTGATGACTACGGGGCGTCTTCGCTCTGCGCCTTCATCGGGAAGTATCTGGCCCTTCACTTCTTTCTTCTCTTCTTTAATTCTCTTTCTTGCTTCTTCAGCTTCTTTCTTCTCTTCTTTAATTCTCTTTCTTGCTTCTTCAGCTTCTTTCTTCTCTTCTTTATTTCTCTTTCTTTCTTCTTCATCTTCTTTCTTCTCTTCCTTAATTCTCTTTCTTGCTTCTTCGGCTTCTTTCTTCTCTTCTTTAATTCTCTTTCTTGCTTCTTCAGCTTCTTTCTTCTCTCCTTGGACTCTGTTTCTTGCTTCTTTCTGTGTAGTCGGTCGCTCCAGACTTCTGCGTTCGATCCCTCGGGGAACGAACTCTGGTGCGGTCGCACGCAGTTCACTCCGTTGACGGTGGCCTATCTTCTCGACGTTGTCTTCGCACTGTCGGGGCAGGGCGTCCACACGTGGAATGGCCTTCCCTGGAACGTGATCCACTTCGAACTCATACCCCTGCAGCTTCTCCATCCATCGGTACAAGCGACCGGATGGGGGCTTCGATCTCTGGAGGAACTTGATATCCTCGTGGTCTGTCTTCAGTTTGAAGGGCTTACCCAGCAGGTAATGCCGGAACTTGCCAGTTGCCTTCAACACGGCGCCCAGCTCTCTCTCCGTCGCTGACCAGTTCAGCTCGGCAGGCGACCATCTGCCTGAGGCAAACGCTACAACTCCTTGAACTTGCTTCAGTTCGGCACCCCAACCCGTGCCACTGCCATCGGTGGTCATGATGAACTCCTCCTCTGCGGCTGGGAACTTCAGCTTTCTGTGCTTCATGATGCCATTCTTCAAGTTCTGGAAGCTCTCTTAGCACTCTTCGGTCCACTGGTAGGCTGTCGTCTTCTGCAGCAGGTCTGTCAGCACTGCTGCTTTCTTGATGTACACTGGATATACTGCTGATAGTAACCCAAGAAGCCGAGGAACTGACGAAGAGCTCGGGGACTCGTTGGAGCAGGCCAACTGCGGATGGCCTCTACCTTCTCTTCTGCAGGACGTATACCATCAGCATCCAGGTGATGGCCCAGGAAGATCACCTCTGAAGCAGCTACACAACACTTCTCGGGACTGAGCTTCAGGTCGCTCTGGCGGAACTTCTGCAGCAGCTCACGTAGGCTCTCCAGATGCTCTTCCAGCGTTCTTGAAAACAAAATCACATCATCCAGGTAGACAACAGCTCTGTGCCAGTTCATAGTACCCAACAGATGTTCTATCACCCTCTGAAATACTCCAGTACTGGTCTTCAGCCCAAAAGGCTGTCTGGTCCATTGATGTAGCCCAAACTCGGTGAGGAAGGCAGCTACCTCCCTTGACTGCTTTTCCACAGGAATTGCCCAGTACGCAGACTTCGGATCAAGGATTGTGAAAAACCTTGAACCCTGTGTAGCTTGCAGCAGGTCCTCAACTCGGGGTAGGGGGTACGAGTCATGTTTGATGAGCTTGTTTACAGACCTGTAGTCACAGCAGAAACGTATCTTTCCATTCTTCCTCCTGATTAAAACTATTGGTGATGCCCATGGTGAAGAAGAGGGTTCAATGACACCCTGTTCCGCCATCTTTCTGAGTTCCTCCCTTAGTGTATCCCTTAGATGAATGGGCGTTCGATAGGCTCTCTGACGGACTGGTTTAGCCTCTCCTGTACTGATGACTAAAGTGTGTTTACCAGTATAACTTCCAATATCTTCGTCACTCTGGGAGAAGACGTCGCTGTACTCTTGAAGCAGCTGCTCCACCTGGGTCTTGTCTTGCCACTTCACTTCAGGCAGCCTTGGTGAAGATGGTGTGCCACCCCCACGATCTCCAGCTGCGGCAGTCACCTCCACCGAAGACGATGTGCCGCCCACACCAGCTCCAGCCGTGGCAGTCACCTCCACTGGATCACAGCTTCCTAGTTTTCTGCCTGCTAGAATGGCCGCACTCTCGTCTCCATGGTTGATCACACGCACTGGGACACCTGAGCCTGACATGTGCAAAACAGGAGCAATCTGCACACCCTCAACTTCCTCAGTTTCAAACAGCATGGGTCTCATGAGGTCATCCCGGTACACCCTCGTAAAGGTCTCTGAGCGTCCTGAACATGTGACAGGGGTTGACGTTCTAATACTTCTGTCCCATGGGAACCTCAGGCCATCAAGCACTACCTCTTCTCTCCCACAGTCAATCACAGCACCCAGTTTGTGAAGAACATCTAGCCCACGAGAGCAGAATCCGTCATGTCCTCCACCACGATAAAACTGTGCACTATCTTCTTGTTCCCAATCCCAACCTCCAGACTTGTCCTGCCTAGAGTTCGGACAGCTGTTCCATTAGCAGCCCTCAAGTCTTCCTGTGATGAGGTCCACCCCTCTCCTACCTGAGCAGCTAGAGTCTCACTGACCAGACTGATAGGACTGCCCGTGTCTGCGATAACAGGGACCTCAATTCCCTGTAGTGTGCCTAGCATCCTCACCTCCACTGGGGCAGAGTTCTCAACCCTCCTGACTGGCTGCTTATCCGTTCTCTTCTCTGGCACTACCCGTATTCCTCTGGGACTCGGGCACTGCCTGCTGATGTGCCCCACTCCTCCGCATTGGAAACACTTCAGTGCCTGTCCTTCCACCTTCTTCTGCCTATCGGTCGTCTGTCCACTTGAAGAGTTGGCCCTACTGCAAAAATGAGCCGCAAAGTGACCCATCTTGCCGCACACGAAACATGGCCCACTGTTCCTCCGAACATCTCTGTCTACTGTACCTTGCTTGGTGTGGCGAACAGGATGGGTTTCTGCAGAGCCAGGACCATGGAGCTCCTTCTGCATCCTCTCAGCTGACTGTATTCTCTCCAACTTGCGGATGTAAGCGTCTGTCCAGTATGTGTCCATGTCCAGCATTCGGAGCTGCCACTTTTCTGGGACGGCCTTGGGCATCCTTTCAATCACTAGATTTTCTCTTGTCTCTTTGTCCACATCTGGCAAGGCTGCACGTACCAGCTGTTGTAGCTTACTCACAAACGCCCTGGGTTCATCAGTCTCTTTCATTTTTATCTCGTGAATGAATGTAGCATTTCCCGGCGTTTCTCCCTTGGACATAACTTCTCCACAGTCATCTTGCCCGCTTCTTCCACACTCACAGGTCGGGTCTCGTCTAACTGAACTGCTATCCAGTCATAGTTACCCACGAATAGAGCCGGTAGCACATCAAGCTGATGAGTTTCATTCCATTCATTGGCTCTCGCGATTCTCTTGAATTGCCTCAAAAATGGTTCAGGCTCACCTCCAGAAAATGTCTGCGGCCTGAACATGCTTGATGAACCCTCTTTACTGCCTAAATCGGGTTTTTCCTCCACCGTCGGCATTTCTGGCGCGTAACAGCACGTGGCCCAACTGGTAAAAGCAAAATATCCCACCGCTGATGTTGTGCTCGCGTTCGTCCTCGTTTTCACTCGTTCAAAAGTCAACGTCCGTCCTCGAAAATCTCTTGTCGTTATTCCAAACACCAGCCAATCTCCAATCTCAGCAAACCGCGCCACACCCGCACCCTCCGGCCGCCATCCGCTAACGCCCCCGCCGTGCGCGCACTCCCCGTTCCCGCCGGAACTGCTCAGCTGATCACACAACTCCCCCGCCCACCGGAACTGCTCAGCTGAGCCCCGACCGTTACAATGCCAGGGCGACTTTGCAATAGGCTCCCAATAAACATTTCGCACTTTTGCGGACGTGTAGCTCAGGAACCAGAGCGTTTTGTGCCTTAAAAAGGACATGACCGTGAACTGCATCAAAAGGTCCTCAAGATGGCTATTTCAGCTCAAAACGCCATACACGTGTGGAACACTCCCTTTAACCATCCTTACAACTGTAAACCTATATCGTGCCGCTGTTGCTAAAACATAATCATTCACGTTGATATTGTCTACTGGGTAAGTTACCAGTGTCCCACCACGGCATCTTTAAGTATGGTGTGACGTTCGTTGGCAAGAGAGAATGTGGGGGGGGGGGGGGGAGCGGTGCTCCCAGCCGGCCGCTTACAAGCATCGTTATTCTCTCATCATTCCGTCGCACATCTCCTCCGACAGCCCATAAACCACATCACAAGATGATTTAAGCGTAATCAGCGTTCGACGACGTCATTTACCATACTTATGCAGAACCACGCATTAGGTATCCAAGTACGACTGAACATCTGTCATATTTAGACCATTCTTCGCCTTACACTCAAACAAAGTACTCAGCTCAGCTCAGGTGCTCAGCTCCACCCTAGTTTCACGATACCTGGCATGACCAGCCGCTTGAAGGTGACGGGTCTTCACTCAATCATCTGCAGCACCTCTTCCTGATCACCACAACCTCGCCATTCCCCGTCGACACGCCCCCCCCCCCCCCCTCCACTCGCTTCCAACGCGAACTAAGGCTCCGCTCGCCACTTTTGGTGGTAATCCGACGGAAACAGCACGGGTCACGTGGCTGTCTGGGCCCGGTGACATGTCGCCTGGTGATTGGTTGCGAGGCGGCACGCAAGCAAGCTATCCACGCAAACGCAGCGTGGGTATAGGAACAAGGGTGAGGATGGGGGCAGGGAGCATAGCCTCCCCTACAGTTTTCAAGTTGGGGGACAACAATTTGGATTACCTCCCCCCTGCCAAGATTAATTTTTCTTGTCACTGTTCTTAAATAATGTCATGCCACTGATTTGAGAGCACCTTCAAAGTCTGCGGCGAAGATCATTTCCGGAATACAAGATTTAGTAGTGCGATTGGTCTCCAGCCTTTCAGGGTATGAGGATCGTTTCCCTGTTTGAGGATTAGTCTACTGGTTCCTTCCCTGTGTGAAGGTAATGTTTGGTCTTGCATTAACGATGAAGCAGAAGCCTAGTTAGCAGAAGCATTAACGATGAAGCAGGGCCTAGTTCTATGCAGAATGTGCCGAGAAATTTAACCGGAAAACCGTTGGATTCGGGCACTTCACTTTCTTAATGGTTTGTAAATGCTTCTGTACGATTTTGTAATGTCATCTCTGAATTAAGCCGTCTGCTGTTACTTGTGTTCAGTGCAGTGGCGACGTTATTGGACATAGCTGCTTTGTCTAGCTCATTGCTATTCTCGTTGCGACATTTCACTTCTAAATCCTGTGCAAACTCCGCGAGCATCAGTCTCCTTTGGGTTATGATGCGACCCCGTTCCTGAATATACTGAATGTTTTTTTGCACCATTATTTCTTTTCTTGCGACAAAATTATTTTGAATTTTTCTCTCCTTGTTCATGCCCTGGAATGCGGGAAGGAATGATTAATTCCTCAATCATCAGTCGTCTCATTTTTCCTAAATCATTTTTTCATCATCCAGCAGGGCAAGATCACTTTCAAGTGTCATAGCGTCAAACCCTTTTCGTGTTTCGATGACTCCTTACCTCAGACTGTCTTCTTGAGCTCTACGTTGCCAACCTTTTTGTTTCGAAAATATTACACTTTCTCCCCTCAGCATCCATTATGAGAGTTATTGAATAGGCAGGCACCCATTGTAAGCTGCATGGTAGTGTACTTTCGAGTCATGTATGCTTGACTTTATGCGTTGTACGCAATCTTCTCTGAATTAATGTGAAACACTAATTCAATCAATCAGTTCAATCCAGGGCCACTTCCCGTTGGCTGGCGTGCCATCTGAATTGCGGGTGTTATAGAACATAGCTAGACGACCACATCGAAAGGGATTTTTACGCGCCCAAGTGTGTTTACACGCGTTAGGGTACGCGCTTCCAGGTGTTAACTGGACCGTTTGTTGGCCAGTCCCATAACTATTTTTGCATTAACGCTACTTTCATCTGCATAGTGGAGACAGTCCGTAACGGGATCGATAGTAAAATCGATTTTGCCGGCGAGCATCATATGATCCGCCTTAATGTCTTCCAAATGTTCAAGAAGTTTCACAATTAAATTTGGGCTATCTCCGTTTGGTCCATATAGTGACAAAGGCAAAAGTATCAGTGCCATTTTTGCATATCACAATGACGTAATTCCCGCTGTCGGAATTGATTTCTGTTATCAAACTGTGTTGGGTGCTCCTTTCAAGCCTTATGCATGTTCCGCGGCTAAGTGAAGAATAGCGGGAGTGATAACATCTGTCTCTCCATAAGCTGTCGAAGAAGGCAGCAATTGAATAGTCATATGAGTGTCTTGAAGAAGAACTGCTTTGAGGCCTGCCTGGCGAATATAATGCATGACGTTACATTTCTTTTATTGGCCCGGGCCCCTATAGTTCTCTGACATCATTTTTATTTTATCCATTACTCAGGGATGGAGTTCTAACGTAAGGAGGCATTAAGTCCGTCACTGTCGCTTCTTTAAACCTAACTACCGTCTTCATCTTTGCCAGGGTGTTCCTGCACCAGCGCCGTCACGATGATACGAGTCCGGCAACCGACTGAGTATTCTCACCGACCTGCCACACATCACCCAGCTGCATATCCCCCGGTTGATCCAGTGCAGCGGTCACCCCAGGAGCAGCCGAGGGCGCCGGCGACTGGACCTCCGAAGCAGCGGGCTGGCGCTGCAGCTGCTCACCCGCCGAAGAGTCCCTCAGTCTCGATACCGGCGACCCCGGCAGAGCGGGCTGCCGCTGCAGAAGCCATCTGTCTCACCTGCCGAAGAGTCCCTCTGTCTCGATACCGGCGACCCCGGCAGAGCGGGCTGGCGCTGCAGAAGCCCTCTGTCTCACCCGCCGAAGAGTCCCTCTGTCTCGATACCGGCGCCTCCAGCAGAGCGGGCTGGCGCTGCAGAAGCCCTCTGTCTCACACGCCGAAGAGTCCCTCTGTCTCTATACCGGCGACCCCGGCAGAGCGGGCTGGCGCTGCAGAAGCCCTCTGTCTCACCTGCCGAAGAGTCCCTCTGTCTCTATACCGGCGTCCCCGGCAGAGCGGGCTGGCGCTGCAGAATCCCTCTGTCTCACCTGCCGAAGAGTCCTTCTATCTCGATACCGGCGCCCCCAGCAGAGCGGGCTGGCACTGCAGAAGCCATCTGTCTCACACGCCGAAGAGTCCCTCTGTCTCGATACCAGCGCCCCAGCAGAGCGGTCGGGCGCGGCTCGTCCGGCAGCGGCCACCCAACCAGTCGTCCGGCGCCTCCGGCGGTCCCAACCACCAGGCGGCCGGCCGCGACCCGTCTGCGCCGGACGGTCCGGTACCAGCGAGGTCCGAGGCACCGACCGCCGGCCGGCCGGCGGCCGCAGGCTGGCCCCGCCCCGCGGACGGCCTGGGGTGCTGCGGTCGGCCAGCGGCCGCTGGAGCTGCTGATGACGGTGGTTTTGCAGGATGGGACACCTCGCTGGGACGTTAGGCAGCTTGTCGTTGTCGTCAGGTCGAATTCCCCTGGACATTTCCTGAGTCTTGCAGAAGAAGGCGCCTCGCCGGGTGAAGGCCGTGTGGATACGCCCGAGGCGTTCTGCAGCGAGCAGCTCATGATCGAGTCAGACTCATTCAAGCATAGCGTATTCATGTTGTGCCTATGGTCTGAGCGTTTTGCGCGTTGGAACCACTCGTAGAGTGCATCGCAAGTTTTTGTTCTCAGAGCTTTGTACACCAGTCTGTTCTCGCCTAGCAGGCAGTGCAAGGTCTGTAGGTCTGAGGTAGATATGTGGAGGTCCGAGAACCTGAGGCTCAGCACACGGAGAGTATTGCCCTGGATGCTCTCGTTTTGCCTCACTTTTCCAAGTGTCGCGTCATGATTAGGCGTGAGCATTAGGATTTCATGGATACGTTTAGGGCATGATTAGACAGGGAGCTAGAATCGCTTTTGAACTAGGGTCGGAGTGAAAAAAAGACCGTGCGGGAGTGAAAAATCCATTCACAAAAAGGGACTTATAAGCTCGTGACGGATGCTTCAGCAAACAAAGACATCTATTTCAATTTGGCGTGGACGTAATATCAGAAACCTGACAAAACTATTTCGTTTTTTAACATCTTAGGCCATTAAAGTGAAACAGAATACATTAACACGCGCTCGGGTGGGGGGGGGGGCAAATTGATCCCCCGAGGGCTTTTCCCGAATGGTTTTTGAACGGCGCGGCGTAGCCGCGCCAAATTTTGCATAGCTGTAGAAAATTGCATAGCAGATCGTTTGACGTTCTAATTTTAGGTGTACCTTGTAAGGTCACCGACCTATGACAGGTCAAATCAGCCATTGGTTTCAGCGAAGGCAATTTCTAGGGAATCGTTCAATCTGATACAACAACGGAGTGTTTGACGAAGACATACATATTTGAGATGCTTTCTTAGGCACCTCAAATATTGAATGAGCAAATTACGCTGACCTAAGGTCAGATACTATGGTCAGACCAAGGACAAAACCAACCTGATTTATTACTCTAGGGGTTGCTGTATGGGATAGCTTTTGGTGCTCATTTCGAATTTATTGACGGCAGGAACCGCATTCTACATTTTCTATTGACTTCTTAGAGGTCAGAACAGGCCACTGACCTAAGACAACCCGGGTCGAACGTTTTGTTTTAGGAACATGCTGCCTAGCGTAATCCTTGTCGCTTATTCAAATGAAAACCCATAGCAGTCTTGCATCATTTTGGTCACCATGACTTTCAAAGGGTCAAACAAGGTCTATGATCTCAAATAGGCTTGTGACCTTTTGCTTAGAGACAGTTGCCTTGGTTCTGGGGGCGCTTTGGAGACCAACCTGGAATTTGACCTTGTTTGACCTTACTCGACCTGAAGGTCATGACCTAGGAAGCTAAAACCCTAACCTAAGTTAGTTCATGTATAGGTCAAGACACCCTGTAAATTTGGTGTCTCTAGCTTTCTTAGTTCCCGAGATCTCAGAGGGGTGTTCAGATTGACCCCCCACAGCCGAGCGAAGGGTATCTAGCCGGCCAACCAGGCGCGTGTTAAAGCATAGTAATTTCAT
Source organism: Pollicipes pollicipes (assembly GCF_011947565.3). Lineage (NCBI taxonomy): Eukaryota > Metazoa > Arthropoda > Thecostraca > Pollicipedomorpha > Pollicipedidae > Pollicipes > Pollicipes pollicipes. The sequence continues at coordinate 26,810,600 of NW_023596818.1, read as the reverse complement.
GACAGTGTTACGAGCATAACAAAATATTAACACGAATAATTTGATGCTGCACCTCTCAATTCCCTTCCACAGCACTTTTAAAACAAAACAAAGCAAAATAATTCAATAACAATATAACAACATAAAATTCAACAAGCACAAAACACGCAAGCAAAAAAACGTTGCACTCCTACACATCAGCCCATCACCAAGCCAAACACAATAGACATACTTCTAGCTTCTGTTAAGGTTGGGTCAGGGAAAACAAATATTTTGTCACTGTTTCTTACAAAATACCAATGCTTATTTCCAGGAAAGTAGCCTATGCCTAACCTAAAGAGGCCTTGCATCATCTCATCCTGCATAACCTGTTTGTATCACTGCAGCGGCTGTGAGTTACTGATTCTTGCACAATTCCTATTGCCACTTGCCATGCACTTGACCAACTTAACCTAACTTAGGGTAGCCCATATGATGAACATCATCTCAACTCACCTATCTGTTGACAGCAGCACTTGTGATAAAAACATGATATTTAAAGCTAGTTTTTGGCTCGTTTCAACTTGCATTTTTATTCAGTTCATTTGTGCATGCTTGTTGGCATCAGACAAAACTGACAACACACAAATCAAAACACTTTAAATCACTTTAAATCACATGACCATGTCAATATTGCTGCTTGCCTTTTCAGCTGCAGAAAATGCATCCATTTGGGCTTTTTTATTCATATTTAATGACAAAGTTTGAGATGTTGGCTTCACATTTTAAATGGGGTGGTCTGACTATTTGTTACATAGCAATATTTAACTCATATTACAATCGCTGTGCAGCTTAGAGCATCCCTGTGTCAAAAATATAGTGCATATATACAGTACGGTCATTTGCCGGTCAGCAAACCATGACAACTATAGAAAACATCTGGTTAAAGCAGCCATGAGGGACCACTAAGAAATTTGGTGCAAATAACCAAGAATGTGGAATAAAATAAGCCCATTGCACGCCTTGTGTCATCATAATTTGTCTTATGGCAAAACTCGCTGCATTAAAACAGAAAATGGCTAACTCTGGTTACCAATCATGTGTTGAAGGCAGGGAAGGTAAGCAATTACTTGGTCCACAGGAGACTTACCGGCTTCTTCCTGCTCCCCATAAACAAAAATTCAGTACCTTTCGCATGGTCTGCTGGCAGACAGAGTCATCCGACTGACCCCCAAATATAAATATCAATCATGCCCACCAACCTTCGAGATTAAAATGCGAAACAAGTAAGAGGCGCGCATGATAAACATCTCCACAGGGCAGAATTTCGCCATCAAATACTTCTGAATTAGCTGCTTCAGGCCTGTCCCAAGGCTCTATCTGGCAGCATTTTTTGATGCTGCCATACAGAGACAGCATTAGACAAGGCTATTTTAAGCCTTGCCAGGTAGCCTGGTAAGTCAGACACTCGAAAAGCTTGGATTTATCCTTATTGAGCACCGCCATGAACCAAGGAAACGGTTAACCGAAGGTTTAAGAGGGCAAACATGGCGGTAACAATAAGTTCCGTACTTCAAATTGTCTCCTTCATTCCCTGTGAATTGTTCACGCTTGGGTGCATATCAAAGATGTTTGAGCGGCTGGCGAATTAATCCAATTCATGTATGAAATACGTACAAGTTTGCAGTTGGAGCATCTTGCAGAGAAATTGGTCAACATCTTAAGCATCAGATGGTACCTCTAAAGGCAATTGAAAAGGAAGGAATAATAAAGTGGTATCACACTGGTATGATACCAAGAAAAACAAAGTAGCTAAATAAATATAAAGACTGGTACCTCTCGCGCAAAATTTTGTAATCAGCTGATTTGACTTAAAATATGTTAGTGTAAGTGCTCAAATGGTGATATTCATCTTGTAAGTTTAATTTAAAATACATTCCTTGAACTTTTCACTCCTGCATTTCGGGAGTGATGCAATTTAGTGGCCAAGTTTCCTCGGGAAAAAAGAAGTACGCGGAGGGAAATTCTCTACCAGGCCTTGCTGATGTTTGCACCAGGCTCTACTTTCGTGGTGTGGTGGTGAGACCAAAAAAATAGGGATGCGGGAAAACCTTGCATTTGGCGCACAGCTGCAGATTGTGATGCATTTTGTAAACAAACCAAACTTAATGCGTGCAGGCGGCTGGGGTCGCTCGGGTTCTTGGACTTGGAGGTACCTGGCGCCCTTGCTCTGTGCATACATAGACATGATTCAGATGTAGGTCAGGCAGGACATAGCCATAGGTGTCCAGGTTCTGCGGAGCCTCGTTTATGCTTGGTGGTTTCAAGTGAGCTCGGCTTTGGATGACATCTGAAAACCTCAGAAAGGGAAATAGGGGTGTGGCATGCGCGATTAGACAATGTCAGGCAGGAGTGAAAAATTCACATAAAATGTGGGGAAATGGAGTGAAAAATTCCTCCTCATAGGGTGTTGCTTTACACCCAAAGTCGGCAATTCTAGGACACTGATTAGGACATCAAGGCACGTGTTACGATTAATGCGTCCATACGATGGTTATTGTCGATGCATTCAAGTTGATTTGTCAGCTGCTTGTTTGGACATGGAGGGCGTTTCAGTTTGCACGTGACCTGAGCTCCAGAGTCTTGTTTCATGGCCTCCGGCTCAAGGATTTCGGTTCAGTTCTCAAGCGACGCAGATTTAGCCTCGAAACGTTGAATGACCTAGATGTGACTGCATGCAAAAGATCGGCAATCACCTCGCTGGACTGACTCCGGCTTGTAGCTCCATGATTCATTTTTGCTGCTTTTCCACTAGCTGTTTTTTCACTTTTAACTACTGGCACGCTTTTCAGTAGAAAAGACTGCTCTGGACCATACAGCTTCTCTATTTAGTAATACGCTCCCAAATACACCATTCTTTAGTTGCGTCATTGCACCTTGCACAATATTGATTGAGAGCCAGGTGGCGGCCGTTATATCTCGAAATTGTGCTCGCAAAAGCCATATATGAACTAGACAACAGTTGCATTTTATTTGCCCTTTACCGCCGCATAACTGGTGGAATGGCACCATTTCAATTGCATTGTCTTGGCGCCATGGATTCCTGGGTGAGCTTGAAATAGTCTGTCTGAAATAGTCTGTACATCTTTTGGCTGTGCCTGCACTTTACGTAATCGGTCCTGACGCTGACATCAAGGCGTGCCTCAATGCCTTCGTAAAGTGAAACCAAGTCGAAATAAAGCTCATCGGGTCATTTCACAGTTGTGAATGGGGAAATGTTCGGTGTTGATGCCAAAACTCAGTCTGCCGTTCATGGTGCTGCCTCCCTGTTCCAACCGCCCGCTGCTGCTTCTGCTGCTGCTGCTGGCCCTGCGTCCCCGCCGGTGCTGCCACCTGCGCGTCGCCAAACGCTGATGGCGACATCTGCGGCCGGCTTTCTGTCAGCTTCGTCCACCATACTTCTCCTAACGACAGCAAGAGTACGAGAGGCGCCACCACCGAGGCAAGACCCACGGTAGGTGGCGCCACCGGCAACGCCGATGCGGAGATCTGCCAGCAGGTGACCACGGAGGAGGAGGCGGTCTCGTTCCAGCCCCAGCTACGCCGTCAGGTGGCCGCGGAGTGGCTGGCGCGGGCCGCCGCCCGCCGGGGGCGCGCCCGGACTCGTCGAGCAACGGGGTGTCGCACAGCGAGTTGGAGGACGAGGAGGCTGGGGCTGTCAGAGGACCGACGCACCCCACGAGCGCGGCGCGGGTGATGCCTGGCGCGGCGAAGAAAGGGGCCCGGCGCGGGTCCGCCGCTCTGGGTTCCGGGTGGACCTCCACCCTGGGCCGGCGGCCACCCGTCGGCCGGCACTGGGCACCCTGGGACCTGGGCTGGTTCGGGGGCGGGCGACTGGGCGAGACCGGGATCCGCCAGCGGCGCGGGCTGACTCCTTCCTGTGCTGGATATGGACCGCCGGGGAACGATCCGGATCCGAGGAGCGCTTATGCCGCTCAGGGACATGCTGCGCATCCGAACCCGTGGTCGGGTTCTGCAGTTGGGGTGAGTACGCCTTGCAGTTGGGGTGAGTACGCGAACCTCTGGGTGTGACGTCGCCCTCCAGGGCCTGATAAACATCAGTATTCGTGGAATGCGCGTCATCGGGCACGGCACGCGTTTCACCCGAAACCCTGAAGCGGTCATGGATCTGCGAGTGGTGCCCATTACTGGAACCAGTCGACTGGACGTAGCTCTTCGAAATATCCTGAGTATCAGCACGGCTGGGGCGCGCCTGGTGCCCTGCCGGACAGGGGTACCCCGCGCAGTGGGCAGACACCTCGTGGGAGGAATTCCTCAAGGCGTGCTATGAGCACCAGACCAGGTACGTCAAGTACATGTCGAGCTGCTTCATAGACTACCGTGGGCAGCAGAGACAAAAAACGGATCGCATCCCTGGGGACATGTGCTGGATTAACGTTTTTTGGAGCAATGTGATGATTCGAAGAAAATGAATTTTGGGATGGAATAAGCTTGAACTTTTCGAATATGCGACTCGGAAGTGTCTGCGAAGCCATGAACAACTTTAACATTGTAATAGAAATCCTGACTGACGTCATTGCAGTGCGTATTTGGCTAAACGCGGCGTTTGGCTCATCGTGCGCGGCAGGCGTGCCGCGCGGGCATCTGCTTCATTCCGCGTGTGTTTAGAGGCATGCGTTCGCAGTAACTGACCCGTCGGGGTACACAGCGCTGCTGCGTGTGGTCCAGAGGCCGTGCTGCTGCTCCCTCACCTGGATAATTATTTTGGGTGAGATTAGACTATGGTGAAGCCGCCTTCCGGACGCGCATGTGTCGCCTGAGCCCACAGACTGATTTACAGGGATTTTATCTTGGAAAAGTACGACTTGAGTGGGCTGTGTTTTTACACCGAGCTCTTCACAACAGATCAATAGTATGACAGATATTCAACCCAGACATGTGATTTTTTTATCAAACTCAATCGCCGTATCCCCACATATACAGAAACTGATCAATCGCTATAAAACGCTTGACGCTTCGCTTCGAGGTTGCAAGGGGCAGGTGGAAGCTGATATTCAATTACAGCACAATCTTCTGGTTTGCCTACATCCAAAAACACCACCAGAGTACTCTGGTGACATTCATGACTAAATATGGCTTTGTAAGCAAACTTGTGTCCAGTTGTAGAGCAAGATAGTCGCATTGGCATTTTTTACTAGAGCTGCTGCACCGCCTCATCTTATTCATCTATCTGATCTTTTCGTAGATAAGACAGTAGTAAAGGCCTGATTCCTCGGGACAAAAACAGGAGAATGGAGATATAGTTGGGTTGATATTTCAGCAACATGCCTTCATCGAAACAATAGCAGACGTGACTTAACGTATCCTCACGTCTTATGCTATTGCTTCGATAAAGGCATGTTGCTGAAATATCATTCCAACTACATCTCCATTCTCCTGGTTTTTTTTCTCCGAGGAATAAGGCTATTACTACTGACTCATCTATGTGCATGAAATAAGGTAGTCACTACTGTGCTATGTATGTGAATAATGTTCCTCGCTAATGCACTGCACAATTTACGTATCTGTTTTTTTGTTTGATAATGTGATTAGAATATGATGTAGTGCGATCCGTTCGTGTCGTATATTGTATTTCCAACCTAACTCGTATCCTACAAAGTTAACTCACTTACAGTGCGACCTCTACAGTGACATTCTTGACCATCACGCTCTGAACGACTACCGCCAATCAGATGGGCGCCGCCGAAGTTCCAGACATACAAATTTCGTCGATGCCGTCGCGTCGCGGCGTGCTCTTGTTCCGCGCGGCGCGGTGGGGCCGCTGGCTCGTTTTGCGTCGTCGCCCGCGGTGCCCCGACCGTCTCGCGGAGGCTTTAAGACTGTTGGCGACGAGTCTAAGTCCGTTACGCTCCCGCCTCGGCGCCGGGAAAGCTCTGTCGACCGACGTACAGCCTCCAGCACACCATCAGCGCACTGGGAGGCGGACGGTCGCTGCATCGTTGCACAACGATATGCGGCGGGTGCATTAGTGCTGTGCCGGAAGTGAGGCGCTTCCGGCGGATCAGTTTGCTTTACGTCCGTCGTCTCTTTGCGTCAGCTTGTGTACCGGCGCCGAGGCGGCTTGTCGGGACCTGATGCTGGCGTCTTCCGCCCGTCTCGCCATCCGACGTTCGCTGTCAGACGCTGTACTGGATTTCTTGAGGCATTTGGCTGGACACGGGTAAACCTTTTAGGCTGTTATGTTGAACAAAGTCCTGGCGTGTTCCGTCTTTTATGGCGCCTGGCAAAATGATGAGTGATGCGGGGATGGTGCGGGACTGAAGGTGTCTTGATGTGAGCGCGCCCAGCTTGCTGGCAACATGGGAGAAAAACAGGATCAGCGCTGTGCTCTTCCCGGGCGCGTTATGGCAAAGTGTGCGCTGAAATCAGTTCCAACTCTTCTCTGAGCCGATTCATGCTTGATTATGTACGTAACGCAGTGATTGCAGACTCAGTTAAACGCAGAAAATACTGAATAGGTCCGAATGGTATCACTATGTTTCGAATGACAATCCTTTGTTCGGGTGACCGATTTGGTTAAGTCAGTTACCCGACGAAGGATTGGTTAGTCACCCACGAAGGATTGTCATCGGAAATAAAGTGATACTATTCGGGTCTGTTCAGTATTTTTGCAATTCACTGAGTATGCAGTCATTGTGTTCTGTGTATGTGGACATGATGGTAATGCCGGGCCTGCCTTACGTAAAACTTCAGAGCTGAATTTGATGCTGAATAAAGCATAAATGCTCGATCATTGATCCGGAAAAAGTCCTAGACATACGTTACTAACGTATGGATTTCAAAAATATGCTGCGCCAGGCATGGTTGATGTCGTGAATGTTAAGCATAAATTGCCACCCCGCATTCAGGTGCGTAACCCATCAGATAACGTCATACTCAGGTAGCGGCATCTTATCTAGGGCGTTATCTGCGCCTTACGCTGTGCACCCGTGATCTGATGTACCACGCCGTTGTTCAAGTGTTCGGGTACGCTGCTCCACTTCTTGCTGCATGCTGGTCTGTATGCAGCCAAGTGTCCGTGTCATTTTTTTGAAAGGCATCGGCCTTTGATCACAAGCATATGGGTGCATATGCGCATCCTCTATTGATTTTCTCAGTCAGCCGCATTGTCCTTTGTATGATGACTCACGCCACAGCGCCACCAGTGCGGTGGTTATTTACCGCGTCTGTTGATCAGGCGTGATATCGCACTTCTGTGCGACGCGAATGAAGTATGCTGGTCATTCCCTGCGCGGAAACACGCAGCCATTGCCGTAACCTAAGTAAAAAGTATGTACGATAAGTATGTAAAAAGCTCAGTAACTTGATGGGATTGTGCCTACTGCAAAGGTCACCCGTGACATTGCTTCACTACCGCTGAATGTCGATCTGAAAAGACAGCTGCAAGCCTGCTCAGTTTTCTTCTCTCTGCCACTGTCGGAGCGTGGCGAAGAGTATGGAATGAGCCTACTCAAAAATCGTTGTTGAGGTTAATGTGTTAAATATGTTAAACCAATGCATTTAAACACGCAAAACTCCTGAGCAAGCTAACATGACTGATTTTGTTTAGTTTTTTTTCCTGTTAGTTTTCTCTATATTCGGCAATGACACAAAGCTTATCATTATTGCAGACCGATTACACACCTTATCACAGTCTCATCACTGACCCACGGACGGGTGCCGCTTCGTATTTCCAGTACCGCGCCATTTTATTTCTTAGTAACTGACCATGACTAAAGAGAAAGAACAAAAAGCTTATTATCCGAGGTGTTCTGGATTTATCGAGGCTGAAAAGCTTTTCCCAAATAGTATTGTCTACTTGTTATGCGAAGCGTAGAGTTGGGAAACGCTTCGATGACTCTCAATTTTCAAATTTACAACTGCAGTCATTTTCGTTTGCGTCGTTTCACCACCGTTAAGTGTTGTCCGTAAACCATACACCTTTCTTTTTTTTCTTATCACCTTCGCGCATAAATTTAAGTGAGCCTTATGCATCATTATGTACTGAGCTTTTCTTATATATTTACTGAACTTTATTTATTATGTAGCTAGAATTTGACTTCTCGGATGTTTTCATGAGATAGGCCTTTTTATATTTCAGACCCCACGCTAAGCAATATTTTTGCTTCAAACCTGGCCGAATTATCCGATCGTGATACCAAGATTTTGGCGAAACTTTAACGTCCCACAAGCGCTCGATACCTGTTCGATTATGAAAATCACAATTTAGTTACACATACAGCTGTCAATGTTAATGAAAAAGGATTACAAAAAGGCGGCAGATCGAAGGAGCCTTCAGCTATAGTACAGAAGGTTTCAACGCGAGAAGGCCCAACTACTCGGTTCAGTCCGGTTCCGCCGCCACGCTCTCTAAAAGGGAGTATTTGTGAACCACTGACTGCAGGATTATGCAGCTTTCAGGAACAAGGGGCTCGGTTCCCTAAAAAAGTGTGCTGCATAAATTGCTAGGTATTTGCTTGAAAGATTTCTGATGTAGCGAATATTTCCAACAACATTTCAATTTTATTGAATTATTTCCAACAACAGTACCACGCTTCCACCTCTCAAACATTAACTCACTACGCAAGTGAGTCGATGTACGAGAACTGCCACGCACTCTCGTTGGCAAACTACTCATCCATCCGTTTTGGAGCGTTTGTAAGGAAATATGTCAGATGTCAGCAATCCGTTTTGGAGTGTTTTTCAGGAGTGATGTTGTAAGGCGTGATGTCAGATATCAGCTGTCTGTTTTAGAGCGTTTTTCAGGAATGATATCAGGCGTCACCCATCCTTTTTTGGGCGTTTTTAATGAATGATGCCAATTATCAGGCATGCGTTTTGGCGCGTTTGTTAGGAATGACGTCAGATATCAGCAAGAAGAGCAGATGGCGACTTGGAACTAACGGCGCAATGTGCGCCGATGAATGGGTGGATGTGTCCCCCAATGGGTGGGTGCGCTGGCTTCAACGCGCTAACGCATTCTAAAACTTCCGAGCCATAACTTCGCAATCAATCAACCGGAAAATCGCAAGTGTCACCTTTTAACGAAACCGATCTCGTGTGCAAGTCCCTGTGGCCTAAAAAGGTTGAGCCGCGAAAATGAGAACCACTGCGGCAAGTGCGGATCGGACAGAGTGGGCCTTTAAAGCGACACAGGCGTGTGGCGCTGTCTTTTGGGACCAAAATCTAACGAAGCTGTGTTTTTTGTAATGCTTTTACTATTGCAAATGAACTGAACGGGAGAAAACGGGAGGGCCGACAGGCTGTAGAGGTAACACAAGGTGAGCATCAAATCCGTGGTTGACAAGCTGATGGTCACATATTTTTAAAAAAAATTTATTCCGAATGGCTTGCATGGGTGATTTCGGGTTCAGAGTACTCGCCAAGTATAATCATAAGCATGATGTGTAGCACTGCGGATATTTGCGGTCTTCCAACACTGATCGGCTTTCACGACCAAATCATCTGCAGAGGCTACGGGCATCAGAGGACCTCTGGGTTCGGTAAGCCCATGGACACCCATACTAATTGCATAACGGTTTATTTTAGGTACAGATTTCAGGGGATTTACGGCTATGGGTACTGGGATGATTGATACGTTAACGAATTTTCTGGTAGATACTTCAAGAATCATCAACTCAGAGCAGTAAGTTGAGTGTAAACTTGCCCTTCAAACTTTAACGCAGCTTAGAACTTAAGTGCTTGAAATGCAAACGGACGGGCACGCCTGATTAGGAATAGTTATTGGCTAGCGGTTGGGTATGGGCATAGCCTTATGCGTTGCGGGTAAATTGGGTAAAGGAGATTTCGCCCCCGCAGGCCTCTAAAGGGGATCAACACGACAACACGATGCGATAGTGTCGTTCTTAAACACCTATTACATCGATCGAATCTCTCATGAATTTATGGACTGTTGATGATCGTCATAATGACCACGTGTTGCTATGCTCTCTGCCACAGATGGCTTTTCAGAGCAATTGTCACTGGTATACAGAAATGAAATAACACATATAGTAGTTGATGACATCAGATCGGAAATAAAGGAAGAAAAACGTTAGCAATAAAACATATTTTAACACGAGTACATCCTTCCTCCTGGGGATCCGCTGTCATCCACGTCTCATCCGCGTGCGAAATACCATCCCAATCCCGGCATCTCACACTTACAGCGGCGCCTCGTTCCACTTGGTAGTGGCGCGGAATCGATTGGCGCGTTCAGTGCGGACTCGAGGACCCGCGCATCACTTCCGCCACTGACCTTTGGGTTGGTCTGGATGCGACATGTTCGCGGTAGGCATTCCACGCTGCAGCTGCTTCGGTCGGTAGGTATTCCACGCAAACATTGGTTGAGCTGGCGCTATCATGTTCGTGATAACCAGACAGCCGTGGATGTCACGACGTCTCTGAGATTCGGGGAGGGATAAATCATGGTGAAGGGGGGCCAGCTAAAATATGAGGGCAAAGTGATCTGAAATAGTATCATGTGACTCACACGCAGACAGCACCTGGCCCGTATGCGACTGGCTAGTTGTCGTGCGATTGGTGCGCATAGAGATGTTAGCCCGACAAGACATACCCCTGGAGTTTCCCCGGTGGTGTATATTTCTCCTTGGGTTGTCACCTGAACAGAACATATCCAAGCGTTCCAACTATGGCTTGCGCTTTTACTCTCATTTTGTACGGCAGGTGGCTCTGAGCACACTGGTCACGCTCAGCATCGTCTCCCAAGCTCACAACGTGAAAAAAAGAGTAACCAAGGAGTGGCCTTGTTCCTTACTTTCACTTCAACCCTTTTCACTTCGTTGATCGGATAGACCTGAGTTTATGCTATCTGTCCAGCCAAGAAGCAGGGCGACGTGACAGAACAAGACGTGGTAGAACAAGCAGCACCCAAAGTACAGAGTAGGACACTGGGTAGGACAGGACCAACGACAGGGCAAAACGGAGGACAGGACAGGACGGGACAGGACTGGACAGGATGGAACAGGACAGGACGGAGCAGGATACAGCAGGCGTAGAGATGGGGCAGCACAAAGAAAACCACAAGGCGCAGTTCGGGAAGTTGGTGTTGGAAGAAAAGGTCATGCTATTCGATTCATTGTGATTTGTGAGTTGTCACTCATACATTTACGGCACACGAAGTATTTCATCTTAAAATAATGCTGATGCAATTCAAAAGCCACGCACGATCGTTTAAAAGTGTGAGTCAATTAAAAAATGTTGTATCCAAAATCTGCTCCCCAAAAACTTGCTGAAAGCCGAGGACTAACTCGATGGTAATTAAGTACACATCCGTCCCATAAAGACATTACATTGGTTGCACATACTACACAGTACACACACCTTCCACCAGACCATGGCGATTCTGAGAAGGTCCCAGTAAACCACATGCTGTAATAGGATACTGATTATGGAAGTCTGTGGAAAGGAAGCAGTACTAGGAATACCGTTGATATTAATAGCTGAGCTTGTCCGGGAATCGAACCCGAGACCTCTGGCAACCGAAGCGAGAACCATATCCGTATAGCAGCGAGCCGACAAACCGCTTTGTGACGTCCTGGTTTCGGATCGCGCCGGTACTTTAAAATCGCGAGTCGACAGCTCCGGACCCACTGTCGGCACCCAGCACCGACTCAGAAGCTCATAAGCAAACACATAAGTCACTGGTTATTAGCGTCATCATTTTGTGACGAAAAATTGGTAAATCGAAAACCGATGCCGGAAAAATCTGAGACAGCACAGGCCGGAAGGACACGACTGATAGCGTAGGGTTGAACAATGCACTGCGCAGAACGAAGGGGTGTACACGGCACAAGACAAGGAAGGACATAGGGAGATGACAGCAAGTGTGGCCAGTGTGCTCGGAGCCGCATACCGTGCGACGTGAAAGCAACAGCACGAGCCAAGATTGGAACGTTTTGGTCGCTTTTGTCGGCTCGTTGGTCTAGGCGTGTGATTCTCGCTTAGGGTGTGCGAGGTCCCGGGTTCAAATCCCGGACGAGCCCGATTGTTGCTTCGAAAGATGTTCACTTGCCATCTACATGAAAGGATATTAGCGAATATGAGTTCCTGGAGCCCTTTGCACTATGCTGCTGCACGTGTGAAGTCATGTAAATGGGAAACAATACTTAGCCTTCCAACTACAAGCACGTTCAAGTGAGTGGACGTAATTATATGTGTTTAAGCTCAAGGATCTGAACGTAAAGAACACTGAATAATGGTGTGAGCTATGTACCCGTTGCGCCAAGACCATAATGATGGACGATGAACGATGATTGATTAGCAACATTCGATGAGCACATTTGGTAAGGACCAAGGAGCATGTGCAACAGTCCTGCCACTGAACGTCGCGCCGACACATCATCGCGGAACGGCGGGTCTCTCACACAAATCGACAAGGATTTCATGCGCGTTTCAAATCATCTTCGACAAGCTTGCTGTTGTTCGTGTGTTGCGTTCAGCGCTGTGACGGGATTTTGTAGGCAGTTACTGACGTGATTTACAGCGGACCCAGCATTGAGGGCACGGGGGGGGGGCAGCAATTTTTTGATGAGGGGGGGGGCAACGAGGTGATGATAAAAATAGCACTATTTCGATAAATTTGATACAGGCGAAGTACCAAACAACGATTACCATGATATTTCAGTAGAAAGGGTGACAAATATTGCATTATGTAAATGGCGTCCTCGCAAGTGATCACTCCTATGTAAATTATTACTGCACCGTGCGGTGTACCACCAGTTGGAATGTCTCATCGCATTTTGAAGCCGTTTCTCAGCACAGTTCATCTAACCATCAAGAGGATTCGAACAGCCAACATGGCCCCAGCAATTTGCAGCCTATTGTCGGTATGATAGGGCACCCTTAAATTTCAAGGGATAAGATATGTTCGAATTCAGCCAAAGACAAGGAGTCGGCTGGGCTCTGGTCCTCGATGGCGACGCCTCTGGGTGCCTTCCTGGGGTCGGTACCTTCTGCTTCTGCGCAAAGATTACTTGAGCAAAATGTTACAGTGTAAAGGAATTAAACAAAGGACTGGTTAAGCTTCTGCCACCATTTAAAATGGTCTGGGTTCGCAACCGCTACCCGACTGGGGAGGAACATTTATGGCGATGGCTTTCGATAAGTAATGGGTGCCAAGGCTAAAGAATTAGGCACCAACGATATTACATGAAATTTACCACCCGCTCGCTGCGAACAAACGCTTAGCGTCATCCTTGATCGGGACACGAACACGCGGGGACAAGCTAGTCAGTGGTCCAGTGTTGGTATTTGTCGATTTATTTGATATAAGCAAGTTCACGGTTCTTGGTCACTGAGCACCTCAATCACAAACAATTAAGTCATTCGCCCTCCGGACTAGACTGGACTACTAAGATGCATATCCCGCTGCCTGTCAGCCACGGCACATCGCGTGGAACAGGAAGTCCAAGGCAAACCGAAGGTTGTCGACACTGCAGCCCACACCACCACCAGGAAACATCGACACCATCACCCATCAGGTGGACAACGGCAGGTCATGTGATGCCCTTTACCATCATAACCAATTCCAGAGCTAGTTTTCAGGGTGCACAATTGGGGACAATACGAAATGGTGATGAATAACATTTTGGAGTTTTTCACAGGGTTCTGCGTTTGTAATGCTGTTTTCTGGTAACCGTGTTGGCTGCGATGTTGGCAGATTTGTACGTGCGATGGACATGCATTATGCATTGCTCTATGGGATAAGTGCTGGTATAGGTACTTAGATGCACTGTGCTGACAGTACAAAACACGAGCCGGACAACAGAACAGAGGGCAGAATACGACAGGATGCAACCTGTCTCCCTTAGCTTGCCTTAGCCTTCTATCTGTTCTGGTTGTGCATTGCACGACAGGAACGGTCTAAAAAGGACAAAATAGGACAGAACCGAATTTGCCTTGTTCTGTGACATGCTCTTCCGCTGGCCCAGACTCTGGCCTCTGTCTTCTGAGCTGTGCCCCACCCAACAGTCCACATGGCACTCGTTTGGTATCTGGTCTTAAACAGAGTGTTGTCCCCTCTGCCCCAAGTACTTGCCCGTCCTTTCGTGTTCTGTTCCTTTTGTGTAGAACCCCGTCCTCCCCCTGCACTGTTCTTCGTCCCGCCCGTCCCTGTGGTCTTCACTGTTCTTCGTCCCGCCCGTCCCTGTGGTCTTCACTGTTCTTCGTCCCGCCCGTCCCTGTGGTCTTCACTGTTCTTCGTCCCGCCCGTCCCTGTGGTCTTCACTGTTCTTCGTCCCGCCCGTCCCTGTGGTCTCCTCTGTCCTTTTCCATCGTCTGCCCCGCTCTGTCCTCCGTTCTGCCCAGTCACTGGTCTTGTCCTCTTAGATGTCCCACTCATTGTTCTGTGTGCTGTCCATTCTGCAACGCCTTCCTCTGTCCTGTCGCCTCGCCCTGTCGCAGGAGAGAGGCCGGACAGCCTTAACCCATCCGTCTTGCAAGGTGCATACATCAATATAAGTTAAAATGGCACTTCCTTTTTTGAGAGAAAACTCTTCCTAACGTCAGCTACTCCATGGATTACCAGTACCTGAATTTTAACCCCGCACATAAACACGCTCTTCCAAACGTTAGCTACGCCATGGATCACCAGTATCTGAACTTTAACCCTGCACATCAACACGTCTCTAATCGTCACTGTATAGTCTTGATCCTAAGACTCTGCTTTCTGTTGGCATCCTATAGGCAGTGCCTCACGTCATGGGTTTGTTGTGAGACGGCAGTGGATGTCGTTAGTACTCCCGGAGCCACCAACTGTACGCTGTGAAAGGAACGACTCGCACGGCTATCCGGATACTACTGCGTGATCCGCTGTCTCTTTGGTTAGGGAGTATGTTTCTTGCTTTGGATGCGAGAGGTCCCACGGTACCTGCAAATGTCAAAGCTATGTCAATGCTGTTAGCCAATGGGGGTAGGGCTGTGATCTCTGATGTCAGTCATAGCTCATAGATGAGGGATGAAGTTGCATTTTTCGACAACATGGGATGTGAGCGTCGCCCGTGGACTCGGATTTGGACGATGGACTTATGCTGATGTGCTTTGCGTTTCAATCCCTTCACATAACTGCATGACGAGCTATGGGAGCAAATGACTTGAAGAAGCGTTTCTCCCCAAATGGAGTGACCTTTATTTTAACTTTAATTTCACCCATTTTCACTTCATTACAAGGATAGACCTGAGCTCTCTGCCCTCCGCCCAGCCAAAGAACAGGGCGATGCTACAGAGCAAGGTGTGGAAGGGCAAGCAGCACATAAAGCACAAAACAGGACACTGGGCAGGACAGGACCGACAACAGAGTAGAACAGAGGACAGGAAAAAACGTGACGGAAGAAGATAGGTGGGAGCTTGGGGACGGAGAAAAACAAATTATAATACTGAGCGGAATAAGGAGCTGCAGAAAGAATAAAACGCCATGCCATTCGATTCCATCGATTCATCGATTCCTCGATTGGCATTTCGATCGATCCGTCAGGATCAGTCAGCCGCTTTATTTATCAGTCAGCCGCTTTATTTATCAGTCAGCCGCTTCTTTATCAGTCAGCCGCCTTCAACATGCAACGGCTTTTATCATAAAACAATGCTGATACAATTGAAAAGCTACCCACGATCGTTTAAAAGTGTGTCAATTCAAAAAGATTGTCCTAAAACTGCCTTCACTGAAGAACTTGCTGAAAATCACAGCGATGTTCCACTCATACTAAATTAACCTACGTCAATTCTAGCATGATGTCACTGCGTCGGCTGCACATACTGAACTTACATGACGTTGTATAGACCATTGCAAAGGGCGGCGCGCCTAGAGCAACCGCATGCTCTAACACGATACTACCGAGGCATGTGACGGAGGAGTACTATACTATCATTGATAGCAATAGCATCACCCGGGCTCGTCCGGGATTTGAACCCGGGACCTCTCGCACCCGAAGCGAGAATCATACCCCTAGACCAACGAGCCGACAGCGTAAGCCATAACGTCCTAGTTGCGGACGCCGCCGTTACTTTCACATCATAGGTCGGCAGCCCCGGGCCAACTGTCCACGTCCAGTACCCTATCAAGCCAATGTAAATAAAGGACTGAGATAGGACTGGACAGGACAGGACTGCCAGCAACGGTTGTAACAACGTACAGGGCAGTACGGAAATGTGTGCACGACCGACGACAAGGCAGGGCAGAGGGAGGGTGACTCCGGGCAAAGGACAGAGATCTAAGAACTGAGAACAGGATCGTAAGAACAAGGACACATGACGAAGAAGGAAAAGAGACAGGGTACAGATTCAAGCAAAATCTGGGTCTAAAATAAGGCCCAGGCCGAAATGAAGGCGGCTGTTCGGTGTTGCTGGTACCTAACCGATATAGAGGCGCTCATCAACTCGGGAGACCCGAATCGGCAAAAGAAGCTGTCTGAGTGGGTTTGAGGTACAAGCCCTTGGGACGGGCCTCTTAATACCGCCTCAGGCCAACTCCAATTGGGCTTTCAACCGTCGGTGCTGAGAGGCTCTTCGGATCCGGCCGTGTTTTCGTTTTCCGGTTTCCGGCCGACTCAAAGGCGACCTCCGGCCAACTCAAATTGGACCCTTAATCATCATTCGCGATGGGCACTTCGAGCCCCCTGCACGCATGTCGGTGCCGGGGCAATACCTCCCTTGGGCCGCAAAGGCGCCCATAGGCTCCGGGATGGCTCATACTCTGTCGAACAGGAGCGGTCGTTCGCACAAAACGCAACAAGATTGGCCATCTTTGGACTTCCAGGCGACAAAAGCGGTCACAAGCGAGATTGAACGGCCCGCGAGTGGACAAAGATTATTCTTCACTGATCGAGAGGGTGGCGATTGGGAGGTTGAAAGCTCATTACGCTATTAAGAGGCCCTATGCTGTTTCCGGGGCCTCTAAATGTCCACTTGCAGCATCAGTCAAATCGCTAAGGAGCACCATACATTGCCCCCAATTTCTTTGCATTTGCTTGGAGGGCCCTGCGCTGTTGCTGACGCCCTTCCCGCTAGCGGTCCGGGGCATTCTTCTCTATCAGGAGTCTTCCGTTTATTCTTTCAATTCGTCGAAATGGTTCCATACGCTTTAGCCGGGGGCTCCATGTGTAAACATGCCGGGATATTATCGGTTGTTCAGGAGCCCTTCACGTTGGTTTCTGTTAACCTAGCGACACACCCACCATATGCCCATAGGGCCCTCTTCATTGGTCTAAGGCTCTTCCAATTGTCACTTGCTTGAGGTTCTGTGGTATTGTCGGGGGTCATATGTTAATCTGTTTGGGTACACTAGGTTATTTAGGGCCCACTAGATTAGGTCTTGTGCACGTTCTATTTGATCGGAGGGCCCTTTGTAGCTGTCGGGGCCCATCTGTTAAGTTGCTCGGGTGCAATGGATTGTTTGGGGGCCCTAAACATTGGGTTTTCAATATTCAAATGTAGGCCCTGCGCTCCTATCGGAGGTCATCTGATAGCTTGCTTGGGTACACATTATTTTTCGTGAGTCCTCCACACTAGATTTTGGGTACCTCTTATTTGAAGGGAGAATCCCACGCTCTTATCGGGGCCCGATCTAATACCCTGCTAGGGCACACTCGACCGTTCGAGAGCCCTCTATATTGGGTCTTGAGTACTTCATATTCAATTGGATAGCCCTACGCTCATGTCGGAGTCTTAGTTAATTTTTACGCCATTAGGTATAAAAATGGGGCAGATCATTTATCACACACTTGAAGGATATCGAGATTATCGAGGATATCAAGTAAGGACGCACTAGATAATCTTGATAATCTGTCCGGGCGCACTTGATGATCCGATAACGCGCTCGGGCGCACTCGATCGTTCAGAGGGCCTCTACGTTGGTCTTGCTATTTGAGTGAACGGCCCTACGCTCATGTCGGAGACCATCAGATTGTGTGCACGGTTGCACTCGATCTTTCGGGGGCCTTCTACACTGGGTTACGGGTACTTTTTCCTTGAGTGAAGAGCCCTACGTTCCTGTTGGGCCCCTTCTGATAACCTGCTCTGGTACACTCGGTCGTTCGGTGATCATCTGCGCTGAGTTTTGGGTGCATCCTACCTTAATGGAAGGTCCCACACTCTTGTCGGGAGCCATATATGCTCACGTGCTCGGGTGCACTCGATCGTTTAGGGCCTCCCACATTGTGTGGCGGGTATTCATTACTTGAGTAGGGGGCCTAGCGCCTTTGGCGGGGGCCAAGTCTTTTACTGCTCGGGCACAGTAAATCCTTTCAATGCCTTCCATATTGTATCTTGGGTACTCCTTTCTTAAAGGAATGTTGGGGCATATGCTCCTGTCGGGACCCAGTTATCAAGCTGCCAGGGCCAGTGACGGATCCAGACTATAATAGACTACCAGACCAGACTACCAGACTATATACCAGACACGAAACTATACCCTCCCTTGCGCCTGGAGGGGACCTATAGGCTCCGGAGCCGCCCATGACCGGCGAAACCGACGCAGGTTTCCAACTCAAAGACAACAAAATCGGACATTTTTGGGCCTGCAGACGACCAGGAACAGACGCAAGCGCAACTAAGCAGCAGTAAGCAGCCCGCTCCCAAGCGGACAACGTTAATTCTTAGCTGGCTGATAGGGTGGTGATTGGGGGGGGGGGGGGGGAGGAGACACCTGAAAGCTCGTTACGCCGCCCAGACACCTTGCGCTGTTCCCGGGCCCTGTATGTTCACTTGCCGGGCCAATCCGATCGCTAAGAAGCCTTCCACGTCGCACTTGATCTCTTTGCATTTTGGGCCTTACGCTGCTGTTAGGGCCCTATCTGCTGGCATGCCTGGGCACTGTTGATCGATCAGGGGCTCTCCACGGATTTTCTCATTTGCCTGAAATGCTCGATATGCTTTTGCCGGGGCCCTACGTGCCGTGATACACTCAGTTGCTCAGGAGCCCTTTATTTTAGTATCAGGTCCTTTCCTTTTCTTCGGGGAGCCTTGTGCTGTTGCTGGAGCCCATATAAGGTAGGCACCGAACCACTCGATGTTGAGGGGCCCTCTATATTAATCTAGGGCTCTTTTCCTTTGATCTGGTTTGCGGAGGGGCCTCACTCCTATCGGGGTCCTTTGTGTTAATTTGCCCGGGCACCCTTAATCGCAAAGGGCCATTCATTCTTGCACACTGGTCTTGGGCAAGTTCCCTTTGCTCAAAAGGCCTTGTGCCCTGTTCGGGGTCCTATATGCGTGATGATGTATGATGAATGACGAATGTATGATGATAACCATGACGACAAGCAATTAATATTACGTTTTTGGCAGATTCTAACAAAATCATAATTGTTCAACGCCACCTCTACACTTTTCAGTCTAGTTAGAGTTCTTTTTTCTGCGCGATGTAGCGGTAAAAGCCGGCTCTGATTGGATAACCTCAGGCATCAACAATGAACGCATGAATGCCAACAGCGAAGAATGCCGCTTTGCCGCTGTTCAGCGCAATGTTTTGTCACTACTCACCCTTAATCGCAAGTATTCTCACCATACCGCCAAATTCACATGGACGCAGCGAGGTAGAACCGGAAGCCGGTGCCTAGTCCAAGGCGTCGAATTCGAAACCAAGCGCCCTGATCAGCAATAACCGGGCTCGTCCGGGATTTGAACCCGGGACCTCTCGCACCCAAAGCGAGAATCATACCCCTAGACCAACGAGCCGATGAACCAGTTCGTAACATCCCGATTCAGGGCCGCGCCGTTTCTTCCATATCGTACAGTTCAAGTCTCCTGGAGCACAAGCGACCTCCACTGCCGTCTCAACGCGAACCCATGACGTGAAGGCACTGACTATAGAATGTCACAGAAAGCATGCTCTTGGGATCAAGACTACGCGGCGACGATTGCAATCTTGTTGATGTGCAGAGTTAGAAGTCAGGAACTGATGATCCATGAAGCAGCTGAAACTAAGAAGAGTTTCCTCCCTTAAGAAGTGAGCACCATTTCAACTTCACCTTCACGTCTCTGCACATTGCGAGACGGATGGGCTAAAGCTGTCAGGTCTCTGTCATTCTAAGACAAGGCGACAGGACAGCGGAAGGCGTTGTAGGACAGGCAGTACACAGGACACTAAGTGGAACGCCTGAGGGGACAGGAACGATGGCTGAGGAGAACGGAGGACAGGGCAAGACACAACATAGAGAACAGCGCAGGGACGAGACGGGACGAAGAACAGTGCAGGACGGAGGACGGGGCTCAGCAAAGACAAGGAACAGTGCAAGAAAGGACGAGAGGGTATTCAGGGCAGAGGAGACAACACTTGGCACAAAACGGCATACCAAATGAGTGCATGTGCCATGCTAATAGTGCGGTAAGGCACAGTGCAGAGGGCAGAGAACAGAGTCTTAACCAGCGAAAAAATACACAGCAGAAGGCAAAGTCGCCTCTGTCGTACATTGACCTTGTTTGGAGTGATCCTGTTCTGCAATGCACAACCATAGGACATAGGACGGGGCAAGGTAAACAAGATAGGTTGCATCTGATTTCATTATTGCTCTATTATTTTGTCTGGCTCTTGTTCTGTCCTGCCAGCATGGAGATATCCCACGGAGCAAAGCACGGTGCACATTCATCGCTCATAAAACTCTACTAACATCGTAGCCAATACCGTAACCAGAACATAGAATCCGAAGGACGGAACTCCGTAAAAAAACCCGAATGTTATTCACCACCCTTCGCCATTGTGCTCAATCGTGCACCCTGAAGAGTAGTTCTAAGATTGGTTGTGGCGCCAAATGGCACCGTCGGAGCTACCGCCACACATCTCATACGGTGACCGTACCGTTGTTTTCCTGGTAGCGGCTGCATTATGGGCCATCGGCTCGCTGAATGACAGGAAAGGACGGAGAGTTCAGGGCTAGCAAAATAACTGTGCAGACCGAAATGTAGGTCACGCAGAAGACAGGGAAGGACAGAAGGCATGAAACTAAAATATCCTGATAAAACTAGATATAGCCTTATGGTTGGGCATTGCAAGGGAGGATCGGTCTAGACAAGGCCAAAGTTGGACAGGACCGACTTTGCCTTCTTCTGTTGTGTGCTCTTTCGCTGGTTCAGCCTCTGTTCTCTGCCCTCTGGACTGTGCCCCACCGAACGGTTCACGTGGCACATGCACCCGTTGAGTATATCGTCTTTTGTCAAGTGTTGTCTCCCCTGTCCTGAGCACCCTCTCGTTCTTTCTTGCGCTGTTCCTTTTCTCTGTCAAGCCCCGTCCTCCGTCCTGTTCTTCGTCCCGCCTCGTCCCTGTGCTGTTTTCTGTCCTTTTCCATGCTGTGTCCTGCCTTGCCACCTGTTCTGCCCAGTCGCAGTTCCTGTCCTCTCAGGCGTCCCACTTAGTGTCCTGTGTACTGCCTGTCCTGCAGCGTCTTCCGCTGTCCTGTCGTCTTGTCCTTAACAGGACAGAGCCAGACAGCTCTAACCCATCCGTCTCGCAATGTGCAGAAATGCAAAGTTGAAGTTGAAATGATGCTTGCTTCTTAAGAGACGAAACTCTTCTTAATGTCAGCTGCTCCATGGATTAACAATGCCTGAATTCTAACCCTGCACAGCAACAAGATTGCAATCTTCACCGCATAGTCTTGATCCCGAGAGCATGCTTTCTGTTGACATTCTATAGTCAGTGCCTTCACGTCACGGGTTCGTTTTGAAGCGGCAGTGGACGTTGCTTGTGCTCCCGTGGCCTTGAACTGTACGATGTGGAAGGAACGGCGCGGGCCTGAATCGGGATATTACGAAGCCGTTCATCGGCTCGTTGGTCTAGGGGTATGATTCTCGCTTTGGGTGCGAGAGGTCCCGGGTTCAAATCCCGGACGAGCCCGGTTATTGCTGATGAGGTGCTCGGTCCCCAATTCGACACTTCAAACTATCGACCTATCGATTATTAATGAACATCGACGACGCGTTGGGCGGAGAAACGGCATAATTGGCGCTCAGGCGTTCATTGTAATGCCTGAGATCATCCAATCAGAGCGTAATTCAGATCAGATCGCGCAGAACAGCAAAACCCCTAACTCTACTCAAAAAGTGTACATGTGGTGTACAACAATTATGATCTTGCTAGGATCTGCCTCAAAGAAAATATTAACTTCTCATTGACACGGTCATCATCACATATTCGTCATTCCCCATACATCATCATACATATACATCCTGGCCAGAGCACAGGCCCTCTGAGCAAAAGGGAATTGCCCAAGACCAGTGTCCGTGAATGAATGCTTCTATGCGATCAAGGGTGTCGGGCAAGTTAACACAAAGAGCCTCGATAGGAGTGAAGGGTCCTCTGAAAACGAGATCAAGTGAAAAGAGCCCTGGATCAGTGAGGAGGGCCCCTGAGCATGGAAGGGCTCGGTACCTTACCTTATATGGGCTCCAGCAACAGCACAAGATCCCCCGAGGAAGGAAAGAACTGAATACTAAAATGAAGGGCTCGTGAGCAACTGAGTGCATCCCGGCGCATGGGGCCCAGCAAAAGCGTATCAAGCATTTCGGGAAAATTAGAAAAATCCGTGGAGAGCCCCTGATCGATCAACAGTGCCCAGGCATGTTAGCAGAAAGTGTCCCAACAGTAGCGTAGGGCCCTGCGAGAAAATGCAAAGAGATCAAGTGCGACGTGGAAGGCTCCTTAGCGATCGGATTGACCCGGCAAGTGAACATACAGGGCCCGGGAACAGCACAAGGCCTCTGGGCAGCGTAATGAGCCTTTAAATGTCCCCTCCCCCAATCAGTCTCCCCCATCAATCAGTCCCGATCAGTCAACTCTCTCAGTCAGCTAAGAATGAAATTGGTCTTTTTACGGGTGGGCCGCTTTCTGCTGCTTAGCCTCGTTGCGATGGTTTTTAGTCGCCCGGAGGCCCAAACACGTCCGATTTTGTTGTGTTTTGTTTAGAACGCTGAGTCCGTTTGGCCGGTCATGAGCCAATTCGGAGCCTATGGGTCCCCTCGGGGCAAAAGGGGGGGGGGGGCATAGTTCCGTGTCTCCATGGATCCGCCACTGGTTCGGGCATTTGAGTTCATGTAAGATTAATAAATGGGTCGCGACAAGAACATATGCTCCAATATCCATTTAAGAAAAAGTACGTAAGAAACAATATGGAAGGCCTAGGAATGATCGACTCTGCTCGAGCAGGTTAACAGATGTGACCCCAGACAAGAGCGCTGGGTCCCTCATTCAAATAATGAATACCCACAACACCATGTGGGAGACCCCAAACGATATAGCGCACCCGAACACATACGGCTCCCGGTAAGAGTGTGGGGCCCTCCACTAAAAAAAGAACCGTCTGAAACTCAATACAGATAGCCCCGAAACGATCAAGTAGATCAAGAACAGGCTATCA
Organism: Pollicipes pollicipes; assembly: GCF_011947565.3. Taxonomy (NCBI): domain Eukaryota; kingdom Metazoa; phylum Arthropoda; class Thecostraca; order Pollicipedomorpha; family Pollicipedidae; genus Pollicipes; species Pollicipes pollicipes. The sequence goes on along the minus strand of NW_023596818.1, from coordinate 26,787,222 downwards.
GACAGGGCCCTGACAGGAGCGTATTGCTCTCCATTCAAAAATTGACGCTGCAAGTGGGCATTTAGGGTTCCCGGAAACGGCGTAGGGGCTCTGGATAGGGTAATGAGCCTTACATCTCCTAATCACCACCCTCTGAATCGGGGAGATAATGTTGTTTTTTTTCTTGTGGTCCAGTCTGTTTTTCTTGCGACTGGTCTTGGTCGCCTGGAGGCCCAAAGACGCCCAATTTTGTTGCGTTTTGTAGAAAAACTGTTTCTGTTCCGCCGGCACGGAGCCGATGGGCGCCTTAGGGGCTAAAAAGGCGTATCGCACCGGACCGCGGTTTGCATTAGTCAGGCCCTTGCAGCAATGAGGGACCCCTTTTAAGTCCAGGACGCACACTCAATTTCTAGGCATCTAGAAACAACCTATAGTTTAACCTATTCATGTGCCCGGAAACCCAGGGCATGCCCCTACGCCGATGGGGGGCCACCTGAATCGATGAGGGCCTCTTTATGAGACAGGCACCACCAGCACCAAACAGCTGTCTCCATGTCTGTCTGGGCCTGAAGGCCCAATTCCCAACAAGGGACAATGCCGAGGGTCTCGACTTACATCCGTCGGGGCCCCTTAGTCAATGGGGATAGGGCTTTGATCTCTGATGTCAGTTATAGTTAATCGTCATAGTTGATAGTTCATTTCATTCTCGAATAATTTCAACAAGTGTCTCATTGTTTGATTCTCCCTCAGAGTTTGCTTTAATCTGTCCCCTGCCCTTTTGTCTCCTTCGTCCTACGTCGTTGTTCTTCCGATCCCATTCTCAGCTCTTTGATCTCTGCCCTTTGCCTGGAGTCATCTTCGCTCTGCCATGCACACCCTTCCCTTTTGCCCTGTAGGTTGTTACTCCCGGTGTTGTCCAGCTATTGCTATATATGATGGTGTAATACTCCTGCTTCCCCACCTGAGAGAACTATCATGCCGGAGTATGTGGGTTTTCTAGCTACTGCTGTCTATGATGGTGTAATGCTCCTGCTTCCCGATCTAAGAGAGCTATCGTTTTGGGGTAAGTGGGTTTTCTAGCTATTGCTGTTTATGATGGTGTAATACTCCTGCCTCCCCATCTAAGAGAGCTACCGTGTTGGAACATGTAGGCTTCCTGGGACATTCCACTCTTTACAGTAGTGTAAACAAAGGCATGTGTGTTGTTCAGTGTGTGCACCCATTACAATGGCGTCAATCTGGGACGGATGTAGATTGATTCAGCTTGAGTCGGGCATGAGTGCGGTTTTCTTGCGAGGTCTTTTCTCGTTCTGTCTTGCAACTGCAAATTCTTCCGTGAAGCAATTTTTATACAACTTTTTGAACGCACTTACTCCTTTAAACGACTGTGTGTAGCATTTTACTTGTATCAGCATTGTTTTATGATGAAAGCCATTGGATGCTTAAAGCAGCTGACTAAAAGCTTGCAAATTCTGACGAATCGATTTTCTCTCAAAAGATTAAAATACTATTTTATCTTCAAATTTCACATCTCTTCACTTAGCGAGACGGATGGGCTAAAGCTGTCCGGCATATCTCCTGCTCAAGGACGAAGCGACAGGATAGCGGAAGGAGTTGCAGGATGGATAGCACACAGAGCAATGAGGACACCTGAGGGTACAAGAGCGGTGACTGAGCAGAATGGAGGACATCGCAGGATAGAGCATGGAAAAGGATGGAGAAGACCACTGGGACGAGATGCGACAAAGAACAGTGCGTGACGGAAGATGGGGTTCCATATTAAAACGAAACAGCGCAAGAAAGGACGAGAAGGTACATAGGGCAGAGAAAACAACACTTCTTATAGGACCAGACACCTACGAGTGCATATGTTATGCGGACTGTAGGGTGGGACACAGTTCAGAAGACAGAGGTAGGGCAAGTTAAGAGAGACAGGTTGCACCCTGTTGTATTCTTGGCTCTGTTCTGTTGTCTGGCTCGTGTTCTGTGCTATCAGCACGGTGATATCCCACAGAGCAATGCACAAGGCATATCCATGGCATGTACAAATCTGCCAACATCGCAGCCAACACCATCACCAAAAAACAGCATTACAATCGCAGAACTCTGAAAAGCTGCAAAATGTTAGTAATCACCCTTTAGTATTGTCTTCAATCGTGCACCCTGAAAATTAGCTCTGGAATTGGTTGTGGTGATAAAGGGTATCATCTGACCTGCCGTTATCCGCCTGATGGGTTGTTGTGTGCTGGCTGTGCTTGGGTTGGTGTTTTCAGCTGGCTATGTTGGCTGTTGTGTTGGCAACGTTGCGTTTACCTTGGGTTTTTGGTCCCATGGGATGTACCACGGACCGACAGGCAGCAGGTCAGGCGCCCCGCCTCATACAGTTTAGTCCAGAAAGCGGATGATTTAATAGCTTTTGCTTGAGGTGTTCAGTGACCGAGGACCGTGAGCTTGTTTATAGCGAATAAGCCGACAAATACCAACACTAGACCAATTACTAGCTTGTCCCCGCGTGTTCACGTCCTGATCAAGAATGACGCTAAGCGTTTGTTCGCAGCGTGTGGGCTGTAAATTTCATGTAATAACGTTGGTGCCTAATTCTTTGGCCTTGGCACTCATTAGTTATCAGAAGCCATCGCCATAAATGTTCCTCTCCAGTCGGGTAGCGGTTGCGAATCCAGACCATTTTAAATGGTGGCAGCAGCGTAACCAGTCCTTTGTTTAATTATTTTACAATGTCGCATTTTGCTCAAGTAATCTTTGCGCAGAAGCAGAAGATACCGACCCCAGAAGGCTACCCGGAGGCAGCGCTATCGAGGACCAGAGCCCAGCCGACTCCTTGTCTTTGGCTAAGGGCGAACATCTTGTAGTTCCCCTTGAAATGTAAGGAGGCTCTATCATACCGACAAAAAGTCGCACATCACCAGAGCAACACTGCCTGTTCGAATCCTCTTGATCGCTGGTTGCAATGTGGTGGGAAAAAGCTTCGAAATGGCGATGAGACATTCCAACCTGTGGTGAAGCGCAAGGCAGAGGATGAATTTACATAACAATGATCACTTGCGAGAACGCCAGTTACAAAGCACATTATTTGACACTCATTTTACACAAATATCGTGGCAAGCGTTGCGTTTCTGTTGCCCCCTCCCCCCCCGCCCCGTTGCCCTCAATACTGAGACCGCTGTAAACTACGTCATCAACTGCCTGCAAAACCCCATCACAGCGCTGAACGCAGCATCCGAACAACAGCAAGTATGTCGCAGATGAAGTGATGTGCTCACCCAACTAATTCGTGTGTGAAATCCTTGCCGATCTGTCTGAGAAACGTGCCGTTCTGTGAGAACGTGTTGTCCCGACCAACACGAGGTTCAGCGGCAGGATTGTCGCACATGCTCCCTGGTCCGTACCAAACGCGCCAATCGAATGCCACCAATCAAGCATCGCTTATTTCCCATTATCATCGGTTTGAGGCAACAGGTATATAGTTCACACCATTGTTCAATATTCTTTACCTGCAAATGCTTGAGCTTAAGCACATATATTTACGTCCGCGCAGTTGAACGTGTCTGCAGTTGGTAGGCCTCACTACTCTGTCCTTTTTATATGACTTCACACACGCATTAGCAAAGCGCAGAGCGCTCCAGCAACTAATACGTGCTAATGTTCATTGATGCAGATGACGAGCGAACATGTTTGAGAGCAATAACCGGGCTCGTCCGGGATTTGAACCCGGGACCTCTCGCACCCTAAGCGAGAATCATACCCCTAGACCAACGAGCCGACGAAGGTACCAAAACGTTCCAATTTCGGCCTGTGCCGTCACTTTCATTTCGCATAGTGTACGGCCCCGAGCACGCTGGACACACTTGCCATCGTCTCCCCATGCCCTCTCTTATCACCTGCCATGCACACCCTGTAGCTCTGCCCCGCACGTTGTCCCACCCTGCGCTATCAGTTGTGACCTTCCGGCCCGTGCTGTCTCAGACGTTTCCTGCATTGGTTTCCGGGTCACCGCTGTTTTGTCACAAAATGACAACGCTAATAACCAGTGCCTTATGTGTTCGCTTATGAGCTTTTGAGTCGGTGCTGGGTACCGGCACCGGGTCCGGAGCTGTCGACTCACGAGGTTAACGTACCGGGGCGATCCACAACCGGGAAATCGCAAAGCAGTTTGTCGGCTCGCTGGTATACGGATATGATTCTCGCTTCGGTTAACAGAGGTCTCGGGTGCGATTCCCGGACAAGCTCAGCTATCAATAGCAACGGTATTCCTAGCACTCTATCCTTCCCACTGACTTTCCACGATCAATATCCTATTAGAGCATGTGGCTTACTGAGGCCTTCTAATACTGGCTATGATCTGGTCGAAGGCAGGTGTGCGGTGTAGTGTGCGCCGCCAATGCAAGGTTGTCTTTGTGGGACGGATGTGTACTTAATTACTTTGGAATTAATCGTTGGTTTTCAGCAAGTTTTTGGCGCGGGAAATTTTGAATGCAGCATTATTGAATTGACACTCCCACACATACACTCCCACTTTCGAACAGTCGTGGGTAGCTTATGAATTGGATCAGCATTTATTTATGATGACAAATATTGCGTACCATAAACGCCTAAGTGATATGCCATGAACGCCTGAGTGCATCAAATGACATGCCGTTCTCTTCCTTCTCCAATTCCGAACTGCGTCTTGTGGTATTCTTTCTGCTTGCTCGTCCCTACACTGTGCTGTATTCTGTTCCTTTATGGCCTGTCCTGCCCTCCGTTATACCCTGTCGTTGGTCATGGTCTGCCCGGGTTTTTGCGATGTGCTTTATGTGCCGCGTGTCCTACTATGCCTCGCTCTGCCACGTCGCCCTATTCTTTGGCAGGACATATGGCGTACAGCTCTGGTCTTTCCGCCAAACGAAGTGAAAGGGGTTAAAGTTAAAGATAAGATGAAGGTCACTGTTTGGTGACTCCTTACGCTTGACGTCATGCGCTTGGGAGACGATGGTGAGTGTGACCAGTGTGCTCAGAGCCGTACGAAGTGGAAATAAAGGCACCAGCCAGAATTGGAACGATCGAACACGTACTAATGGCTCGTTGGTCTAGGGGCATGATTCTCGCTTAGGGTGTGAGAGGTCCCGGGTTCAAATCCCGGACGAGCCCAGGTATTGTTAACGCAAGTAATCTCTTGCAGTCTACATCAGCAATAATTAAAGCGTATGGGAGCATGGATCCCTTTGCGCTCCGCTGCCGCAGGTCCGGCGAAGTTATGTGCACCGGACAACGTTTAAGCTGATCAAAGGCTAGCACGCGGATGTAAGGATATAGGCTGAAACATTGGGATTGATCGTAAAGTATGTTGGATAATGCCGCGAGCAAAACACCCGTTGCACCAAAACGATGACAATGGGCAATGAGCGATGATTGATGAGCGATATTCGATAGGCACGCTTGGTTGTACTATGTACTAGGGGCATGTACGGAAGTCCAGCCACTGAAGCTCGTCTTGGTCGGTTCAGTATATTCGCGGCGTGCGGTGGATCATCCCTTCGACAAGAATTCCGCACACGAATTGGTTTAATGGATACCTTCCTGTTCGCGATGTCCAGATGACATCAGTTTGCCTGCGACAAGCTTGCCGTTGTTCGGGTGCTGCGTTCAGATATATTCGCCACCGAAATGTAATGGGAGACCTGCAATTTTGTAAATGGTTCAGTGTCTCCTCCGTACAACTTTTATGCTATCATGCTCTGAGGTCTGCGGTGATATCAGAGGGCACCTACCCGCGCGACCGTCGCATGTCTGAATCCCATCATGTCGACATTTTCTGGTGACGGTGCGGGCTGCGAAGTTGGCAGCCTCTCATGTGCGATGGCTTACCTGTTCTATGGGATGCCCCCGGGCCGACAGACAGCAGCCAATGCATCAAAAGACCTGAGAATGAATGGCATGTGCCAGTGTGTGTTGCGGCCCAAGTATATCTGAGTTTGCTTATCGTAAATAAACCGAGCAATAGGGAACTCTTTACCTCTTTGCTGTGTTATTCCTGGGTTTTCCGTTTCCGATTCAGAAGGGAGCGAAGGAATTGGACGCAACGGGTTGATGTGAAATGTACTATGTCATCTAAGATGTCAGGTTGGTCAGTAATTAGCAACTCACAAAATACAAATAACACTGTCACACCATGAAACTGGCTCACGTTGTCAAAGATAGGTGGAGGATGGGTTGGCTCACGATTCGGATGGTCCAAGAAGACAACTCGAAGAATGATGAACTGAAAATATATATTTGCGAGCCCGGGTCACTTGGCGCCAATTTGTAACAGAATCATTACTGTTTTCGTAATAGCTAAACTGGTGTAGACCTCGCTCGTGCTAGTCTTTCCTGTGAGTTAAAGAAATATAAATATTGTCAGCCTACAGCTTTTTTGGTGAGTAACTTACACCCACCAATACTCACATCACAATGTCCACTTACACAACCAAGAGCAGCCTTGCGTCTTCGAATCCAAATATCGTATGAGCATATCTGGTCACAAACGGTGCGCCTTATATACTACGTCCATCGGAAACGAGTCATGGTTACATGTTACAGAAATGATGGGATAATTCACCAATGAGAAACGAATACGACTTCATACGATGGTTGGCAAAGTCAATCAGAGTGTATTCGGTTGCGATCTCGGAACTATCTGATGCAACGAATGGCTGATGGGCAGGAAGTCGACTTTTTAAAGAAAGTATTGAATCGCATTGCGGATGCTATGCATAGTTAGGTTCTGGCGGAACAGACAGCATGTGATGAGTGATCTGTTTGTCACATACCTGGGCTTGAACGAAGGCGAGTCCAGTAGCGGCACATAACCCACCAGGCCCCGCGGCTGATGCAATCGCGCGCCACTCGACGGAGAGTGAGTTTCTTGGCCGGCTGGTTCAGCGTATGCACACTGCGGGAGACTGTGTGTAGCCAGTGGACGGCGGCTGGCATAGGGGCACAGACAAAATGGATTGTTTGACGACGAAAGTGGATTTATAAATCCACTTTCGGATGGATTTCGGTGGATTTTTTAATCCATAACCATAATCATGTATCAGCACGTCATCATCTCATATCTTCTGCGCTTAATCCTCTAAACATGGAAAGTGTCACTTATCCTGCCTCGAGATTGCGGGAGGCGGACCTGGTCTAATGATTGTCACGAGCCTCTTTTAAACATCAGGTTTTCAGTGGAATATTCCTTTGCGCTTACAGCTCCGGGAGAAACAGAAGGGCGAATAAATCCACATGCGCTTCTAATCGAGGAGTGGTAGGCGAGTGCCTTTGGTAACAATAGGGGCTCGTTCGGGAAGTGAACCCGGGACCTCTCGCACACTAAGCGAGAATCACACCTCTAGACCAACAAGCCAATATAAATCCCTGTACCGTCCCAATTCTAGAAAGCGTCCTTCCTTCAACATCGTACAGACCATGAGGCAGTACAAAAGATGAGGTAAGACACCGGTTTGGACGAGAAGTTCACGAACTTTGGGCGTAAGGTAGTGATAAGTTATAATCAAGCAGAAAAGGATGTAGTTGCACTTTTTGGCGACATGGGATATGAGCATATCTCAGAAAAGGGTGATGCGTGGGACCAAATAACTCACATCTGTTCCGAAATGGATTGACGTATACTTTGATTCACACTTCACACTTGAATTTGATTCACACAGCAGCACACTTCACTATTATCACTTCGTTAGTCGTTAGCCCAGAGCTGTCTGCCCTCCGCGCTGCCAAATTACAGGGGCGCGACAGTGCAAGGCGTGGCAGGAAAAGCAGCACATAAAGCACAGAGCAGGACAACGAGCAGGACAGCGCCGCCGACAGAGCGGACCGAAAAGCAGGACAGGACGTGATGAAACAGCATACAGCAGAGCGTAAGGACGAGACAGCACAAAACGTGGTACGTTAAGTACCAAAACGGGATATGACGATTAGACACTTAACGACAAAGCAAACGTCTACCGGTGTGAGAAATTGCGACTATTTTGAAAGTTCTGACGACAAATCATTGTACGTACATAAATAGCATGCGAGTACCTTTTACAGCAAGACCAGGGCTCGTCCGGGATTTGAACCCGGGACCTCTCGCACCCGAAGCGAGAATCATACCCCTAGACCAACGAGCCGACCACCGTACCCCAAATGTCGCAATTCTGGGTCGGACAGTCCCTTCAAATTGTACAGGCAACAATGTCGGGTATGCAGTCCACACCCAGCACCATTACAAAATCTCACAGCAGAAGTTTATTTATGACGTCATTTGGAGGCCAAAGGCTTGGTTAAACGAAAACAGAGGTAGAAAACGAACAGACAGGACAAGACTGAAGGACACGACTGAGAACGCAATGTGAGCAACTTACGGAACAGAATCAAAGGTGTGCATGACAGACGACGCAGAACAGAGACCAGATGGCTTGGGAAAAGGACAGAGATCCAAGTGCCTGAGGATATGATCGGAAGAGAAAGGGCAGAGTACGATGCTGGCAAAAGAGCAGCGAACAGATAAAACAACGTCCCATCTGTCCTGCCTGCCTTGCCATGCCCCGCTCTGCCCGGCACATCTGGTCCCATCACATCCCGGGCGGGACATGACCGGCCATGCCTTGCTCGGTCTTTTGCCCTTTTGCTGCTCTTATTTTCTGTGCTAACGATTCTTTCACATCAATGGTCAAAATTGATTTGAAGCTTGCACGTCAGCGCAATCCCAATTTTCAAGACCAAGCTCTGTTGCTAGGACTATGCTCCCTCACGACAGCCTGCAGCCAGCGCTGCACGCCGTAACCTCGTGAGATGATGGTGCATATGGGCAGTGTGCTCCAAGCCGTACACCGCACGATGTAGTGCCACGGCGTGGCCTAGAATTGGGACGCTACGAGTCGTTTTATCGGCTAGTTGGTCTAGGGGTATCATTACCGCTTTCAGGGAGAGAGGTCCCGGCGATTCTAGCTCACTGAACATGGGCCATACAGACTCTGTCAGCTTAATACACTCCTTGTGGCTCCGCCGCCCAAACTATGTTGCCTTTCGCGCTCAACAATGCGAAACGTTAAAGATTGCTCGCTGGTGGTGAGCCCAGTCAGCCCAAAATGTCCGCTCACTTGGCCCCCCAAACATTGGGCCACCCAGCGAAGAGGCCCCAAAGTTCTCAATAGTGTCGCGCAGAAGAGCGCATAACGTCTCATGAACACAGATGCGCCAATACGCCAAAAATCACCGAATGTCATTAGAAGGCTACCTTTCATGACAACATCTGGCCTCGCCCAGGATTTAAGCCCGCGACCTCTCGTACCCAAGCGAGTACCATACCCCTATATTAAATAGCAGCGAAAGCGCACAGTGACGTTCTAGATACGGACTGCGCCGTTACTGTCACATCATCCAATTCACAGTTCCGGGCCGACTGTCCGCACCCAGTACCGTCTCACCAGGTCACAGAGCAAGGCACGTCAACGCAATTTCGACGATTACGGCGCAGGACTGCTCCCTTGGCCATGCTTCTTGGCGCAAGGCTATAGCCAGCGCTTTAAGTGACGAGCTTGTGCGATGGTGGGCGTGGCCAGTGCGCCGGCAGTCGTTACTGTATGATACGAAAGAAACGTTGTTGGTGCAGGCCCCCTTGTGGCTCCGGATTCAATCGCGGGGGAAAAGTCCCATCGACACTCGCATCTGCCTTTTCAACCGTGCCACTCCCGAGAACCGGCTAGCCCAAAAACTGCCTCGAGGCCGCTGCACTTGGCCACAGGCCGTACTGGGTGCACCGGGCGCCGGCGGCCAGCGACACACCGAGCAGCTGTGCGCTCAAAACCCCGTCCACCGGCACGTGGTCCAGCGCGGCGCCACCAGACCACCGCCGATCGCCTCTGCGCGAGCACACGCACTGCGCAGGCACCGAGGCGCGCTGCCGCGCGGCGGTGTTATTCGTCCAGCCTCAAGGGCACGTGCCAGGATTGGGGCGTTTGAATTGGCGTGGACGGGCCGTTGACCTGAGGGTGTGATTCTCGCTAAGGTGCGAGAGGTCACAGGTTCAAATCCCGGGCTAGCCCGGTCATTGATGTCAAAGATACTCGCATACTATTTCGAAGCGTGGAAGCACACATGGGTTTCCGTGCCACTCTGCACCGCGTCACTGTGGGTTGGGCCTAGGTAACGAGGCAAGAGTAAGTGAAAAGTACAAGACATGCGGCTGATTACATAAGCACTTTTTGGCACCGCTTGCAGTCATAGGACATACCTCGGTTGACTGCATGGCCTAGCGTTCAAAGTTTGCGCTTTCAACCGAACAAACTTAGAACCACACCTTGTCACGCTTGGACTATTCGACGTACGCGGCTACATCTGACAGCAATAACCGTGCTCGTCCGGGATTTGAAACCGGGACCTCTCTCACCCTAAGCGGGAATCATACCCCTAGACCCACAATCGGATGGATTAAGCTGTAACGTCCCATTTCTGCCACGCCGTTATTTCCACATCGAATGGTGACGACTCCGGGCCTACTGGCCACACCCATCATCGTCTCATGAGATGATGGGGTGAAGCGCTGGCTGCTGACTGTCGTGAACGAGCAGCCGCCTAGCATCCGAGCTTTACCGTGGCCATTGGGGTTATAATGACGTGAGAGGTTTGAATTATCTCCAGCGATGCATGAAGAGGAACCGTTGGGATCGAGTGCGTGCTTCTGCCGCGGAATTGCAGTTGTGCGTATCTCAATTTCTTGTATTCGGCAAATTATGTTGTGCAATGTTCAGTGAGAGAAACCGATTCACTTTGCGGTTCGTCTCCCAATTTCAAAGGCTTCAATGATCGCTATAAGGAAGAACATCTGCTTGCTGCTTTTTGCTACTCACTGCTTCATCAGCCTTGACACACATTCACGACACTTATCCACTTGCAGCCGGCGAACTTCCTCCGGCTGGATGCGATGGGTTGCATGAATGCAGTAAGATGTTGAACGGGAAAACGTACACGAGCGACGCACAGAATTGCACATAATCTCCAAGTGCTGATTGGCACGGAAGTTGGCGTACGTACGCCATTATGTAACCAACCACGGATTCGAACTCAGGATCTCTCGCATTCAAAGCGACAGTCATACCCCTTGACCAACGGGCCGACATAGTCCAATCTATCCCAATTGCGGGCTTTGCTATTACGTCCAAATCTTACAGGCAACAGCTGCCGGTGCACATCTAATGCCGGTGCCGGTGCTGCACGTCAGCTGCCGGTGCACTGGCCACATCTACTGTCGCAAGAGCCCGTGACGAGGAGCGCTGGCTGCAGACTGCGCCGGGGAGCGTAGCTCAGGCACCGGGGAGCGTAGCTCAGGCGCCGGGGAGCGTAGCTCAGGCGCCGGGGGGCGTAGCTCAGGCGCCGGGGGGCGTAGCTCAGGCAACAGGGCTTGCCGTGACCGATGGACTTACGTTGAAAACCGCAAGACAATGTGTGAGACCAACTTTGAGCATTGTTTCTCCCCACTTGACCTCGTTAGACGAAGAGACCAGAGCTGTCTGTCATCTGTCCTGTCAAAGAACAGGGGGACGCCACAGAGCAAGATGCGGCGGGAATGAACCTGATGGAACAGGATAAATAAGAGCGTAGGGACAGGACAGCACAAGGAATGGCACAGGACGACTTACGGGATTGGACAAAGAAAAGACGGCATGCTGTTTGATTTCTCAAGATTTGCGATCTGCTGGTAAGGTGCTTTAAGCATGCAATGGCTTTCATCATAAGCGAGGTTGATGTCATTCAAAAGCTACACACAACTGTTGATCTATCCATATCATTCTTAAAACGTGTTATTGAACTCACTTATTATAAATCCATACTCATTTAAAAAAAAAAATAAGCGCAAATTTCAGCGCTGATCAACTAAAACCTAAATGATAAACGAAACAAAACAAAGTGTATTTGGCCTCACTTCCAATAGCAAAGTACGAAACGTATGACAAAGAGATACCTAACGAAGAGGCAATAATGCCGCCACTGCGAAAAACTATAGTTTTTTATGGCCGACAACACACCATGGTCCTAATGCAGGTAATCCGATGTCTGTAGCATTTCAGGTGTGATAGGCTAGCTTGGTTAGTTCACCGTTCAATAATGTTTGCGTGAAAAGGGCCAGCGACGCTCAGAAAGTCCAAGACACCCGGATGTGTCTGTATGGACAGAGATAACGTGCGAGTACCTCCGACAGCAAGAGCTGGGCTCGTCCGGGATTTGAACCCGGGACCTCTCGCACCCGAAGCGAGAATCATACCCCTAGACCAACGAGCCGATAACAACATACAACGGGGCCCTTTTCTGGGCCGCGCCGTTACTTTCAAATTGCGCAGGGGAAGGTTTCTGGCGCCTAGTTCGCACCCAGCACCATTTCATAAGCGTACAATGTAAGGTTGTTAGTGATGTCATTTGGGGACCAAAAGTTTGGTAACCCGAATGCCGATGTAGAAAGAGGAATAAGACAGGGCGGGGCGGGAGGACACGACTGAGAACATATTGCGGAACAACGTACAGGGCAGAAGGAAAGTGTGCACACAGCAGAGGACAACGCAGGGCAGAGGGCAGAGAACTCGGGGAAAAAAGCAGGGATCCAAGTGTTAAGGACAGGATCGAGTAAGACATGGCAGAGTGCGAGGCTGGAAAAGAGCAAAGAACAGATAAAATATGATCTCGTCTGTGTTCCTGTCCACCCGTGCCCGTGTCCTGCCACGCCCAGTCCCGTCTGGTTCCATCACGCCCCGGACGGGACGGGACCGATCACGCCTTGTTCCATCTTTTGACCTTTTGCTCGTCCTGCCTCCTGTCCCAACGGTTCCTCAACATGCATCGCCATAAATAATTTAAAGCTTGCATGTCCAGGAACCCAAATTATAAAGGCAAAGCCCGGTTACTAGGGCCATGCTTCGTCACGGCAGTCTGTAGCCAGCGTTTTAGGCCATGACCTTGTGAGACGATTGAGGTTATGGCCAATGTGCTCGAAGTCGTACACCGCACGATGCGGGTCGCGGTGTGACACAAAATTGGGACGTTTCACATTGTTCTATCGGCTCGTTGGTCTAGGGGTATGATTCTCGCTTAGGGTGCGAGAGGTCCCGGGTTCAAATCCCGGACGAGCCCGCTTGTTGCTGTCAAAGGTGCTCGTCCATTACTTCGATGCGCAGAAACGCATGCGGACTTATACACCCTGCCGCACCCTCCCCCTGTGAGTTTGGAAGCATGCGCACTTTCTGCGCAATGTTTAAAAGCGACCTATTGCAGTTAACCAGACCAAGTCTGCCGGCTTACACCTCAAGACCGGGGTTAAGAACACGGGGTAAGTCTGAAGGGTTCGGTGCATGCGACTGAAATAAATAAATTATATATACTGCGAGATTCGCTCAGCCCATTGCGTCGAAACTCTCGTGTCCTTCATCGACCCGGAGCAGTGCTGCTTCTTTTTATTAGGAAAGCCTGCGCCCGCCCCGCCATAATTTTGAAGTCTACCCAGTCCAGCAAGGAAATTTCTTTAGAAAAAACCCGCACAGGTCCTCAAGCATTCCTTTTGTTCCTGGTAAATGCTTCTCGTTTTACCATAACCTAAATCCTGCAGCTATGAGCGGTAACAATTTTACAGGGCTATTTATTGTGTCAGTTTAGTTTTCCGAGATTATCACTGATAAATTTTAATTGTCATTCCTGGTGCAAATGATTGTGAATAACTTCAGCACACTATTTTACCTGAAAGAAACAAGTATAAAAATATACCTACTTCTATTCCTTATTACACATTTTTAAAGCAACAGTTGTTAAACTTTTCACATCTCATTAACGCCATAGCCTGGAAGTTTGGCTCATTGCAAAAATGCTTCAAATTCCCAGAAGTGCCAAGTGAGCGAACATTTTGGGCTGGCTGGGCTCACCACCGGCGAGCGATCTTTAACGTTTAGCATTGTTGAGCGTGAAAGGCAACGTAGATTAAAAGATCGGGCGGCGGAGCCACAACAAGGAGTGTGCTAGGCTGACATGTCATGTCCCGCCCGAGAAGAGATGGGATGAGATGTGCCGGGCAGAGCAGGGCATGGGAAGGCAGGCGGTACAGACGGAATCCTGTTTTGTCTGTTCTCTGCTCTTTTACCAGCCTCGTACTCTGCCCTTTCTCTTCCGATCATATCCTCAGGCACTTGGATCTCTGTCCTTTTCCCAAGCCATCTGGTCTCTGTTCTGCGTCGTCTGTCATGCACACCTTTGATTCTGTTCCGTAAGTTGCTCACATTGCGTTCGCAGTCGTGTCCTTCAGTCTTGTCCTGCTGTTCGTTTTCTACCTCTGTTTTCGTTAAACCAGGCTTTTGGTCTCTAAATGACGTCACAAATAAACTTCTGCTGTGAGCTTTTGTAATGGTGCTGGGTGTGGACTGCGTACCCGACATTGTTGCCTGTACAATCTGAAGGGACTGTCCGACCCAGAATTGCGACATTTGAGGTACGATGGTCGGCTCGTTGGTCTAGGGGTATGATTCTCGCTTCGGGTGCGAAAGGTCTCGGGTTCAAATCCCAGACGAGCCCTGGTCTTGCTGTCAAAGGTACTCGCGTACTACCACGTATCTATGTACGTGCAGTAATTTGCCGTCAGAACTTTCAAAATAGCCGCAATTTCTCACACCTGCAGACTTTTGCTTTGTCGTTAGGTATCTATTCGTCAAATCCTGTTTTGGTACTTAACATACCACGTCGTGTGCTGTCTCGTCCTTACGCTGTGCTGCATGCTTTCCGTCACGTCCTGTCCTGTTCTCCGGTCTGCTCTGTCGGCGGCTCTGTCCTGCTCGTTGTCCTGCTCTGGGCTTTATGTGCTGCTTGTCCTGCCACACCTTGCACTGTCACGCCCTCTGTAATTTGCTCTTGCCCCTTATAATTTGACCCCGATCTTTTTACGTGCCAACCATGTCCAAATTCATTTTTTTGCCAACTCAAAACGCACCTAACGTGAGCAAAATGCTGCCATTTTACACGCCAAGGTGCTTTCATGCATTCGTTTCGCGTGAGCAGTGTGCGAGAAAAACTACAACCGATGTCTTGCATCGATTTTTCCAAGCTTCTTAAACAGCTGACAAACGTCGACCAACCTTGCCCATATTCTTGGCTGCACCGAAACCGACACGTGTCCACCGCAATCGCCCTTCGATGCTGCGGCTTGCTGCGCCATTGTCCTGGCAGCTAAACGAACCGTGGCGAAAGCACAAGACCTGTCATGCATTCAGCAGACATTGTTGCTTTGTTTGGCTTCCATAGCCCGCAGATAAGGTCTGACGTACAGAAGATTGGTTTGCTGACAAGGTATTTTGGATTTGAATATGACGGACGCAAGTACTTTAATGCAAGGCGCTCCTTTCCATTACATCCAAGCGGGACCTGTTGAGTGGCGTTTGTTGTTCGAACATGACCCGACTACTGGTAATTCATGAGTGGTATTTAGCCTTACCTACCACTTTTTCTCCATAAGCTCAGACTGGATCGTCGTCATCGTCGTCGTCATCATTAGTGGCACTATCAGTAGTATCATAATAACCGTCGTCAGCATCATCACTGTCATAGCCATTGCCATTGTCACTGTCATCATAACGGATTGCTAATACTTCGCGAGAGATCCTGTCTATATCGTGTCACCGACGACTTCATGTTATCCTTGTGTATAGTTCAACTCAGGTTTGGCGCACCATGCGGTCACAGAATGCGACTCCCATGTCATTATCAGATATATCTACAACATTGAACGTTATGGAGGACTTGCTGATGTCCAACCATTTGAACTCAGTACACCAGAAGGATTCATCTCAAGACATCGGTCCATTTTTAATAGATATCTTTAACTCACAGCAGCGAAGCACAGAAGGGCCCACATATTCACATGCAGTTTTAGCGTGGAAGAGAAAACCAAGTAACTTAGATGGCGATTGCCGGACTCGGCCGTGACATGAGCCTGGGATCTCCGCACCCGAAGAGGGAATCCTACCCTAGACCTAGGATCTGGTGGCTCATGGTTTCATATCCCGATTCCCGCCCGTGTGGTTCCTTTCACGGCACACAGCTGGCGGTTCCGGGAGCACTAGCCGCATCCACCGCCGTCTCCCAATATACCCAGGACGTCAGACACTGGCTACAGCATGTCAACAGAAAGTGCGAGAGGCCCGGGAGTAAGAGCCCGGACGTGCCCGGCTACTGCCATTCAACGTACTCAGTTTCCGCTTTAATGCTTCCAACTGCACATGGGTTTCCGAACCTTGGACACCCCGGTCCTTTCAATTTGGAGGTATCTGTACTGGTTGGACTGATGTTTGAGGGTGATGTGATCTGATTGATTTGATTGATAACGTGACGTATTGGGTGAAACATCGGTGATGGCGGCTATTTCACCCAATTTTGCGCCAAAAGAATAGCTGAAACTACTTGCTAGACACAGGAAAAATAGTTATCTATAAGCAATCACGATGTTGTTTTGTCTTCAGACAAAGTAATAAAAACTGCTCATCGTCATAATCATCACATGTCGGTCGCCATTGGGCTTTACTATGCCTCCAGCTGCTGAGGCTATGTCGCGTCGCCAGCCTCTCACTTTATCAGAAAGGGCGGGCACCGCGGGGAATCGAACCCCGTATCTCTGGTTTCTCAAACATCCAGTGATTGACGCGGACGCGTCAACCACTACACCATCGCCTCCAACAAATGTCATGTATTTTGGTGGTCTCTGGAGCACGTTGCTTTTCAGGGCAAGCGTCAGAGGTACATGCAAATGCAACAGCATATGAAGAGTTAATCTTGTCATCTCTAATCAGATATCGTTATCACTAGATCATTATCCTCTGTGATTAATCGTTCAAACCTCATCACGTGTCCTGAAAAGGGAGTATCCCGCCTTTTTTGGGGTGCTCTTCACTTAGTGTTGGATCGAACGCGTACAATTTAGTCAGCAATATCACTTTTCTCCAAATCCTTCTGAATAGCTCAGCATCTTAATTTGAAGTAGCCGACCCTGCGGGGAAAATCTCACTTGAATCCCTGCTCGCCACCATGAAAGTAATGCGTTTACATTGCTTTCCTTTGCTATTTTGTTTTGCCTAGCAAATACAAATATCAAAGGAAAGCAAACATCAATGCATGCGATTGCACGTGAAGAGTTCATCTCTAAAATCTTGCCATATCCGTATCCATAAGTATCGCTATCACCAGACCGCAATCTTGCGCGGTTAATTCTTTAACCTTAGCACGTGTCTTCAATCCTGAGCTTTAAGCCTTTATCTGGCGGACATGGTTTGTTGGTTGTCATGAGTCACTTTTAAACATCGGCCTATCAAGCGAATATGCCTTTGAATTCGCGAGTTAACAAGGCGTAGAAGAGCCTCGAAATCCGCATGGCCAATTGCACACCGCAAATAGTGGGCGAGTGTTTCACAGCAATAAATGAACTCGTCCGGGATTTGAACCGTAAACATCTCGCACCCTAAACAAGAATTGTACCACTACACCAACGAACCAACGAAAACCGCGATAACTACTACTTTTCTGGGCCCACGCTTTTGCTTCCACAGCACTTCCGCATCAGCGGGGGAACGGC
>NW_023596818.1:26697497-26768657 GCF_011947565.3 Pollicipes pollicipes | reverse complement strand
TTGTCGTAGTTTGTACATTTGGCAGTGGCGTAGATTTGTGCGTCCCGTTGCCGGGACAACGACCACCAAACTTGAGATAATTCCAGCAGCCATAAACAGAAGTCTTGTGTTTTGAGTATGTGCTACCTTCACCCGAAATACCTTTGATTAAGACAAAATGATATATAAGTTTTCAGTTGCCTGGCTCGGTATCAAACCAGTCACGCAAGCTTACAATTTTGGGGATATTATCTCCAGCTACAATTATGACGCTTTGGTTGACATGCAACGCTTATCAGGATATGAATGCAAAGGGACAGGTACCGATGGTGCTGTAGTTAACGCGTCTGGGCGCGGGGTTTGATTACCCGTGGTGCCCGCGTTTCCACCAGGATGAGACGCAATTGACGCCATCTAACCGAAGCAGCTGAGTGCGTCCTAAATTCCCAGTGACGACCATGAACAAAGGAAGAGTACGCTTGGCAGTGTTGAAGGATAGAGAGAGAGAGAGAGAGAGAGAGAGAGAGAGAGAGAGAGAGAGCGAGAGCGAGAGCGAGAGAGAGAGAGAGCGAGAGAGAGAGCGAGAGCGAGAGAGAGAGAGAGAGAGAGAGAGAGAGAGAGAGAGAGAGAGAGAGAGAGAGAGAGGAGAGAGAGAGAGAGAGAGGAGAGGGAGAGGGAGAGGGAGAGGGAGAGGGGAGAGGGAGAGGGAGAGGGAGAGGGGAGAGGGAGAGGGAGAGGAGAGGGAGAGGGAGAGGAGAGAGAGAGGAGACAGCTCCCAGTCAGCAAGGACTTTGTGTGAGACCGTCGACTGCACATGGTGGTGCGCAGCCACACCATTTAGTTGCGTCGACCGCTGCGCGTTTTCTTGCCATCGACGCGCTGTGTTTGTAAGTCTCTGTGCTACCTAAAAAACAGAGCAACACGTTTTGTCGATGTGTGTGGCCTTGTGGAGATACGTGCCGAACTGGGGCTGGTTTTGGTGGCAATGTTGTCCATAATTGATAAATTCGGTGAAGGAAGCTTTCTTTCATTCATCAGCTCCTTCAGTGTTCAGGTGCATCCTAAAATGTTTCACTCATGGGGGCTTTATTTTGCGTAGCGATAAATAATATGGCTTTTGTAATGCAATCCTGCTGCTTTCATGATAAATTTCATCATAAAAAGATGGATCAATCATGCATTGTTGTATTAACTCCCCATCTAGCATATGAATGACCAAAAACACATGATGCAATATACAGATCACTTTCATCAAAGCAGACAACCAATAAGTGACATAACTTGCTCAGCCTGTTTAAGGAATCCACAAAACATGGATGAGAAAGACGCAAACACATCTTCCACTTCCACAGTCATGCGACATGATGTAGCCATCAGGCTGCTTTACACAAAAATAACAGTAACATTTTACATGTGGTGAAATTACGATGCAAACATGTTGACCTAGCACAAGGCTGGAGACATGACAAGTGTATGTAGTTATGGTTGGATGGGCAAAATGAGCGGAAGTTATGAAGCTGCTGGTGCACAGAAGGCTCATGATAAAAATATTATTAAGTGCCGTCCAAGACACCAACAGCAACACTTTTCCAACTTTCTCAGCACCCAGCATCTCGCGCAAGTTGCAGTGCCTGACACTGATGACTCACAAGCAAAGCTCGCTGGCATACAAAATTTGTCAAGACAGTAGAATGTTTATCAGTTATAATGCAGCTCTTTATTTTCAGAATTCTTTAAGGAAAGACAATTTTGCAAAGCCACATCATGTAAGCCTGTACTGAGCATGTCCATTAATGAGCTGCACGCACCAGCCGTTACTGCCAAAATAAATTGCTGATATAATGACATGCAATGTATTAATTACATGCTATAACACCTCAATAGGTTTTAAAATGTTGGCAAGATCACAATGACGTAGTAAATTGTCCTGTGACACCCCTGCAGCACGGGTGCTAGCGTTTCTTTCAGTTCGACGCTATCACTACCTTGTCATGTTCAAACGCCAACCTAAAGATAGAGGCAGGTATCAATACGTCACATTTTATTGGGAGTCAGTAGACTTAAGGAATACCAAAACAATGTTCTCTCTCAGAAGTACAAACCTCGCACGCACACTCCCCATCACATCAAGATCGATGCGAGTCACTGGCACACACCACCAGTGATCACGCACATTTCAAGCCCCTGATTAACACTCTTTTGTCAAAAAAATGTGATCTCACACTTGCACTGCTCGCGGGACTATCAAACTGCAGGTTTTCTCGCAGTTTCCGCACAGATTTTCGGTTATAACACCGCATTTCACCGTGACCTCCCGTGAAAACAAAGTCCCAACGGGGGTTCATGGTAATACGGCTCGAGGGGTCGCACTCGTGGGACGCAATTCTTTGTTCATGATTTAAATTTGTCGTGCAATACGTGTGAAATATTAAGTAACGTATATATCTAGTATTACTGTAATGTTTCCCCAACTCTATAATGCCTTGCTAACCCATAAACCCTTGCAACATTCTGTACCCCCGTACACAAGCTGACAATCGAGCTGTCGGTAAGAAATCTGTCAGTAGAAGAAGAAAAAAAGCCGGCAGGGGAAAAAAGACAGCCTTGCCGTCGCGCCCTCTTTTTATAACTTTTGGTAGTGCCCGTTTTTTGGGTGCCGGCCTTTTTTGCAGACAGTGGCGTTCTTTTTTATGACATTTACCTATGACCTAGAAATAAAGAAAAATGCCCCGCTCACGACGAATGCCACACAACCCGAAAGTGCTCACGCTTACGTCCGCGACACGTATTCAGTGGCGAAATCTTGCTAACAGGCAATCATCTTCGGCGCATTATATCATATGTGCCACATCATCGCTTTTGCGAATACATCAGCGGCCATGCTGTTTCGATCATAAGTAGAAAACGGCTTGTAGTATGACCGCGATCGCATGACGTCTCTACGACGTCATTAATGCTGCTGTGCTTGCGTTCGTCCCCGTTTTCACTCGTTTAAAAGTCAACGCCCGTCTTCGAAAATCTCATGTCGTTATTCCAAACACCAGCCAATCTCCAATCTCACCAAACCGCACCACACCCGCACCCTCCGGCCGCCATCCGCTAACGCCCCCCCCCCCCCGTGCGCGCACTCCCCTGCCCGCCGGAACTGCTCAGCTGAGCCCCGACCATTACACCCCCTCTCCTTAAACTAGACTTCAAGTATATGAACCCAAAGATCACTGTACGGCCCTAAACATAGGGTGTTACCGACAATCAATCACAGTAGTTGTCAGCCATCGTGCAATCTAACAAATAAAAGAACTCGCACTTCTCACACTGTGTGGCAGGTGAACCAAAACACCTGCACGCTCAACGTAGTCCAGGTAGCGTCGCGGACGTCTGACTTCACGTCCAGACCTCGTTCGTGACATCACTCCAGAATCAACGCACTCGGGTGCTACAGGTGGCGCCACCATTAACCCTCCATCCGCTCCAGACGGCGCCACTGGCAGGACAGCCTCCGACTGCGGCCCCGGTATCCGTGCTGACTCCTACGGTATCGCCGCCAGCTGCTCCGCCGAGTCCAGGAAGCCCCAGTAGGAAAGTGATCGGCCGGTCCGTCCCCGGCTGGCCCGCCACCGGTTGGTCCGCCTCCAGCTGGTCCACCATCCGTTGGTCCGCCTCCATCTGGTCTACCATCCGTTGGCCCGCCTCCAGCTGGTCCACCATCCGTTGGTCCGCCTCCAGCTGGTCCACCATCCGTTAGTCCGCCTCCAGCTGTCCAGACGTCAGCTGCCCAGTAGTCAGCTGCCCAGTAGTCAGCTGCCCAGTTGTCACCTGCTGCGTAGCCGGCGGGTCCGTCGCCAACTGCTACACAGCTGGCTGGTCCACCGGGTTAGGACCAGCCCTGATACGCGGTCGTCGGCGCAGTCAGCTTCCCAGTCCCGACTAGCTTTAGATGCCATCCATGAACCAGTCGCTTCCGTCTTCCCTTCTGTATGACGTAATCTGACTGACGAACCTGTACCACCAGATAGGGACCGTCGAACCGTGGTTGCAGCTTCCCTTTCCTGCCTTTTTATGCGGTAAAGTTTCGACAGTACACTTGATCTCCTTCCTTCAACAGAGACTGGCCCTCTTCCACCCTATTCGACCGATCCTTGTGTGTCTTTAACAGCGCGCCTTCGCGAAGTTGCTGCGGTTTCCTTCCCAGACGTCCCAGGTACTCGCAGTGCGACACGTTCTTCACCTGCTCTTCTGGCTGGCCGCACAGCTCCACGTTGACTGGCGTCTTCGGTTCAGCTCCGAACACCATCTCCCACGGGGAGACGTCCGTGGTGGAGCGCTGGCTCGTGTTGTAGGCGCACGTTGTCAGCGGCAACCAACGGACCCAGCCCGCGGTGTCATCCTCGCAGTAGTGACTCAAGCCTTCGATCAGCGTTCTGTTGAACCGTTCTACGAGTCCGTTGCAGGCAGGATGATAGATTGTTGTCCTCAGCTTCTCGATACCCAACAGCTCGCAGAGAGTTCGAATCAAGGTGCTCTCAAAATTTCGAACTTGGTCGGTTAGGAGGGAGTCCATGATTCCAAAGCAGCAGATTACGCGTAGCAGATACTCAGCTACCGCTTTCAGCCGTCTACTTCTTCAGGGCAAATGTCTCCGCCCACTTCGTGAAGTAATCAGTGATGACCAACATGCATCGAAAACCGTCCGCGGTCGCCGGCAGCTGCAGGATGTCGGCCGCCCACTGTGACAGAGGTTTTCCGGGTGACAGGAACGGTGCCGTGCCCTTCTCTACTTTTCATGTTCTTGGCCTTCACTCGAAGACAGGAGTGACAGTTCCGGACAAAGGCCCTCACATCTTGCCTCACACGCCACCAGTAGTGACGTCGAGTCACCCTCGCCAACGTCCTCTTCATTCCGCCGTGTGCTGCCAGCGGAGTGTCGTGAGCTAGCCGAATTTATCCTTCTCTCAGCTTCCGAGGCACGATTAGTTGAGCTGTGGCATGATCTGACGTCTTCCTACAGATCGCCCCCTGGATGAGAACTAGACCATCCATCTTCTTGTAGAACTCCAACTCTTCTTGTTGAGATCCAGTCAGTTCCTTTTTCACGATCTGGCCCCGTAGAAGTCTCTTAACAGGCTGAGGACGTCATCTCTTTCAGTTTCTTCTGCTAAAGAAGTCTCCGCATCCACTTCAACTTCATGCCCGACTGTTCGTCTTGTGATGACTACGGGGCGTCTTCGCTCTGCGCCTTCATCGGGAAGTATCTGGCCCTTCACTTCTTTCTTCTCTTCTTTAATTCTCTTTCTTGCTTCTTCAGCTTCTTTCTTCTCTTCTTTAATTCTCTTTCTTGCTTCTTCAGCTTCTTTCTTCTCTTCTTTATTTCTTCTTTTCTTCTTCTTCATCTTCTTTCTCTCTTCCTTAATTCTCTTTCTTGCTTCTTCGGCTTTCTTTCTTCTCTTCTTTAATTCTCTTTCTTGCTTCTTCAGCTTCTTTCTTCTCTTCTTGGACTCTGTTTCTTGCTTCTTTCTGTGTAGTCGGTCGCTCCAGACTTCTGCGTTCGATCCCTCGGGGAACGAACTCTGGTGCGGTCGCACGCAGTTCACTCCGTTGACGGTGGCCTATCTTCTCGACGTTGTCTTCGCACTGTCGGGGCAGGGCGTCCACACGTGGAATGGCCTTCCCTGGAACGTGCTCCACTTCGAACTCATACCCCTGCAGCTTCTCCATCCATCGGTACAAGCGCCGGATGGGGGCTTCGATCTCTGGAGGAACTTGATATCCTCGTGGTCTGTCTTCAGTTTGAAGGGCTTACCCAGCAGGTAATGCCGGAACTTGCCAGTTGCCTTCAACACGGCGCCCAGCTCTCTCTCCGTCGCTGATCAGTTCAGCTCGGCAGGCGACCATCTGCCTGAGGCAAACGCTACAACTCCTTGAACTTGCTTCAGTTCGGCACCCCAACCCGTGCCACTGCCATCGGTGGTCATGATGAACTCCTCCTCTGCGGCTGGGAACTTCAGCTTTCTGTGCTTCATGATGCCATTCTTCAAGTTCTGGAAGCTCTCTTAGCACTCTTCGGTCCACTGGTAGGCTGTCGTCTTCTGCAGTAGGTCTGTCAGCACTGCTGCTTTCTTGATGTACTCTGGATATACTGCTGATAGTAACCCAAGAAGCCGAGGAACTGACGAAGAGCTCGGGGACTCGTTGGGGCAGGCCAACTGCGGATGGCCTCTACCTTCTCTTCTGCAGGACGTATGCCATCGGCATCCAGGTGATGGCCCAGGAAGATCACCTCTGAAGCAGCTACACAACACTTCTCGGGACTGAGCTTCAGGTCGCTCTGGCGGAACTTCTGCAGCAGCTCACGTAGGCTCTCCAGATGCTCTTCCAGCGTTCTTGAAAACAAAATCACATCATCCAGGTAGACAACAGCTCTGTGCCAGTTCATAGTACCCAACAGATGTTCTATCACCCTCTGAAATACTCCAGTACTGGTCTTTAGCCCAAAAGTCTGTCTGGTTCATTGATGTAGCCCAAACTCGGTGAGGAAGGCAGTTACCCTCCCTTGACTGCTTTTCCACAGGGATTGCCCAGTACGCAGACTTCGGATCAAGGATTGTGAAAAACCTTGAACCCTGTGTAGCTTGCAGCAGGTCCTCAACTCGGGGTAGGGGGTACGAGTCATGTTTGATGAGCTTGTTTACAGACCTGTAGTCACAGCAGAAACGTATCTTTCCATTCTTCCCCCTGATTAAAACTACTGGTGATGCCCATGGTGAAGAAGAGGGTTCAATGACACCCTGTTCCGCCATCTTCTGAGTTCCTCCCTTAGTGTATCCCTTAGATGAATGGGCTGTTCGATAGGCTCTCTGACGGACTGGTTTAGCCTCTCCTGTACTGATAACTAAGTGTGTTTACCAGTATAACTTCCAATATCTTCGTCACTCTGGGAGAAGACGTCGCTGTACTCTTGAAGCAGCTGCTCCACCTGGGTCTTGTCTTGCCACTTCACTTCAGGCAGCCTTGGTGAAGATGGTGTGCCACCCCCACGATCTCCAGCTGCGGCAGTCACCTCCACCGAAGACGATGTGCCGCCCACACACCAGCTCCAGCCGTGGCAGTCACCTCCACTGGATCACAGCTTCCTAGTTTTCTGCCTGCTAGAATGGCCGCACTCTCGTCTCCATGGTTGATCACACGCACTGGGACACCTGAGCCTGACATGTGCAAAACAGGAGCAATCTGCACACCCTCAACTTCCTCAGGTTCAAACAGCATGGGTCTCATGAGGTCATCCCGGTACACCCTCGTAAAGGTCTCTGAGCGTCCTGAACATGTGACAGGGGTTGACGTTCTAATACTTCTGTCCCATGGGAACCTCAGGCCATCAAGCACTACCCCTTCTCTCCCACAGTCAATCACAGCACCCAGTTTGTGAAGAACATCTAGCCCACGAGAGCAGAATCCATCATGTCCTCCACCACGATAAAACTGTGCACTATCTTCTTGTTCCCAATCCCAACTTCCAGACTTGTCCCGCCTAGAGTTCGGACAGCTGTTCCATTAGCAGCCCTCAAGTCTTCCTGTGATGAGGTCCACCCCTCTCCTACCTGAGCAGCTAGAGTCTCACTGACCAGACTGATAGGACTACCCGTGTCTGCGATAACAGGGACCTCAATTCCCTGTAGTGTGCCTAGCATCCTCACCTCCACTGGGGCCAGAGTTCTCAACCCTCCTGACTGGCTGCTTATCCGTTCTCTTCTCTGGCACTACCCGTGTTCCTCTGGGACTCGGGCACTGCCTGCTGATGTGCCCCACTCCTCCGCATTGGAACACTCAGTGCCTGTCCTTCCACCTTCTTCTGCCTATCGGTCGTCTGTCCACTTGAAGAGTTGGCCCTACTGTAAAAATGAGCCGCAAAGTGACCCATCTTGCCGCACACGAAACATGGCCCACTGTTCCTCCGAACATCTCTGTCTACTGTACCTTGCCTGGTGTGGCGAACAGGATGGGTTTCTGCAGAGCCAGGACCATGGAACTCCTTCTGCATCCTCTCAGCTGACTGTATTCTCTCCAACTTGCGGATGTAAGCGTCTGTCCAGTATGTGTCCATGTCCAGCATTCGGAGCTGCCACTTTTCTGGGACGGCCTTGGGCATCCTTTCAATCACTAGATTTTCTCTTGTCTCTTTGTCCACATCTGGCAAGGCTGCACGTACCAGCTGTTGTAGCTTACTCACAAACGCCCTGGGTTCATCAGTCTCTTTCATTTTTATCTCGTTGAATGAATTTCCCGGCGTTTCTCCCTTGGACATAACTTCTCCACAGTCATCTTGCCCGCTTCTTCCACACTCACAGGTCGGGTCTCGTCTAACTGAACTGCTATCCAGTCATAGTTACCCACGAATAGAGCCGGTAGCACATCAAGCTGATGAGTTTCATTCCATTCATTGGCTCTCGCGATTCTCTTGAATTGCCTCAAGAAAGGTTCAGGCTCACCTCCAGAAAATGTCGGCGGCCTGAACATGCTTGATGAACCCTCTTTACTGCCTAAATCGGGTTTTTCCTCCACCGTCGGCATTTCTGGCGCGTAACAGCACGTGGCCCAACTGGTAAAAGCAAAATATCCCACCGCTGATGTTGTGCTCGCGTTCGTCCTCGTTTTCACTCGTTCAAAAGTCAACGTCCGTCCTCGAAAATCTCTTGTCGTTATTCCAAACACCAGCCAATCTCCAATCTCAGCAAACCGCGCCACACCCGCACCCTCCGGCCGCCATCCGCTAACGCCCCCGCCGTGCGCGCACTTCCCCGTTCCCGCCGGAACTGCTCAGCTGATCACACAACTCCCCTGCCCACCGGAACTGCTCAGCTGAGCCCCGACCGTTACAATGCCAAGGCGACTTTGGAATAGACTCCCAATAAACATTTCGCACTTTTGCGGACGTGTAGCTCAGGAACCAGAGCGTTTTGTGCCTTAAAAAGGACATGACCGTGAACTGCATCAAAAGGTCCTCAAGATGGCTATTTCAGCTCAAAACGCCATACACGTGTGGAACACTCCCTTTAAACCATGCTTTACAACTGTAAACTTATATCGTGCCGCTGTTGCTAAAACATAATCATTCACGTTGATATTGTCTACTGGGTAAGTTACCAGCGTCCCACCACGGCATCTTTAAGTATGGTGTGACGTTCGTTGGCAAGAGAGAATGTGGGGGGGGGGGGGGGCGGTGCTCCCAGCCGGCCGCTTACAAGCATCGTTATTCTCTCATCATTCCGTCGCACATCTCCTCCGACAGCCCATAAACCATACCACAAGTTGATTTAAACGTAATCAGCGTTCGACGACGTCATTTACCATACTTATGCAGAACCACGCATCAGGTATCCAAGTACGATTGAACATCTGTCATGTTTAGACCATTCTTCGCCTTACACTCAAACAAAGTACTCAGCTCAGCTCAGGTGCTCAGCTCCACCCTAGTTTCACGATACCTGGCATGACCAGCTGCTTGAAGGTGACGGGTCTTCACTCAGTCATCTGCAGCACCTCTTCCTGATCACCACAACCTCGCCATCCCCCGTCGACACGCCCCCCCCCCCCTCCACGCGCTTCCAACGCGAACTAAGGCTCCGCTCGCCACTTTTGGTGGTAATCCGACGGAAACAGCACGGGTCACGTGGCTGTCTGGGCCCGGTGACATGCCGCCTGGTGATTGGTTGCGAGGCGGCACGCAAGCAAGTTATCCACGCAAACGCAGCGTGGGTATAGGAACAAGGGTGAGGATGGGGGCAGGGAGCATAGCCTCCCCTACAGTTTTCAAGTTGGGGGACAACAATTTGGATTACCTCCCCCCTGCCAAGATTAATTTTTCTTGTCACTGTTCTTAAATAATGTCATGCCACTGATTTGAGAGCACCTTCAAAGTCTGCGGCGAAGATCATTTCCGGAATACAAGATTTAGTAGTGCGATTGGTCTCCAGCCTTTCAGGGTATGAGGATCGTTTCCCTGTTTGGGGATTAGTCTACTGGTTCCTTCCCTGTGTGAAGGCAATGTTTGGTCTTGCATTAACGATGAAGCAGAAGCCTAGTTAGCAGAAGCATTAACGATGAAGCAGGGCCTAGTTCTATGCAGAATGTGCCGAAAATTTAACCCGAAAACCGTTGGATTCGGGCACTTCACTTTCTTAATGGTTTGTAAATGCTTCTGTACGATTTTGTAATGTCATCTCTGAATTAAGCCGTCTGCTGTTACTTGTGCTCAGTGCAGTGGCGACGTTATTGGACATACCTGCTTTGTCTAGCTCATTGCTATTCTCGTTGCGACATTTCACTTCTAAATCCTGTGCAAACTCCGCGAGCATCAGTCTCCTTTGGGTTATGATGCGACCCCGTTCCTGAATATACTGAATGTTTTTTTTTGCACCATTATTTCTTTTCTTGCGACAAAATTATTTTGAATTTTTCTCTCCTTGTTCATGCCCTGGAATGCGGGAAGGAATGATTAATTCCTCAATCATCAGTCGTCTCATTTTTCCTAAACCATTTTTTCATCATCCAGCAGGGCAAGATCACTTTCAAGTGTCATAGCGTCAAACCCTCTTCGTGTTTCGATGACTCCTTACCTCAGACTGTCTTCTTGAGCTCTACGTTGCCAACCTTTTTGTTTCGAAAATATTACACTTTCTCCCCTCAGCATCCATTATGAGAGTTATTGAATAAGCAGGCACCCATTGTAAGCTGCATGGTAGTATACTTTCGAGTCATGTATGCTTGACTTTATGCGTTGTACGCAATCTTCTCTGAATTAATGTGAAACACTAATTCAATCAATCAGTTCAATCCAGGGCCACTTCCCGTTGGCTGGCGTGCCATCTGAATTGCGGGTGTTATAGAACATAGCTAGACGACCACATCGAAAGGGATTTTTACGCGCCCAAGTGTGTTTACACGCGTTAGGGTACGCGCTTCCAGGTGTTAACTAGACCGTTTGTTGGCCAGTCCCATAACTATTTTTGCATTAACGCTACTTTCATCTGCATAGTGGAGACAGTCCGTAACGGGATCGATAGTAAAATCGATTTTGCCGGCGAGCATCATATGATCCGCCTTAATGTCTTCCAAATGTTCAAGAAGTTTCACAATTAAATTTGGGCTATCTCCGTTTGGTCCATATAGTGACAAAGGCAAAAGTATCAGTGCCATTTTTGCATATCACAATGACGTAATTCCCGCTGTCGGAATTGATTTCTGTTATCAAACTGTGTTGGGTGCTCCTTTCAAGCGTTATGCATGTTCCGCGGCTAAGTGAAGAATAGCAGGAGTGATGACATCTGCCTCTCCATAAGCTGTCGAAGAAGACAGCAACTGAATAGTCATATGAGTGTCCTGAAGAAGAACTGCTTTGAGGCCTGCCTGGCGAATATAATGCATGACGTTACATTTCTTTTATTGGCCCGGGCCCCTACAGTTCTCTGACGTCATTTTTATTTTATCCATTACTCAGGGATGGAGTTCTAACGTAAGGAGGCATTAAGTCCGTCACTGTCGCTTCTTTAAACTTAACTACCGTCTTCATCTTTGCCAGCGTGTTCCTGCACGAGCGCCGTCATGATGATACGAGTCCGGCAACCGACTGAGTACTCTCACCGACCTGCCATGCATCCCCCAGCTGCATATCCACCGGTTGATCCAATGCAGCGGCCACCTCGCCGAGGACCAGCCGAGGGCGCCGGCGACTGGACCTCCGAAGCAGCGGGCTGGCGCTGCAGCTGCTCACCCGCCGAAGAGTCCCTCTGGCTCGATACCGGCGACCCCAGCAGAGCGGGCTGGCGCTGCAGAAGCCATCTGTCTCACCCGCCGAAGAGTCCCTCTGTCTCGATACCGGCGACCCCGGCAGAGCGGGCTGGCGCTGCAGAAGCCCTCTGTCTCACCTGCCGAAGAGTCCCTCTATCTCGATACCGGCGCCCCCAGCAGAGCGGGCTGGCGCTGCAGAAGCCCCGTGTCTCACCCGCCGAAGAGTCCCTCTGTCTCGATACCAGCGCCCCAGCAGAGCGGTCGGGCGCGGCTCGTCCGGCAGCGGCCACCCAACCAGTCGTTCCGGCGCCTCCGGCGGTCCCGACCACCAGGCGGCCGGCCGCGACCCGTCTGCGCCGGACGGTCCGGTACCAGCGAGGTCCGAGGCACCGACCGCCGGCCGGCCGGCGGCCGCAGGCTGGCCCCGCCCCGCGGCCGGCCTGGGGTGCTGCGGTCGGGCAGCGGCCGCTGGAGCTGCTGATGACGGTGGTTTTGCAGGATAGGACACCTCGCTGGGACATTAGGCAGCTTGTCGTTGTCGTCAGGTCGAATTCCCCTGGACATTTCCTGAGTCTTGCAGAAGAAGGCGCCTCGCCGGGTGAAGGCCGTGTGGATACGCCCGAGGCGTTCTGCAGCGAGCAGCTCATGATCGAGTCAGACTCATTCAAGCATAGCGTATTCATGTTGTGCCTATGGTCTGAGCGTTTTGCGCGTTGGAACCACTCATAGAGTGCATCGCAAGTTTTTGTTCTCAGAGCTTCGTACACCAGTCTGTTCTCGCCTAGCAGGCAGTGCAAGGTCTGTAGGTCTGAGGTAGATATGTGGAGGTCCGAGAACCTGAGGCTCAGCACACGGAGAGTATTGCCCTGGATGCTCTCGTTTTGCCTCACTTTTCCAAGTGTCGCGTCGTGATTAGGCGTGAGCATTAGGATTTCATGGATACGTTTAGGACATGATTAGGCAGGGAGCTAGAATCGCTTTTGAACTAGGGTCGGAGTGAAAAATTTAATCGCAAAAAGACCGTGCGGGAGTGAAAAATCCATTCACAAAAAGGTACTTATAAGCTCGTGACGGATGCTTCAGCAAACAAAGACATCTATTTCAATTTGACATGGACGTAATATCAGGAACCTGACAAAACTATTTCGTTTTTTAACATCTCAGGCCATTAAAGTGAAACAGAATACATTAACACGCGCTCGGGTGGGGGGGGGGGGGCAAATTGATCCCCCGAGGGCTTTTCCCGAATGGTTTTTGAACGGCGCGGTGTAGCCGCGCCAAATTTTGCATAGCTGTAGAAAATTGCATAGCAGATCGTTTGACGTACTAATTTTAGGTGTACCTTGTAAGGTCACCGACCTATGGCAGGTCAAATCAGCCATTGGTTTCAGCGAAGGCAATTTCTAGGGAATCGTTCAATCTGATACACCAGCGTAGTGTTTGACGAAGACGTAAACATCTTAGATGCTTTCTTAGGCACCGCAAATATTGAATGAGCAAATTACGTTGAGCTAAGGTCAGGTACGATGGTCAGGCCAAGGTCAAAACCACCCTGATTTATTACTCTAGGGGTTGCTATATGGGATAGTTTCTGGTGCTCATTTCGAATCTATTGACGACAGGAACCGCATTATACAGTTTCAATTTACTTCTTAGAGGTCAGAACAGGCCAATGACCTAAGACAAACCGGGTCGAGCGTTTTGTTTTAGGAACATACTGCCTAACGTAATCTTTGTCGTTTATTCATAGGAAAACGCATAGCAGTCTTGCATCATTTTGGCCAATATGACGTTCAAAGGGTCAAACAAGGTCAATGACCTCAAATAGGCTTGTGGCCTTTTGCTTAGAGACAGTTGTCTAGGTCCTGGGGGCCCTTTGGAGAAAAACCTGGAATTTGACATTGTTTGACCTAATTCGACATGAAGGCCACGACCTAGGAAGCTGGAAACCTAGCCTAAGTGAGTTCACATATAGGTCAAGACACCCTGTAAATTTGGTGTCTCTGGCTTTCTTAGTTCCCGAGATCTCAGAGGGGTGTTCAAATTGACCCCCCACACCCGAGCGAAGGGTATCTAGCCGGCCAACCGGGCGCGTGTTAAAGCATAGTAATTTCATGACAGCGTTGCGAGCATAACAAAATATTAACACGAATAATTTGATGCTGCACCTCTCAATTCCCTTCCACAGCACTTTTAAAACAAAACAAAGCAAAATAATTCAATAACAATATAACAACATAAAATTCAACAAGCACAAAACACGCAAGCAAAAAAACGTTGCACTCCTACACATCAGCCCATCACCAAGCCAAACACAATAGACATACTTCTAGCTTCTGTTAAGGTTGGGTCAGGGAAAACAAACATTTTGTCACTGTTTCTTACAAAATACCAATGCTTATTTCCAGGAAAGTAGCCTATGCCTAACCTAAAGAGGCCTTGCATCATCTCATCCTGTATAACCTGTTTGTATCACTGCAGCGGCTGTGAGTTACTGATTCTTGCACAATTCCCATTGCCACTTGCCATGCACTTGACCAACTTAACCTAACTTGGGGTAGCCCATATGATGAACATCATCTCAACTCACCTATCTGTTGACAGCAGCACTTGTCATAAAAACAGGATATTTAAAGCTAGTGTTTGGCTCGTTTCAACTTGCATTTTTATTCAGTTCATTTGTGCATGCTTGTTGGCATCAGACAAAACTGACAACACACAAATCAAAACACTTTAAATCACTTTAAATCACATGACCATGTCAGTATTGCTGCTTGCCTTTTCAGCTGCAGCAAATGCATTCATTTGGGCTTGTTTATTCATATTTAGTGACAAAGTTTGAGATGTTGGCTTCACATTTTAAATGGGGTGGTCTGACTATTTGTTACATACCAATATTTTACTCGCATTACAATTGCTATGCAGCTTAGAGTATCACTGTGTTAAAAACATAGTGCATATATACAGTCCAATCATTTGACGGTCAGCAAACCATGACAACTATAGAAAGCATCTGGTTAAAGCAGCCATGAGGGACCACTTTAAAAAAATTAGGGCAAATAACCGAAAATGTGGAACAAAATAAGCCCATTGCACGCCTTGTGGCATCATAATTTGTCTTATGGCAAAACTCGATGGACTTAAACAGAAAACGGCTAACTCTGGTTACCAATCATGTGTTGAAAGCAGGTAAGGTAAGCAATTACCTGGCCCACAGGAGACTTGCTGGCTTCTTCCTGCTCCCTCAAAACAAAAAGTCAGTACCTTTCGCATGGTCTGCTGGCAGACAGAGCCATCCCACTCACTCCCCAAATATAAATATCAATCATGCCCACCAACCTACGAGATTAAAATGCGAAACAAGTGAGAGGCGTGCATGATAAACATCCCCAGAGGGCAGAATTTCGCCATCAAAAACTCTGTATTAGCTGCCTCAGGTCTGTCCCAAGGCTCTATCTGGGAGCATTTTTTGATGCTGCCATACAGAGACAGCATTAGACAAGGCTATTTTAAGCCTTGCCAGGTAGCCTGGTAAGTCAGACACTCGAAAAGCTTGGATTTATCCTTATTGAGCACCGCCATGAACCAAGGAAACGGTTAACCGAAGGTT
The DNA here is from genome assembly GCF_011947565.3 of Pollicipes pollicipes. Taxonomy (NCBI): domain Eukaryota; kingdom Metazoa; phylum Arthropoda; class Thecostraca; order Pollicipedomorpha; family Pollicipedidae; genus Pollicipes; species Pollicipes pollicipes. The sequence continues at coordinate 26,753,287 of NW_023596818.1, read as the reverse complement.
TTAAGAGGGCAAACATGGCGGTAACAATAAGTTCCGTACTTCAAATTGTCTCCTTCATTCCCTGTGAATTGTTCACGCTTGGGTGCATATCAAACATGTTTGAGCGGCTGGCGAATTAATCCAATTCATGTATGAAATACGTACAAGTTTGCAGTTGGAGCATCTTGCAGAGAAATTGGTCAACATCTTAAGCATCAGATGGTACCTCTAAAGGCAATTGAAAAGGAAGGAATAATAAAGTGGTATCACACTGGTATGATACCAAGAAAAACAAAGTAGCTAAATAAATATAAAGACTGGTATCTCTCGCGCAAAATTTTGTAATCAGCTGATTTGACTTAAAATATGTTAGTGTAAGTGCTCAAATGGTGATATTCATCTTGTAAGTTTAATTTAAAATACATTTCTTGAACTTTTCACTCCTGCATTTCGGGAGTGATGCAATTTAGTGGCCAGGTTTCCTCGGGAAAAAAGAAGTACGTGGAGGGAAATTCTCTACCAGGCCTTGCTGATGTTTGCACCAGGCTCTACTTTCGTGGTGTGGTAGTGAGACCAAAAAATAGGGATGCGTGAAAACCTTGCATTTGGCGCACAGCTGCAGATTGTGATGCATTATTGTAAACAAACCAAACTTAATGCGTGCAGGCGGCTGGGGTCGCTCGGGTTCTTGGGACTTGGAGGTACCTGGCCGCCCTTGCTCTGTGCATACATAGACATGATTCAGATGTAGGTCAGGCAGGACATAGCCATAGGTGTCCAGGTTCTGCGGAGCCTCGTTTATGCTTGGTGGTTTCAAGTGAGCTCGGCTTTGGATGACATCTGAAAACCTCGGAAAGGGAAATAGGGGCGTGGCATGTGCGATTAGACGATGTCAGGCAGGAGTGAAAAATTCACATAAAATATGGGGAAATGGAGTGAAAAATTCCCTCCTCATAGGGTGTTGCTTTACACCCGAAGTCGGCAATTCTAGGACACTGATTAGGACATCAAGGCACGTGTTACGATTAATGCGTCCATACGATGGTTATTGTCGATGCATTCAAGTTGATTTGTCAGCTGCTTGTTTGGACATGGAGGGCGTTTCAGTTTGCACGTGACCTGAGCTCCAGAGTCTTGTTTTATGGCCTCCGGCTCAAGGATTTCGGTTCAGTTCTCAAGCGACGCAGATTTAGCCTCGAAACGTTGAATGACCTAGATGTGACTGCATGCAAGAGATCGGCAATCACCTCGCTGGACTGACTCCGGCTTGTAGCTCCATGATTCATTTTTTGCTGCTTTTCCACTAGCTGTTTTTTCACTTTTAACTACTGGTACACTTTTCAGTAGAAAAGACTGCTCTGGACCATACAGCTTCTCTATTTAGTAATACGCTCCCAAATACACCATTCTTTAGTTGCGTCATTGCACCTTGCACAATATTGATTGAGAGCCAGGTGGCGGCCGTTATATCTCGAAATTGTGCTCACAAAAGCCATATATGAACTAGACAACAGTTGCATTTTATTTGCCCTTTACCGCCGCATAACTGGTGGAATGGCACCATTTCAATTGCATTATCTTGGCGCCATGGATTCCTGGGTGAGCTTGAAGTAGTCTGTCTGAAATAGTCTGTACATCTTTTGGCTGTGCCTGCACTTTACGTAATCGGTCCTGACGCTGACATCAAGGCGTGCCTCAATGCCTTCGTAAAGTGAAACCAAGTCGAAATAAAGCTCATCGGGTCATTTCACAGTTGTGAATGGGGAAACTCAGTCTTGCCAAAACTCAGTCTGCCGTTCATGGTGCTGCCTCCCTGTTCCAACCGCCCGCTGCTGCTTCTGCTGCTGCTGCTGGCCCTGCGTCCCCGCCGGTGCTGCCACCTGCGCGTCGCCAAACGCTGATGGCGACATCTGCGGCCGGCTTTCTGTCAGCTTCGTCCACCATACTACTCCTAACGACAGCAAGAGCACGAGAGGCGCCACCACCGAGGCAAGACCCACGGTAGGTGGCGCCACCGGCAACGCCGATGCAGAGATCTGCCAGCAGGTGACCACGGAGGAGGAGGCGATCTCGTTCCAGCCCCAGCTACGCCGTCAGGTGGCCGCGGAGTGGCTGGCGCTGGCCGCCGCCCGCCGCGGGCGCGCCCGGACATCGTCGAGCAGCGGGGTGTCGCACAGCGAGTTGGAGGACGAGGAGGCTGGGGCTGTCAGAGGACCGACGCGCCCCACGAGCGCGGCGCGGGTGATGCCTGGCGCGGCGAAGAAAGGGGCCCGGCGCGGGTCCGCCGCTCTGGGTTCCGGGTGGACCTCCACCCTGGGCCGGCGGCCACCCGTCGGCCGGCACTGGGCACCCTGGGACCTGGGCTGGTTCGGGGGCGGGCGACTGGGCGGGACCGGGATCCGCCAGCGGCGCGGGCTGACCCCTTCCTGTGCTGGATATGGACCGCCGGGAACGATCCGGATCCGAGGAGCGCTTATGACGCTCAGGGACATGCTGCGCATCCGAACCCGTGGTCGGGTTCCGCAGTTGGGGTCGTCATCGGGCACGGCACGCGTTTCACCCCGAAACCCTGAAGCGGCCATGGATCTGCGAGTGGTGCCCACTACTGGAACCAGTCGACTGGACGTAGCTCTTCGAAATACCCTGAGTATCAGTACGGCTGGGGCGCGCCTGGTGCCCTGCCGGACAGGGGTACCCCGCGCAGTGGGCAGACACCTCGTGGGAGGAATTCCTCAAGGCGTGCTATGAGCACCAGACCAGGTACATCAAGTACATGTCGAGCTGCTTCATAGACTACCGTGAGCAGCAGAGACAAAAAACGGATCGCATCCCTGGGGACATGTGCTGGATTAATGTTTTTTTGGAGCAATGTGATAATTCGAAGAAAATGAATTTTGGGATGGAATAAGCTTGAACTTTTCGAATATGCGACTCGGAAGTGCCTGCGAAGCCATGAACAACTTTAACATTGTAATAGAAATCCTGACTGACGTCATTGCAGTGCGTATTTGGCTAAACGCGGCGTTTGGCTCATCGTGCGCGGCAGGCGTGCCGCGCGGGCATCTGCTTCATTCCGCGTGTGTTTAGAGGCATGCGTTCGCAGTAACTGACCCGTCGGGGTGCACAGCGCTGCTGCGTGTGGTCCAGAGGCCGTGCTGCTGCTCCCTCACCTGGATAATTATTTTGGGTGAGATTAGACTATGGTGAGGCCGTCTTCCGGACGCGCATGTGTCGCCTGAGCCCACAGACTGATTTACAGGGATTTTATCTTGGAAAAGTACGACTTGAGTGGGCTGTGTTTTTACACCGAGCTCTTCACAACAGATCAATAGTATGACAGATATTCAACCCAGACATGTGAATTTTTTATCGAACTCAATTGTCGTATCCCCACATATACAGAAACTGATCAATCGTTATAAAACGCTTGACGCTTCGCTTCGAGGTTGCAAGGGGCAGGTGGAAGCTGATATCCAATTACAGCACAATCTTCTGGTTTGCCTACATCCAAAAACACCACCAGAGTACTCTGGTGACATTCATGACTAAATATGGCTTTGTAAGCAAACTTGTGTCCAGTTGTAGAGCAAGATAGTCGCATTGGCATTTTTTACTAGAGCTGCTGCACCGCCTCATCTTATTCATCTATCTGATCTTTTCGTAGATAAGACAGTAGTAAAGGCCTGATTCCTCGGGACAAAAACAGGAGAATGGAGATATAGTTGGGGTGATATTTCAGCAACATGCCTTCATCGAAACAATAGCAGACGTGACTTAACGTATCCTCACGTCTTCTGCTATTGCTTCGATAAAGGCATGTTCCTGAAATATCATTCCAACTACATCTCCATTCTCCTGTTTTTTTTTCTCCGAGGAATAAGGCTATTACTACTGACTCATCTATGTGCATGAAATAAGGTAGTCACTACTGTGCTATGTATGTGAATAATGTTCCTCGCTAATGCACTGCACAATTTACGTATCTGTTTTTTTGTTTGATAATGTGATTAGAATATGATGTAGTGCGATCCGTTCGTGTCGTATATTGTATTTCCAACCTAACTCGTATCCTACAAAGTTAACTCACTTACAGTGCGACCTCTACAGTGACATTCTTGACCATCACGCTCTGAACGACTACCGCCAATCAGATGGGCGCCACCGAAGTTCCAGACATACAAATTTCGTCGATGCTGTCGCGCCGCGGCGTGCTCTTGTTCCGCGCGGCGCGGTGGGGCCGCTGGCTCGTTTTGCGTCGTCGCCCGCGGTGCCCCGACCGTCTCGCGGAGGCTTTAAGACTGTTGGCGACGAGTCTAAGTCCGTTACGCTCCCGCCTCGGCGCCGGGAAAGCTCTGTCGACCGACGTACAGCCTCCAGCACACCATCAGCGCACTGGGAGGCGGACGGTCGCTGCATCGTTGCACAACGATATGCGGCGGGTGCATTAGTGCTGTGCCGGAAGTGAGGCGCTTCCGGCGGATCAGTTTGCTTTACGTCCGTCGTCTCTTTGCGTCAGCTTGTGTACCGGCGCCGAGGCGGCTTGTCGGGACCTGATGCTGGCGTCTTCCGCCCGTCTCGCCATCCGACGTTCGCTGTCAGACGCTTGTACTGGATTTCTTGAGGCATTTGGCTGGACACGGGTAAACCTTTTAGGCTGTTATGTTGAACAAAGTCCTGGCGTGTTCCGTCTTTTATGGCGCCTGGCAAAATGATGAGTGATGCGGGGATGGTGCGGGACTGAAGGTGTCTTGATGTGAGCGCGCCCAGCTTGCTGGCAACATGGGAGAAAAACAGGATCAGCGCTGTGCTCTTCCCGGGCGCGTTATGGCAAAGTGTGCGCTGAAATCAGTTCCAACTCTTCTCTGAGCCGATTCATGCTTGATTATGTACGTAACGCAGTGATTGCAGACTCAGTTAAACGCAGAAAATACTGAATAGGTCCGAATGGTATCACTATGTTTCGAATGACAATCCTTTGTTCGGGTGACCGATTTGGTTAAGTCAGTTACCCGACGAAGGATTGGTTAGTCACCCACGAAGGATTGTCATCGGAAATAAAGTGATACTACTCGGGTCTGTTCAGTATTTTTGCAATTCACTGAGTATGCAGTCATTGTGTTCTGTGTATGTGGACATGATGGTAATGCCGGGCCTGCCTTACGTAAAACTTCAGAGCTGAATTTGATGCTGAATAAAGCATAAATGCTCGATCATTGATCCGGAAAAAGTCCTAGACATACGTTACTAACGTATGGATTTCAAAAATATGCTGCGCCAGACATGTTTGATGTCGTGAATGTTAAGCATAAATTGCCACCCCGCATTCAGGTGCGTAACCCATCAGATAACGTCATACTCAGGTAGCGGCGTCTTATCTAGGGCGTTATCTGCGCCTTACGCTGTGCACCCGTGATCTGATGTACCACGCCGTTGTTCAAGTGTTCGGGTACGCTGCTCCACTTCTTGCTGCATGCTGGTCTGTATGCAGCCAAGTGTCCGTGTCATTTTTTTGAAAGGCATCGGCCTTTGATCACAAGCATATGGGTGCATATGCGCATCCTCTATTGATTTTCTCAGTCAGCCGCATTGTCCTTTGTATGATGACTCACGCCACAGCGCCACCAGTGCGGTGGTTATTTACCGCGTCTGTTGATCAGGCGTGATATCGCACTTCTGTGCGACGCGAATGAAGTATGCTGGTCATTCCCTGCGCGGAAACACGCAGCTATTGCCGTAACCTAAGTAAAAAGTATGTACGATAAGTATGTAAAAAGCTCAGTAACTTGATGGGATTGTGCCTACTGCAAAGGTCACCCGTGACATTGCTTCACTACCGCTGAATGTCGATCTGAAAAGACAGCTGCAAGCCTGCCCAGTTTTCTTCTCTCTGCCACTGTCGGAGCGTGGCGAAGAGTATGGAATGAGCCTACTCAAAAATCGTTGTTGAGGTTAATGTGTTAAATATGTTAAACCAATGCATTTAAACACGCAAAACTCCTGAGCAAGCTAACATGACTGATTTTGTTTAGTTTTTTTTTCCTGTTAGTTTTCTCTATATTCGGCAATGACACAAAGCTTATCATTATTGCAGACCGATTACACACCTTATCACAGTCTCATCACTGACCCACGGACGGGTGCCGCTTCGTATTTCCAGTACCGCGCCATTTTATTTCTTAGTGACTGACCATGAATAAAGAGAAAGAACAAAAAGCTTATTATCCGAGGTGTTCTGGATTTGTCGAGGCTGAAAAGCTTTTCCCAAATAGTATTGTCTACTTGTTATGCGAAGCGTAGAGTTGGGAAACGCTTCGATGACTCTCAATTTTCAAATTTACAACTGCAGTCATTTTCGTTTGCGTCGTTTCACCACCGTTAAGTGTTGTCCGTAAACCATACACCTTTCTTTTTTTTCTTATCACCTTCGCGCATAAATTTAAGTGAGCCTTATGCATCATTATGTACTGAGCTTTTCTTATATATTTACTGAACTTTATTTATTATGTAACTAGAATTTGACTTCTCGGGTGTTTTCATGAGATAGGCCTTTTTATATTTCAGACCCCACGCTAAGCAATATTTTTGCTTCAAACCTGGCCGAATTATCCGATCGTGATACCAAGATTTTGGCGAAACTTTAACGTCCCACAAACGCTCGATACCTGTTCGATTATGAAAATCACAATTTAGTTACACATACAGCTGTCAATGTTAATGAAAAAAGATTACAAAAAGGCGGCAGATCGAAGGAGCCTTCAGCTATAGTACAGAAGGTTTCAACGCGAGAAGGCCCAACTACTCGGTTCAGTCCGGTTCCGCCGCCACGCTCTCTAAAAGGGAGTATTTGTGAACCACTGACTGCAGGATTATGCAGCTTTCAGGAACAAGGGGCTCGGTTCCCTAAAAAAGTGTGCTGCATAAATTGCTAGGTATTTGCTTGAAAGATTTCTGATGTAGCGAATATTTCCAACATTATTTCAATAGTACCACGCTTCCACCTCTCAAACATTAACTCACTACGCAAGTGAGTCGATGTACGAGAACTGCCACGCACTCTCGTTGGCAAACTACTCATCCATCCGTTTTGGAGCGTTTGTAAGGAAATATGTCAGATGTCAGCAATCCGTTTTGGAGTGTTTTTCAGGAGTGATGTTGTAAGGCGTGATGTCAGATATCAGCTGTCTGTTTTAGAGCGTTTTTCAGGAATGATATCAGGCGTCACCCATCCGTTTTTGGGCGTTTTTAATGAATGATGTCAATTATCAGGCATGCGTTTTGGCGCGTTTGTTAGGAATGACGTCAGATATCAGTAAGAAGAGCAGATGGCGACTTGGAACTAACGGCGCAATGTGCGCCGATGGATGGATGGATGTGTCCCCCAATGGGTGGGTGCGCTGGCTTCAACGCGCTAACGCATTCTAAAACTTCCGAGCCATAACTTCGCAATCAATCAACCGGAAAATCGCAAGTGTCACCTTTTAACGAAACCGATCTCGTGTGCAAGTCCCTGTGGCCTAAAAAGGTTGAGCCGCGAAAATGAGAACCACTGCGGCAAGTGCGGATCGGACAGAGTGGGCCTTTAAAGCGACACAGGCGTGTGGCGCTGTCTTTTGGGACCAAAATCTAACGAAGCTGTGTTTTTTGTAATGCTTTTACTATTGCAAATGAACTGAACGGGAGAAAACGGGAGGGCCGACAGGCTGTAGAGGTAACACAAGGTGAGCATCAAATCCGTCGGTGACAAGCTGATGGTCACATATTTAAAAAAAAAATTTATTCCGAATGGCTTGCATGGGTGACTTCGGGTTCAGAGTACCCGCCAAGTATAATCATAAGCATGATGTGTAGCATTGCGGATATTTGCGGTCTTCCAACACTGATCGGCTTTCACGACCAAATCATCTGCAGAGGCTACGGGCATCAGAGGACCTCTGGGTTCGGTAAGCCCATGGACACCCATACTAATTGCATAACGGTTTATTTTAGGTACAGATTTCAGGGGATTTACGGCTATGGGTACTGGGATGATTGAGACGTTAACGAATTTTTTGGTAGATACTTCAAGAATCATCAACTCAGAGCAGTAAGTTGAGTGTAAACTTGCCCTTCAAACTTTAACGCAGCTTAGAACTTAAGTGCTTGAAATGCAAACGGACGGGCACACCTGATTAGGAATAGTTATTGGCTAGCGGTTGGGTATGGGCATAGCCTTATGCGTTGCGGGTAAATTGGGTAAAGGAGATTTCGCCCCCGCAGGCCTCTAAAGGGGATCAACACGACAACACGATGCGATAGTGTCGTTCTTAAACACCTATTAGATCGATCGAATCTCTCATGAATTTATGGACTGTTGATGATCATCATAATGACCACGTGTTGCTATGCTCACTGCCACAGATGGCTTTTCAGAGCAATTGTCACTGGTATACAGAAATGAAATAACACATATAGTAGTTGATGACATCAGATCGGAAATAAAGGAAGAAAAACGTTAGCAATAAACCATATTTTAACACGAGTACATCCTTCCTCCCGGGGATCCGATGTCATCCACGTCTCATCCGCGTGCGAAATACCATCCCAATCCCGGCATCTCACACTCTTACAGCGGCGCCTCGTTCCACTTGGTAGTGGCGCGGAATCGATTGGCGCGTTCAGTGCGGACTCGAGGGCCCGTGCAGCACTTCTACTACTGACCTTTGGGCTGATCTGGATGCCACATGTTCGCGGCAGGTATTCCACGCATCAGCTGCTTCAGTCGGCAGGTATTTCACGCAACAGCTGCTTCGGTCGGCAGGTATTCCACGCAAGCATTGGTTGAGCTGGCGCTATCATGTTCGTGATAACCAGACAGCCGTGGATATCACGACGTCTCTGAGATTCGGGGGAGGGATAAATTATGATGAAGAGGGACCAGCTAAAATATGAGGACAAAGTGATTTGAAATAGCATCATGTGACCCACACGCAGACAGCACCGGGTCCGTATGCGACGGGCTAGTTGTCGTGCGATTGGTGCACATAGAGATGTTAGCCCGACATGCTATACCCCTGAAGCTTCCCCGGTGGTGCACATTTCTCCTTGGGTTTTCAACTGAACAGATCATATCCCAGCGTTCCAACTATGGCTCGCGCTTTTACTCTCATTTTGTGCGGCAGGTGGCTCTGAGCACACTGATCACGCTCAGCATCGTCTCCCAAGCTCACAACGTGAAGCAAAAAGAGTAACCAAGGAGTGGCCTTTTTCCTTGCTTTCACTTCAACCCTTTTCACTTCGTTCGACGGATAGACCAGAGTTAATGCCATCTGTCCAGCCAAAGAGCAGGGCGACGTGACAGAACAAGACGTGGTAGGACAAGCAGCACCTAAAGCACAGAGCAGGACACTTGGTAGGACAGGACCAACGACAGGGCAAAATGGAGGACAGGACAGGACAGGACAGGACTGGACAGGACGGAACAGGACAGGACGGAACAGGATACAGCAGAGCGAAGAGACGGGGCAGCACAAAGAAAACCACAGGATGCAAGTCGGGATTGGTGAAGGGAGAAAACGTCACGCTATTCGATTCATTATGATTTGTGAGTTGTCACTCAGACATTTACGGCACGCGAAGTATTTCATCTTAAAATAATGCTGATGCAATTCAAAGCCACGCACGATCGTTTAAAAGTGTGAGTCAATTAAAAAATGTTGTATCCAAAATCTGCTTCCCAAAAACTTCCTGAAAGCCATGGATTAACTCGATGGTTATTAAGTACACATCCGTCCCAAAAAGACAACATTACATCGGTTGCACATACTACACAGCACACATACCTTCCACCAGACCATGGCGATTCTTAGAAGGTCCCAGTAAACCACATGCTGTAATAGGATACTGATTATGGAAGTCTGCGAAAAGGAAGGAGTACTAGGAATACCGTTGAAATTAATAGCTGAGCTTGTCCGGGAATCGAACCCGAGACCTCTGGCAACCGAAGCGAGAATCATATCCGTATACCAGCGACCCGACAAACTGCTTTGTGACGTCCTGGTTTCGGATCGCGCCGGTACTTTAAGATCGTGAGTCGACAGCTCCGGACCCACTGTCGGCACCCAGTGCCGTCTCAAAATCTCATAAGCAAACACATAAGTCACTGGTTATGAGCGTCGTCATTTCGTGACGGAAAAATTGGTAAATCGAAAACCGACGCAGGAAAAATCTGAGACAATGACAAGGAAGGACATTGGGAGATGATAGCAAGTGTGGCCAGCGTGCTCGGAGCCGCATACCGTGCGACGTGAAGCCAACAGCACGAGCCAAGATTGGAATGTTTTGGTCGCTTTTGTCGGCACGTTGGTCTAAAGGTGTGATTCTCGCTTAGGGTGCACGAGGTCCCGGGTTCAAATCCCGGACGAGCCCGATTGCTGCTCCCAAAGATGTTCACTTGCCATCTACATGGACGGATATTAGTGCATATGAGTTCCTGGAGTCATTTGCACTATGCTACTACACGTGCGAAGGCTGTAAATATGAAACAATAGTTAGCCTTCTGACTACAAGCACGTTCAAGTGCGCGGGCGTAATGCTGTGTGTTTAAGCTGAAGGATTTGAACGTAAAGAAAATCTGATAATGATGTGAGCTATATACCAGTTGCGCCAAGACCATAATGATGGGCGATAAACGATGATTGATTGGTAACAATCGATGGGCACATTTGCTAAGGACCAGGGAGCATGTGCAACAGTCTGCCACTGAACGTCGCGCCGACACATTCTCGCGGAACGGCGGGTCTCTCAGACAGATCGACAAGGATTTCATGCGCGTTTCAAATCACCTTCGACAAGCTTGCTGTTGTTCGTGTGTTGCGTCCAGCGCTGTGACGGGATTTTGTAGGCAGTTGATAACGTGGTTTACAGAGGACCTAGCATTGAGGGCACGGGGGGGGGGGGCAGCAATTTTTTGATGAGGGGGGGGGGGGGCAACGAGGTGATGATAAAAATAGCACTATTTCGATAAATTTGATACAGGCGAAGTACCAAACAACGATTACCATGATATTTCAGTAGAAAGAGTGACAAATACTGCGTTTTGTAAGTGGCGTCCACGCAAGTGATCATTCCTATGTAAATTATTACTGCACCGTGCGCTGTACCACCAGTTGGAATGTCTCATCGCATTTTGAAGCTTTTTCTCTGCACAGTGCATCTAACCATCAAGAGGATTCGAACAGGCAATATTGTCCCTGCAATTTGCGGCCTATTGTCGGTATGATAGCGCATCCTTAAATTTCAAGGGGACTTTAAGATATGTTCGAATTCAGCCAACGACAAATTCAGCCAACGAACTCAGTCGGCTGCCCTCTTGTCCTCGGCAGCGTTGCCTCTGAGTGCCTTCCTGGGGTTGGTACCCGCAGCTTCTGCGCAAAGATTACTTGAGCGAAATACTACGGTGCAGAGGAATTAAACAAAGAACTGGTTAAGTTGCCGCCGCCATTTAAGATGGTCTGGATTTGCAACCGTTACCCGACTGGGGAGGAACATTTATGGCGATGGCTTGTGGTAAGTAATGAGTGCCAAGGCTAAAGAATTAGGCGCCAACGATATTACATGAAATTTACCACCCCGCCGCTGCGAACAAACGCTTAGCGTCATTCTTGATCGGGACACGAACACGCGGGGACAAGCTAGTCAATGGTCAGGTGTTGGTATTTGTCGACTTATTTGATGTAGGCAAGCTCACGGTTCCTGGTCACTGAGCACCTCAGGCACAAACCATCAAGTCATTCGCCCTCTGGACTAGACTGGACTAGTGAGATTCATGTCCCACTGGCTGTCAGCCACGGCACATCGCATGGAACAGGGAAACCGAGGCAAACATAAGGTTGTCGACAAAGCAGCCCGCACCGCCACCAGGAAACATCGACACCATCACCTATCAGGTGGACAACGGCAGGTCAGATGATGCCCTTTACCATCATAACCAATTCCAGAGCTAGTTTTCAGGGTGCACAATTGGGGACAATACGGAGGGGTGATAAATAACACTTTGGAGTTTTTCACAGAGTTCTACGTTTGGAATGCTGTTTTCTGGCAACAGTGTTGGCTGCGACGTTGGCAGATTTGTACGTGCGATGGACATGCATTATGCGTTGCTCTATGGGATAAGTACTGGTATAGGTACTTAGACGCACTGTGCTGACAGTACAGAACGCGAGCCGGACAACAGAACAGAGGGCAGAATACGACAGGATGCAACCTGTCTACTTACATTGCCTTAGTCTTCTATTTGTTCTGGTTGTGCATTGCACGACAGGAGCGGTCTAAAAAGGACAAAATGGGACAGAACCGAATTTTCCTTGTTCTGTGACATGCTCATTCCCTGGTCCAGCCCCTGGCCTCTGTTTTCTGTACTGTGCCCCACCCAACAGTCCACATGGCACTCGTTTGGTATCTGGTCTTAAACAGAGTGTTGTCCCCTCTGCCCCAAGTACTTCCCGTCCTTTCGTGTTCTGTTCCTTTCGTGTAGAGCCCATCCTCCCTCCTGCAATGTTCTTCGTCCCGCCCGTCCCTGTAGTCTTCTCTGTCCTTTTCCGTCGTCTGTCCTGCTCTGTCCTCCGTTCTGCCCAGTCACTGGTCTTGTCCTCTTAGATGTCCCACTCATTGTTCTGTGTGCTGTCCATCCTGCAACGTCTTCCTCTGTCCCGTCGCCTCGCCCTGTCGCAGGAGAGAGACCGGACAGCCTTAACCCACCCGTGTTGCAAGGTGAATACATAAATATAAGTTAAGATAGCACTTCCTTCTTTGAGAGAAAACTCTTCCTAATGTCGGCTACTCCATGAATCACCAGTACCTGAATTTTAACTCCGCACATCAACACGCTCTTCCTAACGTTAGCTACGCCATGGATCACCAGTACCTGAACTTTAACCCTGCACATCAACACGTCTCTAATCGTCACTGTATAGTCTTGATCCAAAGACTCTGCTTTCTGTTGGCATTCTATAGCCAGTGCCTCACGTCATGGGTTTGTTGTGAGACGGCAGTGGATGTGGTTAGTACTCCCGGAGCCACCAACTGTACGCTGTGAAAGGAACGGCTCGCACGGCGATCCGGATACTACTGTGTGATCCGCTGTCTCTTTGGTCAGGGAGAATGTTTCTTGCTTTGGATGCGAGAGGTCCCACGGTACTTGCAAATGTCAAAGTCATGTCGATGCTGTTAGCCAATGAGGGTAGGGCTGTGATCTCTGATGTCAGTCGTAGCTCATAGATGGAGGATGAAGTTGCATTTTTCGACAACATGAGATGTGAGCATCGCCCGTGGACTCGGACTTGGACGGTGGACTTGTGTCGATGTGCTTTGCGTTGCAATCCTTTCACCTAACTGCATGACGAGCTATGGGAGCAAATGACTTGAAGAAGCGTTTCTCCCCAAATGGAGTGACCTTTATTTTAACTTTAACTTCACCCATTTTCACTTCATTACACGGATAGACCTGAGCTCTCTGCCCTCTGCCCAGCCAAAGAACAGGGCGATGCCACAGAGCAAGGCGTGGCAGGACAACCAGCACATAAAGCACAAAGCAGGACACTGGGCAGGACAGGACCGTCGACAGAGTAGAACAGAGGACAGGAAAGAACGTGACGGAAGAAGATGGGTGGGAGCTTGGGGACGGAGAAAAACAAATTGTAATACTGAGCGGAATAAGGAGCTGCAGAAAGAATAAAACGCCATGCCATTCGATTCCATCGATTCCTCGATTCCTCGATTGGCATTTCGATCGATCCGTCAGGATCAGTCAGCCGCTTTATTTATCAGTCAGCCGCTTTATTTATCAGTCAGCCGCTTCTTTATCAGTCAGCCGCCTTCAACATGCAACGGCTTTTATCATAAAACAATGCTGATACAATTGAAAAGCTACCCACGATCGTTTAAAAGTGTGTCATTTCAAAAAGATTGTCCTAAAACTGCCTTCACTGAAGAACTTGCTGAAAATCACAGCAATGTTCCACTCATACTAAATTAACTTACGTCAATTCCAGCATGATGCCACTGCGTCGGCTGCACATACTGAACGTACATGACGTGTATAGATCATTGCAAAGAGCATCACGTCCAGGGCAACCGCATGCTCTATCACGATAGCACCCATGCATGTGACGGAGGAGAACTATACTATCATTGATAGCAATAGCATCGACCGGGCTCGTCCGGGATTTGAACCCGGGACCTCTCGCACCCGAAGCGAGAATCATACCCCTAGACCAACGAGCCGACAATTTATGCCATAGCGTCCTAGTTGTGGACGACGCCGTTACTTTCATAAGTCGGCAGTCCGGGGCCAACTGGCCACATCCAGTACCTTATCAAGCCAATGTTAATAAAGGACTGAGATAGGACAAGACAGGACAGGACTGCCAGCAACGGCTGTAACAACGTACAGGGCAGTACGGAAGTGTGTGCACGACAGACGACAAGGCGGGGCAGAGGGAAGGCGACTCCGGGCAAAGGACAGAGATCTAAGAACTGAGAACAGGATCGTAAGAACAAGGACACATGACGAAGAAGGAAAAAAGACAGGGCACAGATTCAAGCAAAATCTGGGTCCAAAATAAGGCCCAGGCCGAAATGAAGGCGGCTGTTCGGTGTTGGTGGTACCTGACCGATATAGAGGCGCTCATCAACTCGGGAGACCCGAATCGGCAAAAGAGGCCGTCTGACTGAGTTTGAGGTACAAGCCCTTGGGACGGGCCTCTTAATACCACCTCAGGCCAGCTCCAATTGGGCTTTCAATAGTCGGTGCTGAGAGGCCCTTCGGATCCCTCGGTTTCCGGCCGGCTCGAAGGCGACCTCCGGCCAACTCAAATTGGACCCTTAATCGTCATTCGCGATGGGCACTTCGAGCCCGCTGCACGCATGTCGGTGCCGGGGCAATACCTCCCTTGGGCCGCAAAGGCGCCCATAGGCTCCGGGATGGCTCATAGTCTGTCGAACAGGGGCAGTTGTTTGCACAAAACGCAACAAGATTGGCCGTCTTTGGACTTCCAGGCGACAAAAGCGGTCACAAGCGAGCCTGAACGGTCCGCGAGTGGACAAAGATTATTCTTCACTGATCGAGAGGGAGGTGACTGGGAGCCTGAAAGCTCATTACGCTATTCAGAGGCCCTATGCTATTTCCGGGGGCTCTAAACGTCCACTTGCAGCATCAGTCAGATCGCTAAGGAGCCCCTACGTTGCCCTAAATTCTTTTCATATGCTTGAAGGGCCCTGCGCTGTTGCTGACGTCCTTCCTGCTAGCGTGCCAGGGCATTCCTGTTAATCAGGGGTCTTCCGTTTATTCTTTCAATTCGTCGAAATGGCTCCATACGCTTTAGCCGGGGGCTCCATATGTTAACATGCCGGGATATTCTCGGTTGTTCAGGGCCCCTTCACGGTGGTTTCTGTTAACGTAGCGACACACCCACCATATGCCCATGGAGCCCTCTTCATTGGCCTAAAGTTCTCCCAATTGTCACTTGCTTGGGGTTCTGTGCTCTTGTCGGGGGCCATATGCTAACCTGTTTGGGTACACTAGGTTATTTAGAGCCCACTAGATTAGGTCTTGAGTACGCTCTTTTTCATTGGAGGGCCTTTTGCAGTTGTCGGGGCCCATCTGTTAACCTGCTCGGGCGGACTAGATTGTTTGGGGGCCCTGAACATTGGGTTTTCAATATTCGAATGTAAGCCCTGCACTCTTATCGGAGGCCATCTGATAGCTTGCTTGGGTACACATGATTTTTCGTGAGCCCTCCACACTATATTTTTATTTAATTTTTACACCATCACGTATAAAAGTGGGGCGGATTATTTATTATACACTGGAAGGATATCGAGATTATCGAGGATATCAACTAAGGGCGCACTCGATAATCTAGATAATCTGTTCGGACGCACTCGATAATCTGATAACGCGCTCCGGCGCACTGCATCGTTCAGAGGGCCTCTACGTTGGTCTTGCTATTTGAGTGAACGGCCCTACGCTCATGTCGGGGATCATCAGATTGTCTGCACGGTTGCACTCGATCTTTCGGGGGCCTTCTACACTGGGTCCCGGGTATTTTTTCCTTGAGTATAGGGTCCTACGCTCCTGTTGGGCCCTTCTGATAACCTGCTCTGGTACACTCGGTCGTTCCTGGGTCATCTGCACCGATTCTTGGGTACATCCTTCCTTAATGGAGGGCCCCACACTCTTGTCGGGAGCCATATAAGCTCACGTGCTCGGGTGCACTCGATCGTTTGGAATCTCCCACATTGTGTGGTGCGTATTCATTGCTTGAGTAGGGGGCCTAGCGCCTTTGGCGGGGGCCAAGTCTTTTACTGCTCGGGCACAGTAGATAATTCCAAGCCCTTCCATATTGTATCTTGAGTACTCCTTTCTTGAAGAGATGTTGGGGCACATGCTCTTGTCGGGACCCAGTTATCAAGCTGCCAGGGCCAGTGACGGATCCAGGGAGACACGAAACTATACCCTCCCTTGCGCCTGGAGGGGACCCATAGGCTCCGGAGCCGCCCATGACCGGCGAAACCGACGCAGGTTTCCAACTCAAAGACAACAAAATCGGACATTTTGGGCCTCCAGACGACCAGGAACAGACGCAAACGCAACTAAGCAGCAGTAAGCAGCCCGCTCCCAAGCAGACAACGTTAATTCTTAGCTGACTGAAAGGGTGGTGATTGGGGGAGGGAACATTTGGAGGCTCTTTACGCTGCCAGACACCTTACGCTGTTGTCGGGCCCTGTATGTTCACCTGCCGGGCCAATCTGATTGTTAAGGAGCCTTCCACGTCGCACTTTATTTCTTTGCATTTTGGGCATTACGCTGTTGTTAGGGCACTATCCGCTAACATGCCTGGGTACTGTTGATCGGTCAGGGGCTCTCCACGGATTTTTCCCACTTGCCTGAAATGCTCGATATCCTTTTGCCGGGGCCCTACGTGCCGGGATACACTCAGTTGCTCAGGAGCCCTTTATTTTAGTATCAGGTCCTTTCCTTTTCCTCGGGGAGCCTTGTGCTGTTGCTGGAGCCCATATAAGGTAGACACCGAAACACTCGATGCTCAGGGGCCCTCTACATTAATCTAGGGCTCTTTTCCTTTGATCTGGTTTGCGGAGGGGCCTCGCTCCTATCGGGGTCCTTTGCGTTAACTTGCCCGGACACCCTTAATCGCAAAGGGCCATTCGTTCTCGCACACTGGTCTTGGGCGATTCCCCTTTGCTCAGAAGGCCTTGTGCCCTGCTCGGGGTCCTATACGCGTGATGATGTATGATGAAGGACGAATGTATGATGACAACCATGACGACAAGCAATCAATATTACGTTTTTGACACATTCTAACAAGATCATAATTGTTCAACGCCACCTCTACACTTTTCAGTCTAGTTAGGGTTCTTTTTTCTGCGCGATGTAGCAGTAAAAGCCGGCTCTGATTAGATAACCTCAGGTATCAACAATGAACGCATGAATGCCAACAGTGAAGAATGCCGCTTCCCCCGCTGTTCAGCGCAATGTTTTGTCGCTACTCACCCTTAATCGCAAGTCTCTTCACCATACCGCCAAATTACCCGAATACCAAATTTAATCACTTTACCGCCAAATTCACATGAACGCAGCGAGGCAAGAACCGGAAGCCGGTGACTAGTCCAAAGCGTTGAATTCGAAACCAAGCGCCCTGATCAGCAATAACCGGGCTCGTCCGGGATTTGAAACCCGGGACCTCTCGCACCCAAAGCGAGAATCATACCCCTAGACCAACGAGCCGATGAATTGGTCCGTAATATCCGATTCAGGGCCGCGCCGTTTCTTCCATATCGTACAGTTCAAGTCCCCTGGAGCACAAGCGACCTCCACTGCCGTCTCAAAACGAACCCATGACGTGAAGGCACTGACTATAGAATGTCACAGAAAGCATGCTCTCGGGATCAAGACTATGCGGTGATGATTGCAATCTTATTGCTGCAAGGTTAGAATTCAGGTAATGGAGCAGCTGAAACTAAGAAGAGTTTCCTCCCTTAAGAAGCGAGCACCATTTCAACCTCACCTTCACGTCCCCGCACATTGCGAGACGGATGGGCTAAAGCTGTCAGGTCTCTGTCCTTCTAAGACAAGGCGACAGGACAGCGGAAGGCGTTTGTAGGACAGGCAGTACACAGGGCACTAAGTGGAACGTCTGAGGGGACAGGAACGATGGCTGAGGAGAACGGAGGACAGGGCAAGACACAACACAGAGAACAGCACAGGGACGAAGCGGGACGAAGAACAGTGCAGGACGGAGGACGGGGCTCGACATAGAAAAGGCACGGCGCAAGAAAGGACGAGAGGGTATTCAGGGCAGAGGAGACAACACTTGGCACAAAATGGCATGCCAAATGAGTGCATGTGCCATGCTAACAGTGCGGTAAGGCACAGTGCAGAGGCCAGAGAACAGAGTCTAAACCAGCGAAAAAATACACAGCAGAACAAGGCAAAGTCGCCTTTGTCGTACATTGACCTTGTTTGGAGTGATCCTGTTCTGCAATGCACAACCATAGGACATAGGACGGGGCAAGGTAGACAAGATAGGTTGCATCTGATTTCATTATTGCTCTATTCTTTCTTCTGGCTCTTGTTCTGTCCTGCCAGCACGGAGATATCCCACGGAGCAAAGCACGGTGCATATTCATCGCTCATAAAACTCTACTAGCATCGTAGCCAATACCGTAACCAGAACATAGAATCCGACGGACGGAACTCCGTAAAAAAACCCGAATGTTATTCACCACCCTTCGGCACTATGCTCAATCGTGCACCCTGAAGAGTAGTTCTAAGATTGGTTGTGGCGCCAAATGGCACCGTCCGAGCTGACGCCACACGTCTCATAAGGTGACCATACCGTTGTTTTCCTGGTAGCGGCTGCATTATGGATCATAGGCTCGTTGAATGACAGGAAAGAGCGGAGAGTTCAGAGCAAGAAAAATAACAGTGCAGACTGAAAGGTAGGTCACGCAGAAGACAAGATAGGACATAAGGCATGGAGCTAAAATATCCTGATAAAACTAGATACAGCCTGTCTTGCCTACCTGCCCTCTCCTATGTCCCATGGTTGTGCATTGCAGGGGAGGAACAGCCTAAACAAAGCCAAAGCTGGACAGGACCGAGTTTGCCTTCTTCTGTTGTGCACTCTTTCGCTGGTTCAGCCTCTGTCCTCTGCCCTCTGGACTGTGCCCCACCGAATGGTTCACATGACACATGCACTCGTTGAGTATATCGTTTTGTGTCAAGTGTTGTCTCCCCTGCCCTGAGCACCCTCTCGTTCTTTCTTGCGCTGTGCCTTTTCTATGTCGAGCCCCGTCCTCCGTCCTGTTCCTCGTCCCGCCTCGTCCCTGTGCTATTCTCCGTCCTTTTCCATGATGTGTCCTGCCTTGCCACCTGTTCTGCCCAGTCGCAGTTCCTGTCCTCTCAGACGTTCTACTTGGTGTCCTGTGTACTGCCTGTCCTGCAGCGTCTTCCTCTATTCCGTCACCTTGTCCTTGAGCAGGACGGAGCCAGACAGCTCTGACCCATCCGTCTCGCAATGTGCAGAAACGTAAAGTTGCAGTTGAAGTGGTGCTTGCTCCTTAAGAGACGAAACTCTTCTTAGTTTCAGCTGCTTCATGGATCATCAGTTCCTGACTTCTAACTCTGCACATCAACAAGATTGCAATCGTCACCGCATAGTCTTGATCCCGAGAGCATGCTTTCTGTGCCATTCTATAGTCAGTGCTCACGTCATGGGCTCATTTTGAGACGGCAGTGGACGTGGCTGTGCTCTCGGGAGTCTTGAACTGTACGATATGGAAGGAACGGCGCTGGCCTGAATCGGGATACTGCGGATGATCATCGGCTCGTTGGTCTAGGGGTATGATTCTCGCTTGGGTGCGAGAGGGTCCCGGGTTCAAATCCCGGACGAGCCCAGTTATTGCTGATGAAGGTACTCGGTTTCCAATTCGACGCTTCGAATAGAACATCGGCCTCCGGTACAGGACCATCGGATTGAATGGTCTGTCATTAAGGTTCAATGGGAACAACGCACTGGCGGGAGAAGAAACGGCATTATGCGTTATTGGCGTGCGGCAGTTCATTGTGATACCTGAGATTATCCTACCAGAGCGTGCTTCAGATCAGATCGCGCAAAACAACAGGAGCCCTATCTCTACGCAAAAAGTGTAGATGTGGCGTCCAACAATTATGATCTTGTTAGAATCTGCCTCAAAGAAAATATTAACTTCTGGCTGCCGCAGTCATCATCATATATTCGTCATTCATCATACATCATCACACAAATACACCCTGGCCAGAGCACAGGGCTCTCTGAGCAAATGGGAATTGCCCAAGACCCAGTGTCCGTGAATGAATGCCTCTATGCGATCAAGGGTGTCGGGCAAGTTAACACAAAGAACCTCGATAGGAGTGAGGGGTCCTCCGAAAACGAGATCAAGTGAAAAGAGCCCTGGATCAGTGAGGAGGGCCCCTGAGCATGGAAGGGCTCGGTACCTTACCTTATATGGGCTCCAGCAACAGCACAAGATCCCCCGAGGAAGGAAAGAACTGAATACTAAAATGAAGGGCTCGTGAGCAACTGAGTGCATCCCGGTACATGGGGCCCGGCAAAGCGTATCAAACATTTCGGGAAAATGAGACAAATCCGTGGAGAGCCCCTGACCGATCAACAGTGACCAGGCATGCTAGCAGAAAGTGTCCCAAACAGTAGCGTAGGGCCCTGCGAGAAAATGCAAAGAGATCAAGTGCGACGTGGAAGGCTCCTTAGCGATCGGATTGAGCCGGCAAGTGAACAGACAGGGCCCGGGAACAGCACAAGGCCTCTGGGGAGCGTAATGAGCCTTCAAATGCCCCTCCCCCAATCAAAACTCCCTCAGTCAGCTAAGAATTAACTTTGTCTGCTTACGGGTGGGCTGCTTTCTGCTGCTTAGCCTCGTTGCGATTGTTTTTAGTCGCCTGGAGGCCCAAACACGTTCGATTTTGTTGTGTTTTGTGTCGAAAGCTGAGTCCGTTTGGCCGGTCATGAGCCAATTCGGAGCCTATGGGTCCCCTCGGGGCAAAAAGGGGGGGGGGGCATAGTTCCGTGTCTCCATTGATCCGCCACTGGTTCGGGCATTTGAGTTCATGTAAGATTAATAAATGGGTCGCGACAATGCCCCAACATATGCCCCAACATCCAATTTAAAGAAAAAGTACGTAAGAACAATATGGAAGGCCTAGGAATGATCGACTCTGCTCGAGCAGGTTAACAGATGTGACCCCAGACAAGAGCGCTGGGTCCCTCATTCAAATAATGAATACCCACACGACATTGTGGGAGACCCCAAACGATATAGCGCACCCGAACACACTACGGCTCCCGGTAAGAGTGTGGGGCCCTCCACCTAAAAAAAGAACCGTCTGAACCTCAATACAGATAGCCCCGCAGAACGATCAAGTAGATCAAGAACAGGCTATCAGACAGGGCCCTGACAGGAGCGTGTTGCTCTCCATTCAAAAATTGACGCTGCAAGTGGGCATTTAGGGTTCCCGGAAACGGGCGTAGGGGCTCTGGATAGGGTAATGAGCCTTACATCTCCTAATCACCACCCTCTGAATCGGGGAGATAATGTTGTTTTTTTTTCTTGTGGTCCAGTCTGTTTTCTTGCGACTGGTCTTGGTCGCCCGGAAGCCCAAAGACGCCCAATTTTGTTGCGTTTTGTAGAAAAACTGCTTCTGTTCCGTCGACACGGGGCCGATGGGCGCCTTTGGGGCCAAAAGGGCGTATCGCCCCGGATCGTCATTCGCGTTAGTCAGGCCCTTGCAGCAACGAGGGACCCCTTTTAAGTCCAGGACACACACTCAATTTCCAGGCTTCTAGAAACAATCCATAGTTTAACCTATTCATGTGCGCGGAAACCCAGGACATGCCCCTGCGCCGATGGGGGCCACCTGAATCGATGAGGGCTCTATATGAGTCAGGCACCACCAGCACCAAACAGCTGTCTCCATGTCTGTCTAGGCCTGAAGGCCCAATTCCCAACAAGGGACAATGCCGAGGGTCTCGACTTACATCCGTCGGGGCCCCTTAGTCAATGGGGATAGGGCTTTGATCTCTGATGGCAGTTATAGTTAATCGTCATCGTTGATAGTTCATTTCATTCTCGAATAATTTCAACAAGTGGCCCATTGTTTGATTCTCCCTCAGAGTTTGCTTTAATCTGTCCCCTGCCGTTTTGTCTCCTTCGTCCTACGTCGTTGTTCTTCCGATCCATTCTCAGCTCTTTGATCTCTGCCCTTTGCCTGGAGTCATCTTCGCTCTGCCATGCACACCCTTCCCTTTTGCCCTGTAGGTTGTTACTCCCGGTGTTGTCCAGCTATTGCTATATATGATGGTGTAATACTCCTGCTTCCCCACCTGAGAGAACTATCATGCCGGAAGTACATGGGTTTTCTAGCTATTGCTGTCTATGATGGTGTAATACTCCTGCCTCCCCATCTAAGGGAGCTATGGTTTTGGAGTATGTGGATTTTCTAGCTATTGCAATCTATGATGGTGTAATACTCCTGCTTCCCCATCTAAGAGAGCTATCGTGTTGGGGCATGTGGGTTTCCTGGGACCTTCTACTCTTTGCAGTGGTGTAAACAAAGGCATGTGTGTTGTTCAGTGTGTGCACCCATTACAATGGCGTCAATCTGGGACGGATGTAGATTGATTCGGCTCGAGTCGGGCATGAGTGCGGGTTTCTTGCAAGATCTTTTCTCGTTCTGTCTTTCAATTGCAAATTCTTCCGTGAAGCAATTTTTATACAACTTTTTGAACGCACTTACTCCTTTAAACGACCGTGGGTAGCATTTTATTTGTATCAGCATTGTTTTATGATGAAAGACATTGGATGCTTAAAGCAGCTGACTAAAAGCTTGCAAATTCTGACGAATCAATTTTCTCTCAAAAGATTAAAATACTATTTTATCTTCAAATTTCACACCTCTTCACTTAGCGAGACGGATGGGCTAAAGCTGTCCGGTATCTCTCCCGCTCAAGGACGAAGCGCCAGGACAGCGGAAGGAGTTGCAGGATGGACAGCACACAGAGCAATGAGCAGAGCACCTGAGGGGACAAGAGCGGTGACTGAGCAGAATGGAGGACATCGCAGGACAGAGGATGGAAAAGGATAGAGAAGACCACAGGGTCGGGGTGGGACGAAAAACAGTCCATGGCGGAAGATAGGGTTCCACATAAAAACGAAACAGCGCAAGAAAGGACGAGAAGGTACTTAGAGCAGAGGAGACAACACTTCTTAAAGGACCAGATACCTACGAGTGCATATGTTATGCGGACTGTAGGGTGGGGCACAGTTCAGAGAACAGAGGTAGGGCAAGGTAGGAGAGACAGGTTGCATCCTGTTGCATTCTGTCCTCCCTTCTGTTGTCTGGTTCATGTTCTGTACTTTCAGCACGGTGATATCCCACAGAGCAATGAACAATGCATATCCATCGCATGTACAAATCTACCAGCATCGCAGCCAACACTGTTACAAAAAAACAACATTACAAGCGCAGAACTCTGAAAAAGCTCTGAAATGCTATTAATCACCCTTCAGTATTGTCTTCAATTGTGCAGCCTGAAAATAAGCTCTAGAATTGGCTGTGGTGGTAAAGGGCATCATCCGACCTGCCGTTATCCATCTGATGGGTCGGTGTTGTGTATTGGCTGTGCTTGGGTCGGTGTTTTCAGCTGGCTATGTGGGCTGCTATGTCGGCAACGTTACGTTTGCCTTGGGTTTTCCGTTCCGTGGGATGTACCACGGACTGACGGGCAGCAGGCCAGGCGCCTTTCCCAGGACAGTTTAGTCCAGAAGGCGGATGACTTAATGGCTTTTGCCTGAGGTGTTCAGTGACCGAGTACCATGAGCTTGTTCATAGCTAATAAGCCGACCAATAGCAACACTAGACCAATAACCAGCTTGCCCCCGCGTGTTCGTGTCTCGATCAAGAATGACGCTAAGCGTTTGTTCGCAGTGAGCGGGTTGTAGACTTCATGTAAGATCGTTGGCGCCTAATCCTTTGGTCTTGGCACTCTTTACTTATCACAAGCCATTGCCATAAACGTTCCTCTCCAGTCGGGTAGGGGCTGCGAATCCGGACCATTCTAAATGGTGGCAGTAACTTAACCAGTCCTTTGTTTAATTATTTCACAATGTCGCATTTTGCTCAAGTAATCTTTGCGCAGAAGCAGAAGATACCGACCCCAGAAGGGTACCCGGAGGCGGCGCCATCGAGGACCAGAGCCCAGCCGACTCCTTGTCGTTGATCAAGGGCGAACATCTTGTAGCTCCCCTTGAATTGTAAGGAGGCTCTATCATTCTGACAGCAAGCCGCACATCACCGGAGCAACATTACCTGTTCGAATCCTCTTGGTCGTTGGTTGCAATGTGCTGGGAAAAAGCTTCTAAGTGGCGATGAGACATTCCAACTTGTGGTACAGCGCAAGGCGCAAGGTGAATTTACATATCAATAATCACTTGCGAGAACGCCTGTTACAAAACGCATGACTTGACACTCATCTTACTCAAATATCGTGGTAAGCGTTGCGTTTCTGTTGCCCCCTCCCCCCCTCCCCATTGCCCTCAATACTGAGACCGCTGTAAACTACGTCATCAACTGCCTGCAAAACCCCGTCACAGCGCTTCACGCAGCTCCTGAACAGCAGCAAGCCTGTCGCAGATGAAATGATGTGCTCACCCAACCAATTCGTGTGTGAAATCCTTGCCGATCTGTCTGAGAGACGTGCCGTTCCACGAGAACATGTTGCTCCGACCAACACGAGGTTCAGTGGCGAGACTGTTGCACATGCTCCCTGGTCCGTACCAAACGCGCTCATCGAATGCCACCAACCAAGCATCGCTTACTGCCCATTTTCATCGTTTTGAGGCAACAGGTATATAGTTCACACCAGTATTCAATATTATTTACCTGCAAATGCTTGAGCTTAAGCACATATATTTACGCCAGCGCAGTTGAACGTGTCTGCAGTTGGTAGGACTCACTACTCTGCGCTTTTTGTATGACTTCACGCACGCATTAGCGAAGCGCAGAGCGCTCCAGGAACTCATATGCGCTAATGTTCATTGATGTAGATGGCGAGTAAACATGTTTGAGAGCAATAATTGGGCTCGGCCGGGATTTGAACCCGGGACCTCTCGCACCCTAAGCGAGAATTATACCCCTAGACCAACGAGCCGACAAAAAGTACCAAAACGTTCCAATTCTGGCTCGTGCCGTCACTTTCACCGCGCACAGTGTACGGCTCCGAGCACACTGTACACACTTGCCATCGTCTCCCCATGTCCTTATCGTCTGCCGTGCACACCCTGTAGTTCTGCCCCGCACGTTGTCCCACCCTGCGCTACCATATATGGACTTCCGACCCGTGCTGCCTCAGACGTTTCCTGCATTGGTTTCCGGGTTACCGCTGTTTTGTCACAAAATGACGGCGCTAATAACCAGTGCCTCATGTGTTCGCTTATGAGCTTTTGAGTCGGTGCTGGGTGCCGGCACTGGGTCCGGAGCTGTCAACTCACGATGTTAATGTACCGGGGCGATCCACAACCGGGAAATCGCAAAGCAGTTTGTCGGCTCGCTGGTATACGGATATGATTCTCACTTCGGGTGCCAGAGGCCCCGGGTGCGATTCCCGGACAAGCTCAGCTATCAATAGCAACGGTATTCCTAGCACTCCATCCTTCCCACTGACTTTCCACGATCAATATCCTATTAGAGCATGTGGTTTACAGAGGCCTTCTAATACTGGCTATGATCTGGTCGAAGGCAGGTGTGCCGTGTAGTGTGTGCAGCCAATGCAAGGTTGTCTTTCTGGGACGGATGTGTACTTGATTACTTTGGAATTAATCGTTGGTTTTCAGCAAGTTTTTGACGAGGGAAATTTTGGATGCAGCATTATTGAACTGACACTCCCACACATACACTCCCACTTTCGAACAGTCGTGGGTAGCTTATGAATTGGATCAGCATTGATTTATGATGAAAGATATTGCGTACCATAAACGCCTAAGTGATATGCCATGAACGCCTGAGTGCATCAAATGGCATGACGTTCTCTTCCTTCTCCAATTCCGAACTGCGTCTTGTGGTATTCTTTCTGCTTGCTCGTCCCTACGCTGTGCTGTATTCTGTTCCTTTATGGCCTGTCCTGTCCTCCGTTATACCCTGTCGTTGGTCATGGTCTGCCCGGGTTTTTGTGATGTGCTTTATGTGCCGCGTGTCCTACTATGCCTTGCCCTGCCACGTCGCCCTATTCTTTGGCAGGACAGATGGCATACAGTTTTGGTCTATCCGCCCAACGAAGTGAAAAGAGTTGAAGTTAAAGTTGGATGAAGGTCACTGTTTGGTGACTCCTTATGCTTGACGTCATTCGCTTGGGAGACGATGGTGAGTGTGGCCAGTGTTTTCAGAGTCACCCACGGTACGAAGTGGAAATAAACCCACCAGCCAGAATTGGAACGATTGAACACCTACTAATGGCTCGTTGGTCTAGGGGTATGATTCTCGCTTAGGGTGCGAGAGGTCCCGGGTTCAAATCCCGGACGAGCCCAGGTATTGTTAACGCAGGTAATCACTTGCAGTCTACATCAGCAATATATAAAGCCTGTGGGAGCATGGATCCCTTCGCGCTCCGCTGCCGCAGGTGCGGCGAAGTTATGTGCACTGGACAACGTTTAAGCTGATCAAATACTAGCACGCGGATGTAAGGATATAGGCTAAAACATTGGGATTGATCGTAAAGTATGCTGGATAATGCTGCGAGCAAAATACCCGTTGCGTCAAAACGATGACAATGGGCAATGAGCAATGATTGATGAGCGATATTCGATAGGCACGCTTGGTTGTACTATGTACTAGGGGCATGTACGGAAGTCCAGCCACTGAAGCTCGTCGTGGTCGGTTCAGTATATTCGCGGCGTACGGTGGATCATCCTTTCCAGACAGTTCGACAAGAATTCCGCACACGAAATGGTTTAATGGATACCTTCCTGTTCACGACGTCCAGATGGCATCAGTTTGCCTGCGCCAGGCTTGCTGTTGTTCGGGTGCTGCGTTCAGATATATCCGCCGCCGAATTATAATGGGAGCCCTGCGATTTTGTGAATGGTTCAGTGTCTCTTCCATACACCTTTTATGCTACCATGCTCTAAGGTCTGCGGTGACATCAGAGGGCACCTACCCGCGCGACCGTCGCATGTCTGAATCCCATCATGTCGACATTTTCTGGTGACGGTGCGGGCTGCGAAGTTGGCAGCCTCTCATGTGCGATGGCTTACCTGTTCTGTGGGATGCCCCGGGTCGACAGACAGCAGCCAATGCATCAAAAGACCTGAGAATGAATGGCATGTGCCAGTGTGTGTTGCGGCCCAAGTATGTCTGAGTTTGCTTATCGTAAATAAACCGAGCAATAAGGAACTCTTTACCTCTTTGCTGTGTTATTCCTGGGTTTTCCGTTTCCGATTCAGAAGGGAGCGAAGGAATTGGACGCAACGGGTTGATGTGAAATGTACGATGTCATCTAAGATGTCAGGTTGGTCAGTAATCAGCAACTCACAAAATACAAATAACACTGTCACACCATGAAACTGGCTCACGTTGTCAAGGATAGGTGGAGGATGGGTTGGCTCACGATTCGGATGGTCCAAGAAGACAACTCGAAGAATGATGAACTGAAAATATATATTTGCGAGCCCGGGTCACTTGGCGCCAATTTGTAACAGAATCATTACTGTTTTCGTAATAGCTAAACTGGTGTAGACCTCGCTCGTGCTAGTCTTTCCTGTGAGTTAAAGAAATATAAATATTGTCAGCCTACAGCTTTTTTGGTGAGTAACTTACACTCACCAATACTCACATCACAATGTCCACTTACACAACCAAGAGCAGCCTTGCGTCTTCGAATCCAAATATCGTATGAGCATATCTGGTCACAAACGGTGCGCCTTATATACTACGTCCATCGGAAACGGGTCATGGTTACATGTTACGGAAATGATGGGACAATTCACCAATGAGAAACGAATACGACTTCATACGATGGTTGGCAAAGTCAATCAGAGTGTATTCGGTTGCGATCTCGGAACTATCTGATGCAACGAATGGCTGATGGGCAGGAAGTCGACTTTTTAAAGAAAGTATTGAATCGCATTGCGGATGCTATGCATAGTTAGGTTCTGGCGGAACAGACAGCATGTGATGAGTGATCTGTTTGTCACATACCTGGGCTTGAACGAAGGCGAGTCCAGTAGCGGCACATAACCCACCAGGCCCCGCGGCTGATGCAATCGCGCGCCACTCGACGGAGAGTGAGTTTCTTGGCCGGCTGGTTCAGCGTATGCACACTGCGGGAGACTGTGTGTAGCCAGTGGACGGCGGCTGGCATAGGGGCACAGATAAAATGGATTGTTTGACGACGAAAGTGGATTTATAAATCCACTTTCGGATGGATTTCGGTGGATTTTTTAATCCATAACCATAATCATGTATCAGCACGTCATCATCTCATATCTTCTGCGCTTAATCCTCTAAACATGGAAAGTGTCACTTATCCTGCCTCGAGATTGCGGGAGGCGGACCTGGTCTAATGATTGTCACGAGCCTCTTTCAAACATCAGGTTTTCAGTGGAATATTCCTTTGCGCTTACAGCTCCGGGAGAAACAGAAGGGCGAATAAATCCACATGCGCTTCTAATCGAGGAGTGGTAGGCGAGTGCCTTTGGTAACAATAGGGGCTCGTTCGGGAAGTGAACCCGGGACCTCTCGCACACTAAGCGAGAATCACACCTCTAGACCAACGAGCCAATATAAATCCCTGTACCGTCCCAATTCTAGAAAGCGTCCTTCCTTCAACATCGTACAGACCATGAGGCAGTACAAAAGATGAGGTAAGACACCGGTTTGGACGAGAAGTTCACAAACTTTGGGCGTAAGGTAGTGATAAGTTATAATCAAGCAGAAAAGGATGTAGTTGCATTTTTTGGCGACATGGGATATGAGCATATCTCAGAAAAGGGTGATGCGTGGGACCAAATAACTCACATCTGTTCCGAAATGGATCGACGTATACTTTGATTCACACTTCACACTTGAATTTGATTCACACAGCAGCACACTTCACTATTATCACTTCGTTAGTCGTTAGCCCAGAGCTGTCTGCCCTTCGCGCTGCCAAATTACAGGGGCGCGACAGTGCAAGGCGTGGCAGGAAAAGCAGCACATAAAGCACAGAGCAGGACAACGAGCAGGACAGCGCCGCCGACAGAGCGGACCGAAAAGCAGGACAGGACGTGACGAAACAGCATACAGCAGAGCGTAAGGACGAGACAGCACAAAACGTGGTACGTTAAGTACCAAAACAGGATATGACGATTAGACACTTAACGACAAAGCAAACGTCTGCCGGTGTGAGAAATTGCGACTATTTTGAAAGTTCTGACGACAAATCATTGTACGTACATAAATAGCACGCGAGTACCTTTTACAGCAAGACCAGGGCTCGTCCGGGATTTGAACCCGGGACCTCTCGCACCCGAAGCGAGAATCATACCCCTAGACCAACGAGCCGACCATCGTACCCCAAATGTCGCAATTCTGGGTCGGACAGTCCCTTCAAATTGTACAGGCAACAATGTCGGGTATGCAGTCCACACCCAGCACCATTACAAAATCTCACAGCAGAAGTTTATTTATGACGTCATTTGGAGGCCAAAAGCTTGGTTAAACGAAAACAGAGGTAGAAAACGAACAGACAGGACAAGACTGAAGGACACGACTGAGAACGCAATGTGAGCAACTTACGGAACAGAATCAAAGGTGTGCATGACAGACGACGCAGGACAGAGACCAGATGGCTTGGGAAAAGGACAGAGATCCAAGTGCCTGAGGATATGATCGGAAGAGAAAGGGCAGAGTACGATGCTGGCAAAAGAGCAGCGAACAGATAAAACAACGTCCCGTCTGTCCTGCCTGCCTTGCCATGCCCCGCTCTGCCCGGCACATCTGGTCCCATCACATCCCGGGCGGGACATGACCGGCCATGCCTTGCTCGGTCTTTTGCCCTTTTGCTGCTCTTATTTTCTGTGCTAACGATTCTTTCACATCAATGGTCAAAATTGATTTGAAGCTTGTACGTCAGCGCAATCCCAATTTTCAAGACCAAGCTCTGTTGCTAGGACTATGCTCCCTCACGACAGCCTGCAGCCAGCGCTGCACGCCGTAACCTCGTGAGATGATGGTGAATATGGGCAGTGTGCTCCAAGCCGTACACCGCACGATGTAGTGCCACGGCGTGGCCTAGAATTGGGACGCTACGAGTCGTTTTATCGGCTAGTTGGTCTAGGGGTATCATTACCGCTTTCAGGGAGAGAGGTCCCGGCGATTCTAGCTCACTGAACATGGGCCATACAGACTCTGTCAGCTTAATCCTTGTGGCTCCGCCGCCCAAACTATGTTGCCTTTCGCGCTCAACAATGCGAAACGTTAAAGATTGCTCGCTGGTGGTGAGCCCAGTCAGCCCAAAATGTCCGCTCACTTGGCCCCCAAACATTGGGCCACCCAGCGAAGAGGCCCCAAAGTTCTCAATAGTGTCGCGCAGAAGAGCGCATAACGTCTCATGAACACAGATGCGCCAATACGCCAAAAATCACCGAATGTCATTAGAAGGCTACCTTTCATGACAACATCTGGCCTCGCCCAGGATTTGAGCCCGCGACCTCTCGTACCCAAGTGAGTACCATACCCCTATATTAAATAGCAGCGGAAGCGCACAGTGACGTTCTAGATACGGACTGCGCCGTTACTGTCACATCATCCAATTCACAGTTCCGGGCTGACTGTCCGCACCCAGTACCGTCTCACCAGGTCACAGAGCAAGGCACGTCAACGCAATTTCGACGTTTACGGCGCAGGACTGCTCCCTTGGCTCTGCTTCTTGGCGCAAGGCTATAGCCAGCGCTTTAAGTGACGAGCTTGTGCGATGGTGGGCGTGGCCAGTGCACCGGCAGTCGTTACTGTATGATACGAAAGAAACGTTGTTGGTGCAGGCCCCCTTGTGGCTCCGGATTCAATCGCGGGGGAAAAGTCCCATCGACACTCGCATCTGCCTTTTCAACCGTGCCACTCCCGAGAACCGGCTAGCCCAAAAACTGCCTCGAGGCTGCTGCACTTGGCCACAGGTCGTACTGGGTACACCGGGCGCCGGCGGCCAGCGACGCACCGAGCAGCTGTGCGCTCAAAACCCCGTCCACCGGCACATGGTCCAGCGCGGCGCCACCAGACCACCGCCGATCGCCTCTGCGCGAGCACACGCACTGCGCAGGCACCGAGGCGCGCTGCCGCGCGGCGGTGTTAATCGTCCAGCCTCAAGGGCACGCGCCAGAATTGGGGCGTTTGAATTGGCGTGGACGGGCCGTTGACCTGAGGGTGTGATTCTCGCTTAAGGTGCGAGAGGTCACAGGTTCAAATCCCAGACTAGCCCGGTCATTGATGTCAAAGATACTCACATACTATTTCGAAGCGTGGAAGCACACATGGGTTTCCGTGCCACTCTGCACCGCGTCACTGTGGGTTGGGCCTAGGTAACGAGGCAAGAGTAAGTGAAGGGTACAAGATATGCGGCTGATTACATAAACACTTTTTGGCACCGCTTGCAGTCATAGGACATACCTCGGTTGACTGCATGGCCTAGCGTTCAAAGTTTGCGCTTTCAACCGAACATATTTTAGAACGACACCTTGTCACGCTTGGACTATTCGACGTACGCGGGTACATCTGACAGCAATAACCGCGCTCAACCGGGATTTGAAACCGGGACCTCTCGCACCCTAAGCGGGAATCATACCCCTAGACCCACAATCGGATGGATTAACCTGTAACGTCCCAGTTCTGCCGCGCCGTTATTTCCACATCGAATGGTGACGACTCCGGGTCTACTGGCCACACCCATCATCGTCCCATGAGATGATGGGGTGAAGCGCTGGCTGCTGACTGTCGTGAACGAGCAAACCCCTAGCATCCGAGCTTTGCTGTGGCCATTCGGGTTGTATTGACGTGCAAGCTTTGAATTATCTCCAGCGATGCATGAAGAGGAACCGCTGGGATCGAGTGCGTGTTTCTGCCGCGGAATTGCAGTTGTGCATATCTCAATTTCTCGTATTCGGCAAATTATGTTGTGCAATGTTCAGTGAGAGAAACCGATTCACTTTGCGCTTCGTCTTCCAATTTCAAAGGCTTCAATGATCGCTATAAAGAAGAACATCTGCTTGCTGCTTTTTGCTACTCACTGCTTCATCAGCCTTGACACACATTCACGACACTTATCCACTTGCAGCCGGCGAACTTCCTCCGGCTGGATGCGATGGGTTGCATGAATGCAGTAAGATGTTGAACGGGAAAACGTACACGAGCGACGCACAGAATTGCACATCATCTCCAAGTGCTGATTGGCACGGAAGTTGGCGTACGTACGCCATTATGTAACCAACCACGGATTCGAACTCAGGATCTCTCGCATTCAAAGCGACAGTCATACCCCTTGACCAACGGGCCGACATAGTCCAATCTATCCCAATTGCGGGCTTTGCTATTACGTCCAAATCTTACAAGCAACAGTTGCCGGTGCACATCTAATGCCGGTGCCGGTGCTGCACGTCAGCTACCGGTGCACTGGCCACATCTACTGTCGCAAGAGCCCGTGACGAGGAGCGCTGGCTGCAGACTGCGCCGGGGAGCGTAGCTCAGGCGCCGGGGAGCGTAGCTCAGGCGCCGGGGAGCGTAGCTCAGGCGCCGGGGGGCGTAGCTCAGGCGCCGGGGGGCGTAGCTCAGGCAACAGGGCTTGCCGTGACCGATGGACTTACGTTGAAAACCGCAAGACAATGTGTGAGACCAACTTTGAGCATTGTTTCTCCCCACTTGACTTCGTTAGACGAAGAGACCAGAGTTGTCCGTCATCTGTCCTGTCAAAGAACAGGGGGACGCCACAGAGCAAGATGCGGCGGGAATGAACCTGATGGAACAGGATAAATAAGAGCGTAGGGACAGGACAGCACAAGGAATGGCACCGGACGACTTACGGGATTGGACAAAGAAAAGACGGCATGCTGTTTGATTTCTCAAGATTTGCGATCTGCTGGTAAGGTGCTTTAAGCATGCAGTGGCTTTCATCATAAGCGAGGTTGATGTCATTCAAAAGCTACACACAATTGTTGATCTATCCATATCATTCTTAAAACGTGTTATTGAACTCACTTATTATAAATCCATACTCATTTTAAAAAAAATAAGCGCAAATTTCAGCGCTGGTCAACTAAAACCTAAATGATAAACGAAACAAAACAAAGTGTATTTGGCCTCACTTCCAATAGCAAAGTACGAAACGTGACATGACAAAGAGATACCTAACGAAGAGGCAATAATGCCGCCACTGCGAAAAACTATAGTTTTTTATGGCCGACAACACACCATGGTCCTAATGCAGGTAATCCGATGTCTGTAGCATTTCAGGTGTGATAGGCTAGCTTGGTTAGTTCACCGTTCAATAATGTTTGCGTGAAAAGGGCCGACGACGCTCAGAAAGTCCAAGACACCCGGATGTGTCTGTATGGACAGAGATAACCTGCAAGTACCTCCGACAGCAAGAGCTGGGCTCGTCCGGGATTTGAACCCGGGACCTCTCGCACCCGAAGCGAGAATCATACCCCTAGACCAACGAGCCGATAATAACATGCAACGTGGCCGTTTTCTGGGCTGCGTCGTTACTTTCAAATTGCACAGGAGAAGGTTTCTGGCGCCTTGTCCGCACCTAGCACCATTTCATAAGCGTACAATGTAAGGTCGTTAGTGATGTCATTTCGGGACCAAAAGTTTGGTAACCCGAATGCCGATGTAGAAAGAGGAATAAGACAGGGCGGGGCAGGAGGACACGACTGAGAACATATTGTGGAACAACGTACAGGGCAGAAGGAAAGTGTGTACACGGCAGAGGACAACGCAGGACAGAGGGCAGAGGACTCGGGGAAAAGGGCAGAGATCCAAGTGTAAGGACAGGATCGAGTAAGACATGGCAGAGTGCGAGGCTGGAAAAGAGCAAAGAACAGATAAAATATGATCTCGTCCGTGTTCCTGCCCAACCGTGCCCGTGTCCTACCACGCCCAGTCCCGTCTGGTTCCATCACGCCCCGGACGCGCCGTGACCGATCACGCCTTGTTCTATCTTTTGCACTTTTGCTGGTCCTGCCTCCTGTCCCAACGGTTCCTCAACATGCATCGCCATAAATAATTTAAAGCTTGCAAGTCCAGGAACCCAAATTACAAAGGCAAAGCTCGGTCACTAGGGCCATGCTCCATCACGGCAGTCTGTAGCCGGCGTTTTACGCCATAACCTTGTGAGACGGTTGAGGTTATGGCCAATGCGCTCGAAGCCGCACGCCGCACGATGCGGGTCACGGTGTGGCACAAAATTGGGACGTTTCACATTAATCCATCGGCTCGTTGGTCTAGGGGTATGATTCTCGCTTAGGGTGCGAGAGGTCCCAGGTTTAAATCCCGGACGAGCCCGCTTGTTGCTGTTAAAGGTACTCGTCCATTACTTCGATGCACAGAAACGCATGCGGACTTATACACCCTGCCGCACCTTTTCCCTGTGAGTTTGAAAGCATGCGCACTTTCTGCCCAATGCTTAAAAGCAATCTATTGCAGTTAACCAGACCAAGTCCGCCGGCTTACACATCAAGACCGGGGTTAAGAACACGGGGTACGTCTGAAGGGTTCAGTGCATACGATAGAAGTCAATATATTATATATGCTGCGAGATCCACTCAACCCACTGCGTCGAAACTCTTGTACACTTTTCATACGCCCGGACCAGTGCTGCTACTTTTTATTAGGAAAGCCTGCGCTCGCCCCGCCATAATTTTGAGGCCTACCTAGTCCAGCAGGGCAATTTCTTTAGAAAAAACCCGCACAGGTCCTCAACCATTCCTTTTATTCCTGGTAAATACTTCTCGTTTTACCATAACTTAAATCCTGCAGCTATGAGCGGTAGCAGCTTTAGAAGACTAATTATAGTGTCAGTTCAGTTATTCGAGATAAGCACTGATAAATCTCAGTTGTCATTCCTGGCACAAATGATTGTAAATAACCCCAGCATACTATTTGACCTAAAAGAAACAAGTATAAAAATATACCTACTTCTATTCCTTATTACACATTTTTAAAGCAACAGTTGTTAAACTTTTCACATCTCATTAACGCCATAGCCTGGAAGTTTGGCTCATTGCAAAAATGCTTCAAATTCCCAGAAGTGCCAAGTGAGCGAACATTTTGGGCTGGCTGGGCTCACCACCGGCGAGCGATCTTTAACGTTTAGCATTGTTGAGCGTGAAAGGCAACGTAGATTAAAAGATCGGGCGGCGGAGCCACAACAAGGAGTGTGCTAGGCTGACATGTCATGTCCCGCCCGAGAAGAGATGGGATGAGATGTGCCGGGCAGAGCAGGGCATGGGAAGGCAGGCGGTACAGACGGAATCCTGTTTTGTCTGTTCTCTGCTCTTTTACCAGCCTCGTACTCTGCCCTTTCTCTTCCGATCATATCCTCAGGCACTTGGATCTCTGTCCTTTTCCCAAGCCATCTGGTCTCTGTTCTGCGTCGTCTGTCATGCACACCTTTGATTCTGTTCCGTAAGTTGCTCACATTGCGTTCGCAGTCGTGTCCTTCAGTCTTGTCCTGCTGTTCGTTTTCTACCTCTGTTTTCGTTAAACCAGGCTTTTGGTCTCTAAATGACGTCACAAATAAACTTCTGCTGTGAGCTTTTGTAATGGTGCTGGGTGTGGACTGCGTACCCGACATTGTTGCCTGTACAATCTGAAGGGACTGTCCGACCCAGAATTGCGACATTTGAGGTACGATGGTCGGCTCGTTGGTCTAGGGGTATGATTCTCGCTTCGGGTGCGAAAGGTCTCGGGTTCAAATCCCAGACGAGCCCTGGTCTTGCTGTCAAAGGTACTCGCGTACTACCACGTATCTATGTACGTGCAGTAATTTGCCGTCAGAACTTTCAAAATAGCCGCAATTTCTCACACCTGCAGACTTTTGCTTTGTCGTTAGGTATCTATTCGTCAAATCCTGTTTTGGTACTTAACATACCACGTCGTGTGCTGTCTCGTCCTTACGCTGTGCTGCATGCTTTCCGTCACGTCCTGTCCTGTTCTCCGGTCTGCTCTGTCGGCGGCTCTGTCCTGCTCGTTGTCCTGCTCTGGGCTTTATGTGCTGCTTGTCCTGCCACACCTTGCACTGTCACGCCCTCTGTAATTTGCTCTTGCCCCTTATAATTTGAACCCGATCTTTTTACGTGCCAACCATGTCCAAATTCATTCCTTTGCCAACCCAAAACGCACCTAACGTGAGCAAAATACTGTCATTTTACATGCCAAGGTGCTTTCATGCATTCGTTTCGCGTGAGCAGTGTGCGAGAAAAACTACACCGATGTCTTGCATCGATTTTTCCAAGCTTCTTAAACAGCTGACAACGTCGACCAACCTTGCCCATATTCTTGGCTGCACCGAAGCCGACGCGTGTCCGCCGCAATCGCCCTTCGATGCTGCGGATTGCTGCGCCATTGTCCTGGCGGCTAAACGAAACGTGGGCGAAGCCACAAGACCTGGCATACATTCAGCAGGCATTGCTGCTTTATTTAGCTTCTATAGCCCGCAGATAAGCTCTGACGTACAGAAGATTGGTTTGCTGACAAGGTATTTTGGATTTGAATATGACGGACGCAAGTACTTTAATGCAAGGCGCTCCTTTCCATTACATCCAAGCGGGACCTGTCGAGTGGCGTTTGTTGTTCGAACATGACCCGACTACTGGTAATTCATGAGTGGTATTTAGCGTTACCTACCACTTCTTCTCCATAAGCTCAGACTGGATCGTCGTCATCGTCGTCGTCATCACTAGTGGCACTATCAGTAGTATCATAATAACCGTCGTCAGCATCATCACTGTCATAGTCGTTGTCATTGTCATCGCCACTGTCATCGTAATGGACTGCTCTTACTTCGCAAGAGATCCTGCCTATCTCGTGTCACCGGCAACTCCATGTTATTCTTGTGTATGGTTCAACTCAGGTTTGGCGCACCATGCGGTCACAGAATACGATTTCCATGTCATGATCAAATAAATCTACAACATTGAACGTTATGGAGGATTTGCCCATGTCCAACCAATTGAACTCAGCACACCAGAAGGATTCATCTCAAAACATCGGTCCGTTTTTAGTAGATACCTTTAACTCACAGCAGCAAAGCACAGAAGGGCCCAGGTATTCACATGCAGTTTAAGCATGGAGGAGAAAACCAAGTAACTTAGATGGCGATTGCCGGACTCGGCCGGGACATGAGCCTGGGATCTCCGCACCCAAAGCGGGAATCCTACCCTAGACCTACGATCCGATGGCTCATGATTTCATATCCCGAGTCCCGCCCGCATGGTTCCTTTCATATCCCGATTCCCGCCCGCGTGGTTCCTTTCATATCCCGATTCCCGCCCGCGTGGTCCCTTTCACAGCACACAGCTGGCGGCTCCGGGAGCACTAGCCGCATCCACCGCCGTCTCCCAATATACCCAGCACGTGAGACACTGGCTACAGAATGGCAACAGAAAGTGCGAGAGGCCCGGGAGTAAGAGCCCGGACGTGCCCGGTTGCTGCCATTCAACGTACTCAGTTTCCGCGTTAAGGCTTCTAACTGCACATGGGCCTCCGAACCTTGGACACCCCGGTCCTTTTAGTTTGGAGGTATCTGTACTGGTTGGACTGATGTTTGAAAGTGATGTGATCTGATTGATTTGATTGATAACGTGGCGTATTGGGTCAAACATCGGTGATGGCGGCTACTTCACCCAATTTTGCGCCAAAAGAATAGCTGAAACTACTTGCTAGACACAGGAAAAATACAGTTATCTATAAGCAATCACGATGTTGTTTTGTCTTCAGACAAAGTAATAAAAACTGCTCATCGTCATAATCATCACATGTCGGTCGCCATTGGGCTTTACTATGCCTCCAGCTGCTGAGGCTATATCGCGTCGCCAGCCTCTCACTTTATCAGAAAGGGCGGGCACCGCGGGGAATCGAACCCCGTATCTCTGGTTTCTCAAACATCCAGTGATTGACGTGGACGCGTCAACCACTACACCATCGCCTCCAACAAATATCATGTATTTTGGTGGTCTCTGGAGCACATTGCTTTTCAGGGCAAGCGTCAGAGGTACATGCAAATGCAACAGCATATGAAGAGTTAATCTTGTCATCTTTAATCAGATACCGTTATCACTAGATCATTATCCTCTGTGATTAATCGTTCAAACCTCATCACGTGTCCTGAAAAGGGAGTATCCCGCCTTTTTTGGGGTGCTCTTCACTTAGTGTTAGATCGAACGCGTACAATTTAGTCAGTAATATCAGTTTTCTCCAAATCCTTCTGAATAGCTCAGCATCTTAATTTGAAGTAGCCGACCCTGCGGGAAAAATCTCACTTGAATCCCTGCTCGCCACCATGAAAGTAATGCATTTAAATTCATTTCCTTTGCTATTTTGTGTTGCCTAGCAAATGCAAATATCAAAGGAAAGCAAACATCAATGTATGCGATTGCACGTAAAGAGTTCATCTCTAAAATCTTGCCGTATCCGTATCGGTAAGTATCGCTATCACCAGACCATAATCTTCTGCGGTTACTCCTTTAACCTTAGCACGTGTCCTCAATCCAGGGCTTTAAGCCTTAAGCTGGCGGACATGGTTTGTAAGTTGTCATGAGTCATTTTTAAACATCGGCCTATCAAGCGAATATGCCTTTGAATTCGCGAGTTAACAAGGCGTAGAAGAGCCTCGAAATCCGCATGGCCAATTGCACACCGCAATAGTGGGCGAGTGTCTTTCACAGCAATAAATGAACTCGTCCGGGATTTGAACCGTAAACATCTCGCACCCTAAACAAGAATTGTACCACTACACCAACGAACCAACGAAAACCGCAATAACCTCCTACTTCTGGGCCACGCTTTTGCTTCCACATCACCCGGTGGACGGCTCCGGGCCCACTGGCCACACCCGCCATCGTCTCATAACGTAATGGCGTAAAGCACTGCTTACAGGATGTCGTGAGGAAGCGTAGCCCTCGTAGGCGAGCTTAGCCGTGACCATTGGGGACGCACTGACGTGTAAGCCACGGAATATTTGCGATGATACATGTGGAGGAAAGGATATGGCAGAAGGCAGAACCATCAAAAGGGTAAAGGACAGAACAAGGCATGGCCAGTCATGTCCCGTCCTGAGCGGGAGGCGACGGGACGGGACGGGCAGGCAAGGCAGAAGGGATCCGGTTTCTATCTGTTGACTGCCCACTGCCTTTCGGTTAACCTCGTACTCCGTCCTTTCTCATCCGATCAGGTTCTCGGAACTTGGACCTCTGCCCTTTGCACACTGTGTTGATTTGGGTTCAAATGTGACCGAAACTGAAATTCCTAACATATTAAAAAATCGTATACTTCTGTGGTTTTCTGCCGCCGAATTGATCAGACCATGTGAAATCACCCTAATAACTCACATTTTTTTTTGTCAGATGACGCCTCCATTCTACCATAAATTAGCAAGATGTTTGGCCGTATATTCTTTGGAAATTAATATGAACAAGACCAAATACATCGACATCAAAACGATCGCCAGATCGTACTTTATTGATACATAGCAATGAAAGAGTTCCAAATGATATCTAAGGTGGTAATACTACTTGATTTTGGAACGCATGTATCGTACAAGAAATGGTATCAGAATTTTATGTATAAGAGGGCCAACCAAAAGGGGCTGTACCAATACCCACTTTTTACTGTGCTCGCAGTGCCCTCTAATATGTTGGTAGCAATTTCAAACATTGTTACGGCAGCAGAACAGGTCCGAAAAGACCAAAAGGGTTTTAGTAAGCCCACGGCCCGCCGGCCGGCCCGGCCACCGCGCGGCGCGGCGGCTGGCCGGTCGGGAAACCCTGTTTACCTGGGCTGACCACGGAAATGGGCTGACATTTGACATCTTTAGATGACATTTTACATCTGGGGAGGTTTAGTGCTTGATCAAGCATCAGGTGTAGTGCGTGGTCCAGCGCCAGCTAGTGGAGATGTTTCGAGAGACTGTAAGAGAAGGTGAGTGCATTGCTACATCTGAGTGAGAGTGACCGTTGTTCTCCCACCATCAAGTGCGTCTCTGACGGTCAAGAGGGCACATGGCTGCTTACCTTTGCAAAGGCTTGCCCCAAGTCATCTGCCCACTGTCCTTTCCTTTCGCCTGTCATGCACATACTTTCGTTCTGCCCTGTACGTTGTCCTACAACTGCGCTCTCGGTCTTGTCCTCCTGGTATATCCTGTCTCAGTCCTTTTTTATCGGTTTTAGGTTTACCGAGTTTTTGATCCCCAAATGACGACACATATAACCTTACGTTACATTATGAGCTTTTGAGATGGTGCTGTAGGCTATGTGCCCGAAACAGTCTCCTGTACAACTTGAAAGTAACGGTGCGGTCCAGAATTAGCACGTTCGGGAACGGTTTACCGGCTCGTTGGTCTAGGGTTATGATTCTCGCTTCGGGTGCGAGAGGTCACGGGCTCAAATCCCGGACGAGCCCGTTCTTGTTATTAGGGTTACTCTCATACGTCAAATAAGCTCTAGGGTGAGAAGAGCTGTGAGTTCGGAGGCATCTTGGAAGTTTTAAGCAGATTTGATGGCCAATGTTTGAAAGGTTGATACAGTGGTCTAGATACAGCGAAATTGGATATCTTAAAGAACATCTCAGCAACAATCATTTCCCCCTCAGTATCATACATTTATTCATTCGGAGGTTCTCCAACTCTGGGCATCTTTCCTCCTTCAGGCCCTTTGATGTTCCGGACTTTTAAGAATTTTTGAAACCTTTAAATTTGAGTTCATCAGCCTTCTTTCGAAATCCTATCCTTCTTTAGATTCTAGAATCATTTTGATCGCTTCCTTCTCAGTAATTTCCTTCTTCAACATGAGGGTATATTACCTAAATGCTGCCAACTGATTGTTGCATACGAATTTTGTTGTGCCTAGTATTGGGCATCCTACATGGGTTCCCCACTTCGGAGCTTTGACAGTGACATTCAGCAGCATTTGGGTAAATATATCCTGACGTGAAAATTCGTCAAAAGCCCTGACCCCTCTCCCATACAAGAACATAGCCCAGACTAAGACAGGGGAACCCAGAGTGTCCGGAGTGCCGGAGAGTCACTCAGGGGCACCCAGAGTGTCTAGAGTGCCGGAGAGTCACTCAGGGGCACCCGGAGTGTCCGGAGTGCCGGAGAGTCACTTA
Organism: Pollicipes pollicipes; assembly: GCF_011947565.3. Taxonomy (NCBI): domain Eukaryota; kingdom Metazoa; phylum Arthropoda; class Thecostraca; order Pollicipedomorpha; family Pollicipedidae; genus Pollicipes; species Pollicipes pollicipes. The sequence continues at coordinate 26,711,853 of NW_023596818.1, read as the reverse complement.
TAGGCACCCAGAGTGTCTAGAGTGCCGGAGAATCATTAAGGGGCATTCGGAGTGTCCGGAGTGCCGGAGAGTCACTCAGGGGCACCCGGAGTGTCCGTAGTGCCGGAGGGTCACTTAGGGGCACCCAGAGTGTCTGGAGTGCCGGAGAGTCACTCAGGGGCATCCGGAGTGTCCGGAGTGCCGGAGAGTCACTCAGAGGGCACCCAGAGTGTCTAGAGTGCCGGAGAGTCACTCAGGGGCGCCCGGAGTGTCTAGAGTGCCGGAGAGTCATTAAGGGGCATTCGGAGTGTCCGGAGTGCCGGAGAGTCACTCAGGGGCATCCGGAATACCTCTGGCTGTATCAGCAGCACCTCTCATCGCTACCGGCACGACTGCTCCGACGAGGTATGGTTCAAGAACAAACCTTGGCATTAACTCCATGGGCAAGATGATGTGAAACATTAGTGAGGAGGGTGGACTAAGCCGCACTTGCACACATCACAGTGTGTGATCAACTGCAATTACCATACTCCACGGTAGGGACGTGGAACCTCACCGAATCATGGCTCGAACGGGCTTCAAAGGACGACAGTGCCTTGAGTTAGCGGCGGCATCGACTGCATAGCAAAAACGACGAGAGTTGTCCATGATCCACGACTTCATTTCTGTGACACACCAGGGATCGTCAGCTAGGGTTAATAATGCGCACCTGTCACAAGGAAGCAAGCAGAGCAGCGCGATGTTTAGGATATAAAAAAGGATATATAGCAATCGTACGATCGACATTTGCTACCATCAGAGATGCGAGAAGTGTTTTTTCATAAAAGTCTTCCTGCCGCATGTAGCAAAATGCAACGGTTTTTGATGGCATTGCTAAATGCTGATGATGTCACTTGAGGGGCAGATATTCGTGGACAAAATGTTATTGCCATCCCTACTTTCGCGCGGCTTTCACGCAGCACCTGCGCAGCATTACATACAACCGCGTGGCGATAGTTGTGGGCTGGACGGCGGATAGGGGTAAAAGAGGAATGTGGATAATTTCAAAGCTACCATATGGTGTTTATTTGGTATGGTTGCTTGATGGATCCAGTTAAGGACAGCAAATACCATATAGGTGGTTTCGAAGAAGCAGGGGCTCATCTGTTAACATGCTCGAGTGCACCCGAGCAGGTTTACAGATTAGGCCTGTGATAAAAGCGCAGGGCGCTCCATTCAATTAAGAAATACCCGGGACACAATGTGTAGAACACCCGAACGATCGAGTGCACCCGAGCATGTTGTGAGATAGGGCCCCCGACAAGAGCGTAAGGCCCTCCATTCAAATAAGAAGTACCCATGACCCCCTCCGACCGAGCGTAACCACGCGGGTTAACAGATAGGTGCCCTGACAAGTGTGTGGGGCCCCCTCCAAATAGAAAGCTTCCAAGACGCAATGTAGAGGGCCCGCGAGCGATTGAGCTCGCCAAAGCAGGTTACCAAATGGGGCCCAGATAAGAACGCCCTCCATTCAAACAGAGATTACTCAAGACCCAATGCAGAGAGCCCCCAAACGATCGATTGTGCCCTAGCGAGTTATCAGATGCGGCCCTGGCAAGACCGCAGGGGCTTCCGTTCAAATAAGAAGTACCCAGGACCCAGTGTGGAGAGCCCCAAAAGATCGAGTGTACCTGAGCAGACTGTCAGATGGCCCCCGACAGAAGCGCAGGGCCTTACGTTCAAATACCAAAACCCAATGTGCAAGGCCCCGGAAATAATTTGGTGTACCCGAACAGGTTGAAGGACGGGGGGGGGGGGCACGACAGATGCGTGGAGCCCTGTTTTCAAATAGGAAGAACGGCAGACCCAATTTAGATGGCTCCCAACGACTGAGTGCTTTTAAGCTGGTTAACAGATGGGCCCCCGGCAGCGGCGTAAGGCCGGCATTCGTGACTTGCATGGCTTTGTGGCTTAGAACCGTGAGTCATGGCCTTGTACTTGCGAAACATAAGCATCAACCAGCATTTAAGGTCCAATGTTCTCAAAGAAACCTATGCGAGCCAGGTGCCAGGCCCAAAGTCTGCTAAAAAGCAGTGAGAACCAGGGCCCAGGGTTTTGTCTGATAAAAGCCAGAGGGAGCCAGGATCCAGCGTTTGGCTTTGTCGAAGAAGCAGTGAAACCAGGATCCAGGGTTTTTTTTGACGAAAGAACAACTGAGAACCAAGATCCAAGGCCTCGGCTTGTCAAAAAAGCACAGCAGAAAACAGGATCCAGGGTTTTGTTTTGTCCAACGGGCCAGTGGGAGCCAGGATACAAAGTTTTGTTTCGTCGAAGGAGCCAGTGGGAACCAGAAACCAGAGCTGGGAACCGGGCACATGTCCGGTCTTGGCATGTGATGTGGTGGTAAAGGTCAATTCCAACAGGATGACCTCAAATATCCACAATGTCATACGCTATTCGGCCAGGAGCATATCACCGACAGCCGCCAAGCCCCGCTAGTTTCACCTCTACAGCCTGTCGTCCTCAGCCCTTTCGTTTCATCGCCGCGGCCTCCTGTCTGGATACCCCGTCAGTTCGTTTCACGGAAGCAGCCTGCTGTCCGGGCGCCTCTTCCGTCCGTTTGGCCGCCACAGGCTGCTGTCCGGGCGCCCGTTCCGTCCGTTTGGCCGCTACAGGCTGATGTCCGGGCGCCTCTTCCATCCGTTTGGCCGCCACAAGCTGCTGTCCAGGCGCTCGTTCCGTCCGTTTGGCCGCCACAGGCCGCTGCCCGGGCGGCGCCCGCTCCGTCCGTCTCTGCGCCGTGTCCCGCTGCCCGTGCGGCCGTGCCGCCCGCCCCAGCGCCGCGTCCCGCCGCGCTGGCCTCCGCGCCGCCTCGCTAATCGGTCGACCGGCCCCTTTGAGACGGCCGGCCGGCGCCATTGTCGCGGCCGCCGCTCGGATATGGCTGTATCGAGTGGCCGGAAGCGGGCAATCGTCGGCGTCGACGCAGCGCCTCGTCGATCTCGACAGACTCCGGAGACGCGGCACGCGCCGGCCGGACGGACGGCGGACGCGCGCCGCCGACTGCGCGCCGCTGCGGTGCGCCGTCGTCGTGGTCGTCGTCGCGGTTGTCGTCGTTGACGACGGGCCCTGGAGACGGCTGGTGAGCTCAGCTGGCGAGGGTCTGGATGCCCGGTGCTTCCCCGGCGACTGGTTCTGATGCGGACAGCTGGCTCGGGGGCCGGCCACGGGGCGTGGTGAGGCCGCCGGCACGAGGGGTGCCGGAGGGTCGGCAGTGACTGGCCCGCCGGGACGGCTCGTGCCACGCATGGAAGGGGCACGCCGCCGCAGTGTGTTCTCGACGCGGTGAGGCTGGTGTGCCGGTGCATATGTGTGCACGACTGCTTGATTGCCGTGTGCAATAAATACAACATTTTATAGATTGTTGTCGGTACCATGTACAGAAAAGCAAAAATGCATGCAGGTAACTTATGGGAGTACCCATCGGTGACGAAAGGGGCATTTCGTATAATCCGGCATTTTCCCTCATAAAAATCCCGGTAATTCCAGCTCAGAAAATGCTTCAGAATAGTCGCTATCGGCCGCTGGTACCGCAGTGGGTATTCTCACATGTTCAGGTGATTCCTCTGGAATAACCACAGCCATTGTTCACTTTCTCTGCAAGTGGATGGACACAGCTGTTCTTTTGATGTTTTTTTCGAGGAGTAAAAACGCCTTGTGGCTGACGAAATGAAACACTCTGACTCTAAACCAGTGCTTGCATATAGGATAAAAATAGCCCATACACTGGAGGTGGTCAGTTGACCTAATCCCAACGTCTCAACAATATCCCATCCCAACGTCCGTAGCCCATTCAAAATTCGATTCAATGAAATATGAAAACTACTTACGTCTTAAACTGTGCAGAACCCGCCAACACGTCTATCTCAGTGACCCGGACCACCAAGATCACTCCGGGTTCTCCAGATCGCACCGGATCTCACCGGACATCTCCGGACCGCTTCAGACCGGTCAGGACCGCTGCGGATCTCTTCAGACCCTTTCGGACCTCTCGGACCTCGGCTCTCGCAGCCTCCATCCACCGCGCAAAAACCGCCATTTGCATCGATCGCCGACGGCAATCAATCGCCTTTCGCGGCGAGCGGCCGCCGCCCGGCTCGCGCTAAAAGCCAGCCCCGCGGCGCGCCGGCCGTGCGCCGCGGGGGCCGCGTGATTCCTGTAAAACATTTCTTTTCGGTGTCGCCAGTACAATGGCGGCGGCGGCGGTGGCTGACCCCCCACGGGCGCGGCGAGTAATGCGGCCCTCCCCGCCGCAACTGGTAGCCTCTTCCTTCCGGCTTCCGGCCGGGTGTCCGGCGTGCGCCGCTTCCGGCCGCGCGGATGACCTCCGCGCGGGGGCCGGGGAGGACGAGGACGGTGGGGATGTGGGGTGCGGCGCGGCGAGAGACCTGGGCTGTGTCGAAGCTCGCGCTGCTGAGCGCTGGGCTACGCTTTTGTCTGTGTAGAAGGTGCAGACTATTCGGCAGACGGGTTTCGGTTGGCTTTCGGTCCGTGATCGGCTGGCTTTCGGTCGTGATCGGTTGACTTTCGGTCCGTGATCGGCTGGCTCTCGGTCCGTGATCGGCTGGCTTTCGGTCCGTGATCGGTTGGCTGTCGGTCCGTCATCGGTTGGCCTTCGGTCCGTGATCGGTTGGCTTTCGGTCCGCGATCGGCTGGCTTTCGGTCCGTGATCGGATGACTTTCGGTCCATGATCGGCTGGCTTTCGGTCCGTGATCGGTCGACTTTCGGTCCGTGATCGGTTGGCTTTCGGTCCGTGATCGGCTGGCTGTCGGCCCGTGATCGGCTGACTTTCTGTCCGCGATCGGTTGACTTTCGGTCCGTGATCCAGTTGACTTTCGGTCCGTGATCGGTTGACTTTCGGTCCGTGATCAGTTGACTTTCAGTCCGTGATCGGCTGACTTTCGGTCCGTGATCGGCTGGCTTTCGGTCCGTGATCGGCTGGCTTTTCTCGTGAACGTGATCTAGACTCTTGCCTGATAAAGGACGGATCCCTTCAGGTCAAAGAAGCGGCGGGTTAGGGCAAATTCTTAACTGATTACAGGCAGTTTTCGCCATTGAAACTTGCTGGTACATAAATTTCCAAATTCATCGTAATATTTTCGAATTGTGAGCCCGGCTGCGCACTCACGAATGTTCGCATAGACTTCAGCTTTGCTTTGGGTTCCCTGCGGGCTTCACCTGACTTCGCTGAAGCCCCAGCTTCCCTGTAGGCTTCTTCTCAACTTGTGGTAAACGAAATGCTGATAAAAGTCGGTCTTACTGTCTGCATCTTACATCGAAGACCTTTAATCTGAACATAAATATAAATAATTTCTATGGAATTAAAACGTGCACTTCACATTCACGCTTAAGCCATCAATCTTCTTGCTTCTTTTTGCTGTAAATCGTTTAAACAACCCATGTAAATACATATGCAAATATTCGCTTAGCAAAAGTTATGAGATAGTCGCGCAGCAAAAGATAATGAGATAGTTGCATTTTGGTTCAGGAACACCTATGAAATGGTTTTGCTACCCGAAGTAGTCGATAATTGTCTTGCATCTTCATTGCGACAAACGCGTGAAGGAGGACGGAATGCAGCTATTCTTATAAAGGGTCTGGATCATATCAGTGAAATGCACCAACATGTTACGTTGTTAGCACGGACAGACAGGGTCGTGATTTATGACATGCTATGCATTGTTTTTGACCATTCTGAGGGGTCACGAAATCTAAACTGGACGTGGGTCTCCCGACCTGGGCAAATATTGATACATTCAGTCACAAGTCAAGATTCACACCTATTCCGAGACCTTGTTCAACTTTGTGACGCCTTGGGATTAGCTAAATAAGCCGTAATCCCTGAGCTCGGGAGCCGCAATAGCCGCTTGACATGCCGCCTTGATATGGACTGTTCGCAAGCTGGCAGTGACCGCATCTGTTTCCGAGAATCTGAGACACCTCACCGTCAGCCTCCTTCGCCGCAGCTGGCTGTAGGCTGCTGATCGGACGCGGCCCGTTGCATAACTCGCTTTGGTTGGCGGTCTTGCTGAGAGCACCAGATGCGAACCTCTTCAACAGAGAATCCATTACTGGCAGCTGCGGGCGACATGGGGGCATGTGAGGGGACTGCTGGGGACTGGGGACTGGGGACTGGGAACTGCTAGGGACTGGAGACTGGCGAGGGAACTGCTGGGGACTGGAGGCTGGCCAGGGGACCGCTGGGGACTGGGTACTGGCGAGGAGACTGCTGGGAACCGGCGAGGGGACTGCTGGGGACTGGGGACTGACGAAGGGGCTGTTGCATCCACGGAATAAACGGCGAGGGTAGGCATAACACCATATAGACAAACAAAGGCCCGTCACCATCCCCCCCCCAGCCCGCCACGCCCTCGGAGTACCGCAGGGCACGCTCATCGCCCGCTGATTTCATTCTATGATTTGAACTTTTGAGAGGCCGGACTGAATTCCTCGCCTCATGTATCTCCCTACGTGGATCTTGAATCTATCACCCGACAAAAGCCAGCTCAACGGATCATTTTCCCGGCCAATTTTAGCGTTTCGTGCAGTTCGCCTCACAGCCCCTCCGGGCCAGTTGCCAGTGAACCGCTCGCGATGCATTACATAAGCTTAGTTTCTGGGATGCGGGATCACATGTCTGACACACGGTAAACACGGTGTCTCCTAACCGAGCTACCCGGGCTACTGGTCTAGAGCGCTGCGCTGCGGGGCTTGCTTGCACGCCTCTCAGCGTGCTCGTGCCACTCGACGTTGTGCGTCAGCCGCGTCTTGGGTATCGGATAAGCCTCAAGCGGAAGCCATTGGCTGTCCTCATGCCCATGAAGATATCTTAACCAGCATGGCATCGCCGCTTCTTATAAGAATTGCGCTGACGGAAGGTTTATAACTCCGCCCGTGTCCAGAACTCCCTCAACATCACGCTTTCAGCCGCGCTGCGGTGCCGAACCACGCCGTATAAAAGCGTCATCTCGCTTATAGTGGGCTCGGGCCCGGGCGGTGATGGCACACAGGGCAGATAATGGGCGGAAAAGCCAGCGCAGTACCAGTCAGGACGACTTTGGCGCCAGGAGACGAGAGAGACAACGCCAGACTTCAACGTGATCATTGTGTAGATGGCACGGCAACAGAAGTGAATGCAGCCAGCCGCGTGCGGAAGCCTGGGTCGCATCAGCGTACTGGCGCCCTTCGTAGGGTTAAAGATGAGCGTTGAAGACTGAATAGCATTCGCCTAAAAAGCTAGAGCTGAACTTGCTTGGGGGACAAAATTGTTGTACGTGGCACGGCTTGGCTATTTTAGTAATTAAAGCCGATGATAGGGGCTATTTATAATTTTGGTGAATGTGATCAAGGTGTCCGCAAGTCATAGGTACATTCGGGATGCATCTTGGTCAAAAACATCTCATTAAACATATTCCTGGTTTCTGATTGATCCTAGGTTCCTGGCTCACAATGGCGTTTGTTGGGAACATAGCCTTGGGTCCTGGTTTCTCTTTTCTTAAACACCAGTTCCTGGTTCCTGGGCCAGATCGGTTGTTTTGCTGACACGAAACCGGAACCCCAAGCTCCCACGAGTCATTTTACAAACACCTGACACTGCTTCTCATTTACATCCGTTCTTACACAAATACCTGACTATAGTTAATCGTTCCCATTGTTTTCAAAAACCCCAGAGTCTGGTTTCTCCTTTTTATACCGTTTTCAAAAACAGCAATCCCTGCTTCCCACTGATTGTGTCGCAAAGCCAGAACCTGGCCCAGAGTCTCCCCTGATTCCTCGCAGACAGCAGATCATGGTTCCCAGTTCCCATGGGTTCATCCACAAATCAGCGGTTTCAAATATTTGGTTGGCTCATTCGTAATCACCAGCCCTGGTTACCGACTGACATGGTCAGGTATTGAACATATCTATCTGCGATATTTGGCTTCGGTGTTAGCGCCGTACTCGTGTAGCACAGGTGTAGCACAGATGTCGACCTGTCTGAAGAACATACGAAAATCGTTATTGGCTGGGAGTGCCCCCCCCCCCCTCCATCCCAGCGACGTAAAAAAACCGTACGTTACCAACAGAAAACGGAGGATCAAACCGCGGCACTCCATCTAAGAAGTAAAAGCAAACACAAAGAAGCAAACGTAGAGGTGGCGCAGATCCGACGGTATCAGTGCTGTGCAAAAGGCATGTAAAATCTTGTAAAAAGGCTTTAAGCAGTCATACGAAATTCAGCTCATGACAAACCACTAAAAGCACTCACACAAATAGTAGCACTCATCCAGTGCAAGGGCTATCAAGCGACACAGGCCAGATGGGCGATAGCTTGGTTAAATTTGCGCTGAGTCTTGAGCCGGATCTCCAAGGAACGCACTCCGGTAGGCAAAGCTTGTCGAGGGTGTTCTCAGGGATGTGGATGCGTTCTAGTGGATGTGGACTGGAATTCTTTAAGATGATTTTCCCTGCGATATCCCTTACTCTTGGGCAATATAAAACCAGTATATTTCATCACAGCCTAAGCTCAAGGCAGAATCTCGTAAATAACCTACAAGTACGATTTGGAATGTGTGATCTGAATGCTTTATTTGTATTACATGTGTTGCATTGGACTCAAAGTTTATATACTAAATTAACTGATGTGGCAACTGTTAAGCTATAAATTTATGCATGACTATCAGCATTTCGGATTTAAAAAATCTGTTATTCTCAAAATGTTGCTCTGTTTAAAGGCTACCCAGAGCTATATGACGGGTAAACATAACCTACTTCTTTGAGAGACATAGTTAAAACCAAACAAAAACCAATAAAAAAGCAAATCAGGAAGAATTCAAGTGCCACCTAGCAGATATACTGCTGCTTTGCCATTGAAGTACCTAATCCTACCAATTATTCCAATATCTCTCCTTAATGTGTTAGCAATGTGATTAACTTGAGGCAGAAATTTGAGAGATTTTGCAATAAACACGCCGAAGTAATGTTTAAGATTTGGCTTTTCAGCGTGTGAATTGTTATTTTGTACATCTAGTGGGAGATGAGAAGGAGCACTTTAAAACTGTAAACGTTTTTGAAACAATGAGGGAAGGGAGGTTGGCTTGTAACCCGGAAGTGGTTAGAAGTAGAAATGATCGATATTGATTTGGAGCTCTGCAATACCTTTATTCTTGAAAATAATCCTGGTCTCATCTGTATAGGAGAGGCACATAACGTTACCACTAAATTTAGGCAAGTTATTTATGGACATAACTGAAAGAATCGGACGCAATATTGATCTTTGGAGACACCCACTTTACGATTTGTACATTGATAACTTATTCCCAATTCTGACACATCACGTTTTGCCAGACAAATAAAAAGGAGTGATTAACGATTTAATGAAACTTACGTCAAGGCCATATTCATAACACTCACTGAGAAGAAGACTTGTCCTAAAAGTTTTCAATGTTTTTCGAAAACAGAGTTTGTAATATAGAACTGTAAGCTAGGGTCGTAGTGGAATGAGACAAAAAAGGAAAATATTGGCATGAATCATTGAAGATGACTAAGTGTACCACTTTTTATAAGTCATTACCAAATGCGTCATAAGGAAAAACCCACAATGGTTTGCGTGCCGAAGGGGAAGAAGAGTGCGAAAGATCGCATTGTCCTGGATATTGTAGTGGAGAAGGCATGCGAACACAGATAAGTGAAAAATGTTGTGCATGAGGGCTGATTTCAGGTAAGAACAGGTCAAAGTTGAAGTCCCTGGTGATATATGTTTATTTGTTAATTTTATCAGGCTGAATAAGGCACTGCTCCAGCCCTGAATTGAAGTGGTGTCTGTCATATTAAATGTTAAAACGGTCATGGCAGATATTGGATGACGGCCGACATGTACCTAACTTCAGCACCACGATTTGTGAATATGAGAGGAGCTTATATTTGTAGCTGAGGCACTCACGGTCCATGAGAGACATTACGCACTACGACTAAAGCGCTGTGGCATCTGATAAAGCATTTACGGTGCCCTCTTATCATGCTGAGAGCAACCAAAATGATAGATAGTGATTGCAATGTTGTCACTTTATTTGGTGAAATTAGTTTTGAACTCTGCATATGGGAGTTCATGCAACTGTTATACACGATTACAAATGTAAGAAGCTTTCCTGTTCCCCGGTGTGAAGCAAAAAGGGGATCTTGTAGGTACTAATATGCTCATGTTGCTACACTACTTCAACCAAAGCGATTTTGTCCCTTGAGGCGTGGTGGTATCGGTGACATATTGGCCAAAGTAATTGTGAAGGTGTTGGTAATAACATGAACCTTGTTTGTTTGGATTTTCACTGCAAAGCTGCAGTCGCAACAGGCAGCGTATTCTTCTAAGCATCTTAGCACACACTGGTTGATGCCAATTAGTTGCAAGATTTGTTTTCCGATGGAAATGAACGAGTGAACAAAGCATAAGTCACTCAAATGAACCAAATTTACCTGTTATATTTTTTTTAAAAATCCTTGATGTTGTAATAGATGGGCACGAATTTATTTCACAATTTTTCCCCGTAAGTTGGACTGAATCGGATTGGTGTGAGAGGTCTGGAAACGCGGATTGATGGCGCACCGGATCTGGACTAGCCGGATCGGATCCGGACTAGGGCGGACCGGATCGTGTCCCGAAAGTCTAATATGTGAAGCGCTTTTCTGTAGCATATTCCAAGCTCGGTCTCGGTTTTTGCCGCATCTCAGCTTCACACCTGGATCGTAGTTCATGCTGGTTCCCGCAGCCTGCCGTGCCGTGCCGTGGCTCCTGCTGAATCTCAGGAGCAGAACCGGACTAGCCTATGGATCTTTTTTTCTGTTTTTAGAGCCAGAAATCAGACCGGTCACTGGGAAGAAGTCTCGGGGACCAGTATATATCTGGAATCAGGCTACAACCTGCTATGATTGTTTCCCTACCTCCCCCGCCTGAGAACCCATCAGATGGTTTCCCAGATCCGGTCTCAAAAGCGATAGCGACCGCTGCTTTATAGAATGCTAGCGTTCCTCTTAGTTTGAGAATACTTTGTACGGTCAGCGCTTCGCACCTGGTACTTTCACATATACCATACGGCCGATTTTACGTCTCGTATTTCCTCTGGTTGCCGCGATGTGGCAGCGGTTCTAAAAACGCCCCAAAGCCAACGGACCAGCGGTGCGCGTTCGGGTGCGCGTGACCAGCCCCACGCATCGACTCGCGCTCTCGCCGATCCGACTGCACGGCTGTCAGCTTCCTCCTCCGTCAAACGGCGTCTGTCTCGTGGCGCTGCGATCCCGGGATGCCGAGATCACGGTCCGGTTTTGTCTCATGCTCTGAAGGTGTCCTGAAAATCAACGTTACCCATGTTTATCAAATGTAAGAGATAAAATTTTCGAGACATTGCGGTATTGCAGGAAAATCTGACTCGATCAAGCATGCCGCGTAAAGATACCACGTTACACCACGACACACTTGTAAAGAAAAGTCGTGATTCGTTGTACGTTACATGGTGGCACTATCAGCTGTTGTCAAGATATGAGCCAATCCAAATCGTGACTGGTCAGTCAGACAGACAGGAGATATATTTACGCCGGCTGACGTTGAGACAAGCGAAGACCAAAGCCTTCTTCGTCGCAGGTCCACTGTAGATCACGGGTTTTTTAAAAGTGGCATGGACGAATGTACACGTGCACAATATAAGGAACGCATTTGCATGATGCATGTCATGTTTTACCACCCGTTGGCTCCTTTCGCACTAAACCATAAACCACAGTTTTACTACCCACGTTTTGCAGTTGACGGCTGAGCATCTACTTCACCAGCAAGCACGGGCATGTTAACCACCAATGATGCTGAAAGTTGGTAATCAAGCCGAACCTTGGCATTGGTGATCGGAGCAAAGGTTCAAGGATCTCAGCACGGCAGGCGAATAAGGTAGATAACAGAACACTTCGAAAATCAAAATACTATACTCAAGGAAAACGGTTTGACCATGGCATGAGTGTCAAATGCCCAAATCATGACATGAACCACATGCTATCTGAAAAGTATTTTTGTCAACTTATGTCCCTGAAAATTGGCCCTGCCGTTTTCCTAATTTGCTACCCGCGACGTTCTGCCTGACTCGATAGTCTAACATGCATGCCCGGCCGTCTGCCAACCATGTGCAATTGCATAACGGCATCAAACGCTGACTATATCAGACTGATGACTCATGCGCCAATCCACGTCGGTCGGTGCGTGTCAGACGGCTCCCCGTCGTCGAGTGTTTCCTGTCCTCGCCGCTGAGTGCCGTCTCTGATCACCACAAAAAGAGGCCAACCGCCCGACGGCCGGGCAGCCCGGGCGGCTAACCAGAGGTCAAGTCGACCTCGGCCTTTACTGCCGGGCCCTCCAGATAACGCCGGCTAATTTATATCACGCGCGGCGGCGGGCTTCGTCGACGATCAGACGCACCATTTTTGGATGCTACCTTTGTGCCGGCCGGTGCGGAGATTATGTCCAATAAAGTTTAGTGCCGTTTTAGCGACTAAATTACGCCTTTGTTAATGGGCAAAAAGCCCGATGGCCCCTCCTTATATGGCGGTGCGGGATGAAAGCGGTCACGGCGTGATAAACTTGTTGCCCTTTGTTGGCCCAGTGTTAGACAAAATACCGGCTGGTATTGGAGAAATGTGGGGTCGTCTCGGCGCGTCATGTCGCCGTAAATCTCGGGGTGTCGCTGCTGCCCGACCGGTCAGGGGCGCACCGACCGTCTGGCTTGCGCTGTCAGTGAAGGACTGGGCGGTCGCCGGCTGGCGGCATCATCTGCCAGCTGCCAGGCGACGATAACGCGGCAGTGCGGAAGCGGATGCCGCCTAACGTGACGTGGAGGCGGCAGCGTCGTCTTGGATGAGGCAGCGCGCTGTCCTGTCTGAAGCTGTCCTGTGTGAGGCCGCGGAGCGCTGAGCGCACCGAGAGCGCAGCGCTGGGAGAGCACGTGACGCGTGAAAGCTCTCTGTTGCTCCGGCGCCACGCCATCAACACCGAACCACCTCTCCGGGTCGACAACGATCGGAACCACGAGCAATGCTGCTCCGTCCCCATTTTCCTTATTGCTCCGCCTTCGTGCAGCAACGACCTTGCTCTGTTGAACATGATAAGTTGATGGCATGGGGTTCGGTGCTTGGGTAGTCGTGTTTGCCGAAACACCCTGAGTTCTGTAACCACCCTCGACGCATCTCGTGCCAATTGGTATTCATGCACGACAGCAGAATTCCTCTTCTCATTTCTACGCCCCCATCCCCGTACTGGTTTGCCTTTCTGTCGTCAAACGTCGTGGTTTTCCAGGTAACGCTCGTCCCTGGCGACAGGAAAATATCGCAGGCAGGATCCGGGGCCGGCGACACGACCGTTACCACACCCGATAGTCCCAAGATAGCCGGAAACTTCTACAAAGAAAAATGACCTTTTCCCTCCTAAATTGAGGCATTAAACACCCGAGAGCTGTTCCCATTCAAGTCACTGGCCTGTTTCCTGCACGACTGCACTGAGATATTGCATATGTAAAGCTCCGTATTTGGCAGGGTATTTTGCTGTTCGTGCCTTTGTGCCTTCGTTGGCCATGGTCTCCAGAAGCGTGTCTTTGATTCCGGTTTTTACATTACGAGAGATTTTTGCGGTTGAATTTTGCACTTTTGCATTGCGTTTTTGTATTACACATTCTGGCGTTCACGGAAGGTGCACACAAAAAATATTGCACATGAAATCACTTGCGGCTAATGTCAGGGGGTTACCTACAAGGGAGAAACCAAACCCCAACGCAAGTTGCACTTAAATGACGACCTTCGTAATGCGAGGATGGATCTTTGTACCGTTACTTTGTACCTGTACTTTGTACCGGGACGACAGCGTTCGCGCCCTCCGCCCCCCCCCCCCCCCCCCCTCTTCACCGCTGAAAGCAGTGAGAGAAACGTTATTCCTGTAGTTTTTATTGAGAAACAGTCGGCCCTTCAAACATTTCTATGGAGAGTCGATTATGATATGCATAAAACATGCCGATAAATTGAAGGAATGTTATGTTGCTGAACGGACAAAAAATACCTTCATTTCGCGCTGAGCAGCAAAAGGCGCACTCTACCTATACCTAGTTGGTAGCCCATCTGCGGGGACTGTGACGGTGAAATAGACCGTCACAGGCAAGCGAGTGTTGATTTTTGGATGGATTAACTCTGCAAAAGCTCTCTCTCTCTCTCTCTCTCTCTCTCTCTCTCTCTCTCTCTCTCTCTCTCTCTCTCTCTCTCTCTCATCTCTCTCTCTCTCTCTCTCTCTCTCTCTCTCTCTCTCTCTGTTCCTCCCTCCCTCTCCTCTCTCTCTTTCTTTCA
>NW_023596818.1:26672940-26696497 GCF_011947565.3 Pollicipes pollicipes | reverse complement strand
AGAGAGCGAGAGAGAGAGAGAGAGAGAGAGAGAGAGAGAGAGGAGAGAGAGAGAGAGAGGGGAACAGAGAAAAGTAAAGAAAGAGCGTGGGGTTATCTATACTGAACAGAGATTATCGCTTCTGACTAGACCTAATTTATACTCCATTTACGTTGTTGAGTTACAACTACTTCAGTCCACTTGCCATTCGGGGACTTTCAACACACGTTTTAGCTGAGGTGAATGTTGCAACTGCGCTTTTGTTATGAACGATTTGTCCATATTTCGTTAACGTTATCCGTCTTAATCACAATCTCACGCACCATACGATAAACTGCGTGATTTAAACACATCAAAGTCAAATACCGCAGCGCCTGCAGTTTTGAAGTGTACTAGCTGGTCTTTGGTACAGGCCTAAGGTGACGCCTATAATATGGAAAAATTCCAAATGTCTCATTACTCGATGCCTCCTTATTGTATCCCACCGATGATACAAGTCAAAATCACGACAACGGGTCGGGTATGGCGATCCGTAGCATGGGTTGATATTGTTGACTTAAAATACAAATGTTTCTTCGGCTTTGGGTTTTCTTTAGCAAACCTTGTATCACACTTCTGATTAGTAGCGTGCGAGCGAAACCTAATCAGATATACGGACGGCCGTTTAAAAAACCATAGAAATTGTGCAGATGAATGTCGCGGACAGACGTTAGCCCACCGACTCCGTCCGCTCCTGTGATGTGGACCGCGCCGGTACATCACCTATCTCACATGTCTCTTCAGCACTTCGTACACGATTCAAGACCACCCAGCCGCTCCGGCCGCACCCCGGCCCACGCGACAGCCGGTGCCGTCAACCGGGGTGCGCCACCCCACGCCGCCTGCGCCATTGACGCCGCGTTTGCCACTGTGAAATGCGCCGCGGTCTGTAACGGCGCGGCGGTGACATTCCCGGCGTGTTCCTGCGCATTATCCGACCATGAAAACATGACTATCATAAAGCCGCGATCTGTCCGCGATCACCGCTGAAAAAGTCACCGCCCCCTTCGGTGGCCGCGACCGGTGCGGCCGTAAATCTCAATTGTCCTTGGGCGCGGCGGCGGCGGCGGCTGCGCTGTACAACATGGTGACAAATTGCGGCTCCGCCGGCCGGCCCCTGCGCCACCTTTGTCGCGCGCGCTGTATAACACGGGTGTTGGGTGGTGCCCGGTGTGAAAAATGATACGGCTCGGCGCGGCTAGGTGTCGGCCAAGTCACGTGATTTCCGTGGCGACGCGCCTGCGGTCGGAGGCGTGCTCAGCAAGACATGGCGGCGGAGCTGACGTGATCAGCTGCAATCAGTCTGCGACGGGTCTCTGCCTGGCACCTGGCACCTACAGACTGATTATAACGATATTTTAAAGCGTGCGCACGCTGTGCATCCACCATCACAGAGTACACCCATGTTTTCAGCCCCTGGGCGCGCTTCTGTTTGCGGGTGTTCGGCTGGCTGTCTGGAGTCACCGGGCGAACTTCCAGCGGTATCCGCGCATCACGCGAAGAGAAGGGAAGGCTAGGTCCCTCCCAGGTATACGGACCCCAAACCCTTTATCCAGCGCCCAAGACGCGACAGCGGGGTCGAAGCTACCCCCGCCGCGAAGCGAGGCTGCGTCTTAACAGAGGCCGACGACATTTGATTTACGTGTGCTGGCAACGGCATTTGATCTCCGCGAGGCTGGCTGCAGCATGCACAGAACGTGATGTTCTGCATGCATTGATACCAGTGGTCATTCAGAGAAGATAGCTAAAGACCCTTTCATTGGGATCGACAGGAGAGGCATACGCCTTCCCGTATCAAGCGTTGACTAAGCAGAGACCCCGGCAAGGTTCTGACGTTTTGCCAGAACAGCATTTCCCGCGGGAGAAAGTCGATACGGTTTACAAAGCGTGTTGTTAACATTTTTGACGTGCGCGCTTATCGGAATACGACACATTACTCTTTGTCGGGCACTGCTGTGCAAATTCGGGAACCTCATTCAGAGTCATCAATATTTGGCGGCTTACCCCATACAACCGGATGGTCAATATTTGAACAGTTCATGCGGTTTCCCATCCATCTTGAACAGCGCCGGATTTTCTGGCCAGCAATTTCTATCGGTTATTATGATCCCAGAATGCCGGGCGCAGCTGCCCATTTCCACGGCCCATTATGGGCATATCATTTATGGGCGGTGTATTCATCGGTTACCATGGCTGGATGTATTTGCATTAAAAGGAACGATCGCGCTCGGCCAATGACGAAGGTCGTTTGGGAGATGACTGCGATACCCCATTAATCGCCTGACGTCGGTCAGAGCAGGCCTGGCTACCGATGCACGGCAACTCCTGTGTCGCAGGAATGGTGGTGTTTAGAAAGGTAAGAGCATGAAACGTTAACTGCATAAGTATTGCTGAGATGGTCTCCAAGTACGAAAAGGTTGCGTTGTCCAGCCGTTATGTGATATAAGGGCTAGGTGAGTGATATTCCCACGCCGGCAACTCAGTAGCTTGCTAAACACGACGCTTGAGAAGGAGGCTACAACTGTTCGCCGGACAGAAGCCACGTCACCCCCGTGGAACCAGCGGCACCTCAAAGCCTCCTGCATCTCGAAAACCAAACAGTAAACATGTCACGGCGGAGGGGAAGACGTCACCGGATAGCTCGTATAGAACTGCATCAGATTAGCGGCGATAAACATAAGTCCCAGTGACCTTTCGTGGACCAAGCTAGGTCAACCGGGTGCGATCGTTAATTGTAGGCCTCTTGCCGGGGCAAAGCAGCGGGGTAGAGCCCTTGGCACAATGACCCATACACGCAGACAGAGCTGCGGCCGTGCGTGTGGCCTGCGACGTGTTAAATAAGAACATACGGGTCAGGCCCTGTGTGCATAAGGATTAAGCTTTGTATGAGAATCAAAACGTACAGTGTTGGGAAGCGATGTCAAACCGCATCCACCAACGGTTGATATCAGCCTGTGATGTGTGAAGCCACCTCCCGAATGGCAAAAAATAGTTGCAAAGCTATGTCTTCGTTTGACGTCGTTAGCGAAGCGTTTCCTGTTGTGCCTTGGTTGAGCTGAACTCTAGAGAATTACGTATACATGGAATTTAAAAGATGCAAAAAAGGCTATTGACATGCATACTCTACGACGGATGCATGCTACCGGGCTCCTGAAAGTGAAACCAGGCCACCATGGCTTCAGCTAAGGGGTGTTCACTTGTGATCCGTGAAATCCGTAGGGTATTCAAAATTTTCGCAAAATATGTGCTGCTGCCGATGACCCGGCTTGTAAATGAAATTAGCACCACAGATCCAAACCAAACCATAGCTCAGAAACCCCTCAGTGAGCTATGAGGCCGCTTCCATGAAATCATCGTCATGCCCGCACGCATTTCTCTTGCGGTTTCGACTCGAGGTTAAAGCCTGAAAAGGTACGCGCCTCTGGTAAGTACAGACACATTATTTGACGGAGCGGCGTTAATACCGTCTGGGTCGTGATCCAGTGCCACCGCAGCGTGACATCGGAAACACGGAGACCTGCCACACATCAGTGCTGCAGACCGCCCAGGAGCCAGCCGGGCGCGGTTTACACGGAGTAGCACTCGGCTCGGCATGCTGGCCAGTCACACCAGACAGCAGCATCTGTCACTGGAACGCTTCTGCAGCCGCGGCGTGATGCTAATCCGGCCGTTTGCCGCACCTCGCCGACGGCGCCTGGCCGCCGAGCCCACCGGCGACGCTTCGTCCCGCTCTTCCGGCGCGCTTTAAGCCGATCAATTATAATCCAATTAATATATTCGGCGGTGGCGAACGCGGCGGTCGTCGCCGCGCCGTCAGCCCTCCCCCCGAGGGGTGGGGGTCGCCCCCGGCGTCACCTGCTCATTCTTTGTGCCGCCGCCGGCAGCCGGCGCGCGCGAATTGTGGCGCGGCCTCAAAGGTGCGCCAGCCGCGTTGCGCCGCGCCGCCCGACGCAGGGCCGCCCGCCATGTTTTCGGCGATCGGGCCGCTTGGTGACGATGCCCGAAGACCAGTTTTGGCCGTCGCTGTGCATCTGTGCTGCTGGTTTGGCGGCGTGTTCACGAGGCTTGAGGTCGGGTGTTGAGCTGACATATCCGCTTCGAGGTAGTGTTCTGGTCTTTTTTAACGCGGTGACGCGGTAATTTAATGGATAAAGTCATGGTCGAACTCGTGAAACCGTTTTCCCCGATCAACTGCACATATAAAGCGGAGCTGTATTTGATTAGCTGCCTTCGCAGTGTTCTGTGGGCTGCTGGCTAGATGACAAGTCGACCGAAGCCAGCCAGTGACCTGTGACATTGCGCAGCCGTCGCAGCCTCCACGCCCCATCAACGCCTCCCGCCACAGCTTCGTAACACAGCGCTGTCGCTGTCTCCTGTCCTCATGAGGTCTCATCACCTTGGGCTGACGAAGCCTTCTCTCCTGCATGAGTGCAGCATGCCGGCCGGCCACTGCCTCTGCTGCTGTCTCTGCCGCTGTCTCTGCCGCTGCTTCTGCCGCTGCCTCTCCCGCTGCTCCAACCCTTCACCTCAGCCGGGCCGCCCCACCGCCGTCCTACCGGCACCATCTGGTGACGCCTCTCGGCTGCCGGCGGCGGTGCCGCTCCCTCGGGGGGCGATCGATCTAGGGACCGGTCCATGGGGCGCGCCGGCGGTGGCAGTCCGCTGAACGGCGCAGGACGGGGTGACGAGCCGGAGCGAGTGTCGCGCGCACGCTGGGGAGGGCGTCGATCGAGGCGCGCTGCGTCGACGTCGGGGTGGAACAGGCGTGGGGCTGGGAGTGGTCCATGAGGAGCGTCGCAGGTCGCGGTGGGAGGGGTCGCGGCGGCGGGCTAAGGGGACACCTGGGAACTGCGTCGCCCCTCCGCGGATGTCACACATCACGGCGCTCCCATGAGCAAGCTCGCGACAGCATTACGCGACCCACGGGACGAGCGTCACTGAACTTTTGCATCCTGAGAACCTCCCGCGGCCGGGTCGTGCCGTTCTCTGGGAGAGGTCATCGGTGATCATGGATAAAAATGTCAATAGCACAGTTCAGCTGAGCTGACGCAGCTGGCGCCAGCAGACGGTCGGGCGCTTGACCCAGCACGGCGGACCGGGAGCAGGTCCGACAATCAGGGGCGACCCACCCGGCCCCGGCTCTCACGCCGGCGGGCAAATGGCCCGAGTCGACCCCGATTACTCGTCTCCCATACGCGGATCGGCCAGCGCCGCCGCCCGCTCTCGACCACCCCTTCCGATCCAATTTTCCCAGAGAAAACAGACCATTACGGCGCCGGCGCAGGGTCCGCCGCTAATTTCCCCAATAATAACAGGGGCCCGCGCGCGCGGGGGGCGCCCCCTAATTGAGAGGCTCGTCATCGGCGCGTCTTTAACAGCTCGGAACACCGCTAATGCATCATCCGGCCGCCGCCCCCCGGGACGGTTGCGTCCGACTAACTTAATGTAAATCCCATATAGCGCGGCCGGCCCGAGGGACGGCCGGCGGTGATTTCGGGCGCTATTAGGCGAGAGCTGTTGCATATGTCGCCGGCCGCAGGGGAAGAGGCTGCTAAAAAGCCGGCCGCGACTCCAGGGAGAACGCGGCGCCGGCGACTGTCAGAGGGGAAGGGAGAGAGGAGTGGAAACGGGGAGGAAGGCCGCAGAGGCGGCGGCGGAGGAAATGCAGCGGCGACCTGATTATCGCGCTGCGGTGCCAGCGGTTAATGAGATGCCAGGTCACCCGTCACGCGTGTGTTCTCTCTCGAGAGCGTCTCCTATCTCAACAATGTGCGTCGTGTGACCGGTTCTAAGCGCATCGCTTCCCTCGGGCGGCGGAGCGGCCCGTGGCGTGATAGCGGGTGCGGGGGACGGGCTCCGGCAGCGGTGCCGTCCAGAGCCATCCATCACGTGCCGCCTCGCCCGGCCCCCTGAGGCCGCCAATGCTCGCGATCATATTTCATTGCTTCGCGGAACGCTCGCAGGCGGCGACAATGCCGCTCGCCAGTGAAAAATGTCACTGAGCCGGTGTAATTGAGATCTTTGAGGCGCGATCTGATCTGTCTTGACCGCACAGTTTCGTCATTGTCACACGTTTGTCTCCGGTTGCTGATTAATTAACAATGGATGGTACTGTGGCGGCTTTGCCACCCTTACGCCCAAAGTTTTTCTGAGATAAGCACGAAAGACCAGTACCTTTCATCTTTTCAACTTGTACTAAGCGAGCGTCCAGTTATTGTCTGGGGTGATATTTGGATATTGTCTGGTGACATTGAAGCTCTGACAGTCAAAAAGAAAGCCGGCGCGCAAGATAAAACGACACAGAGTGGCGTTTAGTAAAGTAGGATTTCACATCTGTTAGCTGAGCTACTTCTCGGCACTTTGTAACGCCATTTCAGAAGCAGGCCATGATTAATGGCAACCATGTCTCGCATTTCTGTGTTTTCATCTCAACTCTGGCGGCCCTACTTCAAAGTTCAGCGCCAAAGCTGGTGATCATTAAAAGAGCATATGGGAAGCGTATTCAGTGTTCACATGTGCACGAATTGGCAATCACTTGCGAATTTGTAAAGGAGGCAGCCAGCAGCACGTGACATCCCTGTAAGCCAGAATGTGCGATATCTCAGGCGGTGACCAAGTGACATGGCTGAGCTTTAGGATATGCGTAAGAATGGGCAGGGCTTTGGAGGTCGGAGCCAGCATCGAATCCTGGTGAAGGCCAATTTTTGATCACCGCGTCAATAGTTACATATATATATATATATATATATATATATATATATATATATATACTCGTTGTAAGGCACAAACAAATTCAGCATTTATTACGCTCTTGGTTGTTTGTTCACGACTTCGTATGGCACTTTGTCGTTTTCCTTGTGCATCGATTAAGAATATTGCCAAAAAACATATATTTTTCAATATTTCGATCAGCTCTATGATCATTTAAGACAATAATTACAGTTAAAGCATGCCGCCAAACACACCGCATATATACAAAAGTTCGGTTTTATCGTTCCAATGAGAAAAGGACAATGACAATCAAAGGTGACAGCGATGAAATATTCGCAATAATTGTCTTTAAACGGTCTAACCGATCACAACATCGGAAAATAGAGGAACTTTGGAAGCATTCTGATATCGGCCCACCGAAAACGATGAGCGCACAACACGAAGCTTTGCACAAAGACCAAGGCCACAAACGCTGAATTTGCTGTGGCATACAGCTACCAACATGTAAGGCAAAGCGCTCCCGAAGTACTCCAACATACATGACGCGTTGTGCCAACACAGTCGCGGGTCGGCACTTATCACACCGGTCCGAAAAACGCTCGATTCTGCCTAATCACTGCGCTCCCCGCCGCACGTCCACGTGGCATAAATCACGCCGGGTCTGCCCTGATCAATCTTGCTTAACATTCGCCGGCACTTTATTTTTCTATTACCATTCAGCATCCCCTGAGAAGAGGGTGCGGCCGGGGAGATGGGGTCGGCCTCCGATGAATGGACGGGCGCGAGGCGTCGGCAGGGGCAGAGGCGGAGTCAGCGCTGCGTGTGGAGGAGGCAGAGGTCGGCCAGGCTGACGGGCGCGAGGCGTCGGCAGGGGCAGTGGCGGAGTCAGCGGTGCGTGTGGGGGAGGCAGAGGTCGGCGAGGCTGACGGGCGGGCGGAGTCGGCAGGAGCAGTGGCGGAGTCAGCGGTGTGTGTGGAGGAGGCAGAGGTCGACCAGGCTGACGGGCGGGCGGAGTCGGCAGGAGCAGTGGCGGAGTCAGCGCTGTGTGTGGAGGAGGCAGATTTTGACGAGGACTTGGCTGACGGGTGGATTGGCCGAGAGTAGCAGTGGTACACGAGGGGAGGAGAGGTTACAGGTGTACGCGAAGGGAGGAGAGGTCAACTTCACACAAGCACATTGCTCCCCTATGCTCGAATGGTAATTTCCAGACTTTTTTAACCGAGACTAACACATAGAAAAGCTTGTCCCAGCATAGGCTAATTGGCTAATTGGCGTGGGCTAATTGGTGTAATGATGCGACAGAAGCAGAGGCTGGGTCAGCTGTGACGTGCAGGTATGGTGGATGAGGGACTGAGTACTTGCTGCTGAGCTGATGAATACTCGCCTGATAAACAGAGGCAGAGTCAATACGTATCTTGTCTGACCTTCCTCCTCTGCCTGCATGTTTCATTACAATCACTGTCGGAACTAACCGTGCAAGAGAGCAGAAACCAAGTCAGTTGTCGTCATGGCCATGGAGCTTCCTGTTCTTGGCAGATGGCAATCTGTTTCACAGCGAGGACTCAATATCAAGGCAACACAACTATCTGTTAGCTCCCTTGCTATTTGCTGATAATTGCGGATACAGCAGACTAGCCAAGGACTCCATCAATACACCTTCAAAATGCCAGAGAAATGTCTCTGGCATTTCGTCCTTGTGACCGGTTCAGGCCCACCACTGGCCGTGGGATCCTCTTTGTCTCCGCTGGGATGGGCCGTGCCCTGTCTCCAAAAGGCGACGATAATGGAGCGACAGCGCCTTGTTTGCTTATCCGGAGGTCCTGTACCGATAAGCGACACGACCCGACAGTGGTCGGGGCCGGCGTGTGACTGCTGTCTGGGTGGTCAGCGTCAGGATTAAGCTGTGCTCGGCCGATGGGCAGAAACAGCGGGCGACTCTGGGTTTGACATATGTTCTTCTGAGGTGGGTGCGTCTCATTGTTCATTTTTGACTTGCCCGTGTACCATAATACCTTTTTACGAAGCAAAAATCGCACGAATTACAAGTCCATTGCAAGCACAACAGTGTCTTCTTGGAAGGCATCGTACAATATGGCGGATAGACTCCCACAGTGAGTAAATGCGAAAATCTTATTAGCAGAACTTAGGGAAGAGCTGCTATGCAGGAAACACGGAACACACCGCTAGAACCATCGGGAAACCAATTCCTCTGCAATCAGCTTCAAACTCCACCTCTTTTGTTGGGCCCCAGTTTTGTCGGGTCTCTCGCTCTAGCCGAGCCGGAGCTCCCGGCGTCCCGCCCGAGCGCAGCGCCCGGCTACCACTGCGAGCTTAAATCCAGTGGTGAGACGGGAGGTGACTGTGGATCACCGGGCGCACGCACCGAAGGGGAGGGGCGCACCCCCTCCCCGACCGCCGCGCCGCCCTCGTAAAAAGCCCGCTACAAGAAAAAGCAATTAGAGATAAAAAAAAATGACGCCGGCCAACGAGATGAATAACAAGTGAATAAAGAATGATGCACCTCATGGGGACCGGGCCGCGGCGTCCCAACCAGCGATTGTATCCGAGCTGAAGTCTGATCGGACACTGAGATGCGGTGACGTCCGGGGACCGGATCGCTGCCGCGGCGTGAGGCGACGGCGGCGGTCCTGTCAGCGCGCGCTGTCGCAACACCCGCCGGCGGCCGTCATGTGCGGCTGCAGGTGCCGATGATCCCATCAGCGCTCGCAGCAGGACTTTGCAATGTTTACACCTGCAAACGCGCATCGCCGTCAAATCGCGGCGATTTTTGGGCGAGCGGGGCAGGTGACAATGTCCGAGAGCCACTCATTAGCCCATATCGCCGATCTGTGGTCCGGTACAACTGGCTGCGGTGGCGCGTCGCTGTCCGGCCGGCAAATTCAGCCTTGGTCCGCACGGCCACGCGCTAGCTCCCACGCACTCTCGCCCGGTGCACACAGGCATTCGCACCGGCGACACTGCCAGTGACGTCACCGCGGATCTGGCGGCCCTAATGGAATCGACTCGGACGCGGAGAATGCTGATGAGAGGCGACGTTCGCGTCACCCCCGCCAGGCGACGCCACGGTTCCGCGCCGGCGACAGCGCGGCGCTTCTGGCGCGGTGGTAAAAAGTGCGGCGGTGACATTCCCGACGCACTGTCCGCCGCCGGAAGCCGCTGGCAAAAACGACGCGGCAATTAATGCCGCGTCTCGAGGCATCGCGACTTAATCGTGTCCCGACTGAGCTCGACGCCCCGACCGACTCACCGGCGACATTCGGAAAAGAACTTCGTCAACATCCGTTTCTGAGCGCTCATCGGCCGCCTGGCGGCCGCAAGGAAAACTGTCTGCATCTCCGCCGGCGGTCCATCCATACCCAGCCTGCAACTTCGGCCACCCTGCACCTATGAGCCGGGGGGGGGGGGGAGTGGGGAGGGGGTAGAGCTGGACCTAGGAGCGCTGCGTCACGCCGGGAGTGAGTGATCCGCGCCCGCCGCCCCGTTTGAACACCGTGTAAATGCCCGCTCTACATTAGTGTGTCGGCGCCTGTCAATGTTTGCGCCGGGCACACGGCGCGAGAGACGCTGGGTTAAGGCTGCCGAGGTGGCGTAGAGGCCGTGAGCCCGGCACGGGCACAGCGGCCAGCGCCAGCGGAGATGTCTGACAGAGCGGAGATGCCTGGCAGCTGGCGGCCAGCGCCAGCGGAGATGTCCAGCAGCTGACGGCCAGCGCTAGCGGAGATGTCAGTACACTAGCGGCCGCCAGCGGAGGTGTCAGTCAGCCGGCGGCCAGCGCCAGCGGAGATGTCTGGCAGCTGGCGGCCAGCGCCAGCGGAGGTGTCAGTCAGCCGGCGGCCAGCGCCAGCGGAGGTGTCAGTCAGCCGGCGGCCGGCGCCAGCGGAGATGTCCGGCAGCTGGGGGCCGGCGCCAGCGGAGATGTCTGGCAGCTGGCTGCCAGCGCCAGCGGAGATGTCAGTCCACTAGCGGCCGCCAGCGGAGGTGTCAGTCAGCCGGCGGCCAGCGCCAGCGGAGATGTCCGGCAGCTGGCAGCCAGCGCCAGCGGAGATGTATGACAGCTGGCGGCCAGCGCCAGCGGAGGTGTCCGGCAGCTGGCGGCCAGAACGAACGGAGAGGTCTGACAGCTGGCGGCCGGCGCCAGCGGAGATGTCCGTCAGCTGGCGGCCAGCGGAGATGTTCGTCAGCTGGCGGCTAACACCAGCGGAGATGACTTTTAGTGAACTATCAGATGCTGTCGCGCTGTAATCGGTGTCCGTTTAGGGGAAGGTCACCTGAACGGGTAATATTGGAGAAATAGTCCATTTCGAGGTCGATTAAGGCATCCAGAAATCATGCAGAATGTATGCAAAAAGTAAAAAACAATGGGTTACGAAGTTCTGAGACCAGGATGTTAGACAAGTGAATGGGCCACCAACTGGTGCCTAACCGTTCTGAACCGCGACGAAATGTCTTAATAATCTCACTGACAGCGTTGCTTCTTATTACGAACAGTGTCTCTTTACGAGATCTTAATTTTGCGAGACCAAGATCTCGATCTCGCAGATGCTCTAATGGCGCTTTCTTTCCATTCGTGCAGCTGCGAGCAGAGGACAACACACTCTTTTGAATTCTGGAAACACCGGTTCAGTGCCGGCTTTGATCGATCCGGCCGTTGAAGCAATCCATCTAATCCATCCCGAAAAGCGCGAATCAATCCATCCCGAACAGCTCGCGTCTGTTATCCGATCTACGACACCTTTCTTTGAAGAGGTTTAGCACGACGGCCGGCTAGGTGTGAAAGCCTGACAGACATGGACAGATGGTCCCACGCGGTGAAAGACTAGCCTGCAACTGATTGATCGGTCTGCGACGGCCACTTCCGCCGAACGGAGCAAAAACGCGCTGTAAATCCATCCTCACTTGGCACCGGTGCGATGTTCTGTAGTGGCACTATCATCCGAAATCCGACTGAAACGAACCAGACACACAACTGCACGCCATCGACAGCGATCTGTACTTAGCATTGCAGCTCGGTGACAAGGCCCTTCTGTCTGGAGTCACCCGAAACTAATAACGCATCAGATCTGCTCCTGTGTCGCCGCCAGTGCCGTAGTGTATCCACATCGCACGTCGCTTAGGGGCGTGACGCTGCGAGCGTGCTTCGCCGCATCAGCTCCAACGATGTTGACAGTGGAAGACACCATCGGACGGCTTCGGTGGCGGACAGCAGCGTCGTTTTCAAAACAAGAATATGTCCGTGAAATAATGGATAGCCTTTAGGAATGCGGTTCTTGCGGCCGCTGTGGGCAAGGCAGGAATGGCACTAGATAAGCTCGGTGTGCTGATATTCTGGCTCGTAAGCAGCCATTCTCAATAAACCATTAGTTCAATCCTCGGCGTCCTTGGATTCTCGTACTCAATGTGTGCTCTAGCATCTAAGAATGTGTGGAACCGGCCAAGACATTGCAATGCAAGAGAACACTAGCAGAGGCTCCGCAACAGCCTGCCACTGAGCTGGGCATCCAACTGGGCCCTTTTGAACCCAGCTGACGGACGAGTCGAACAGCAGGCCTTCACCCACCTGTGCACCTTCCAACTCGTATAGGTAATGGTCCATTGCGAAGCACGTACCGAGCTGCTGTGGAGGCGGTCCCAACATCATAGGGAAGAAGGTCGGCTGCGGAGCTGGAGACCCAGTTGGGCTCGTCTGACCTCGGGCGGGCGAGCGTGTGTTGAACAGTTGCCTACACCCTCGGCACACCTGTCAGCCTGCTCAGGTAACGTTCCACAACAAATGGTTCGTCGAATCGCCGTGTAAACGCATGACTAAGGGGCACGGAAACCCGTCTGCTCTCATGTTTGGGTGGGAATGTTTGTTAATACGGGTAGCCGTTGATGCAAACATGCGAAAGGGGCAATAAAACGAATGTCGACGAAACCCTCACATCCTGTGATGGAAAGCTTGAGGGACAGCTATACTGCAAAATCGTGTGTCATTCGTTAGCCAAAGCACAATGAACATTCTTAAAAGCAAAAGTTTTAGTTGCTTTGGTTAGAATATAAAGAAGCCCATGTCGGTGAGAATGTACTGACTTCGAACATAAGTGTCACTAGCGGCACACTAGATTTCTGAAAAGAATATAGTGCGGAAAGCACACTTTATTTTACACCGTTTCTCTTTTCTAACTGCATTTGTCGCAAGCCGATTTGCCAGGGTAATACGCATTTCAGAGCCCGACTCGACGACTACTAAATGTGATCAACGGATAACGTTTGTTACTTGCCGTGACCTTTGGGCTTCTTCATATTCTAACCAAAGCAACTAAAATTTTTGCTTTTAGGGATGCCCAATTTGCTTTGGTTATGCGCTCCAGGTCGCCGTTCACGCTGGTGGTAAGCCGTCGAGATCATCATTGGGATCAATCCGTCATCAATGACGACGATCGAAAAACGGTGACACAGTCGTCAGTTCACATGACACCTTTTCCACACGCGTAGAGAACTTTGACACCTTTTCCACACGTGTTGAGAGCTTTGACACCTTTGACACCTCACATGTCACCTTTTCCACACGCGTTCGAGCGCACAGAGAGCTCGCGCCCCAGCACCGCCAGCTGATATCACGCCAATCATTGGCGGATCGCCGCCGAATTAATTCCATTCACGCTACGCCGCCGTCACAATATGACACGGTTCGTCTGGCAGCACGCCCTTCACGTACATATGTTACGGCACCGAGAAATATTAAAAACGCGGCGCGAGCCCACCTGACAGCGCGGCCTTATTGTGCCGCGTGATGCCGTGTCATTGGCACAAAGCCAAGCCGGGGGTACGGCTGGGGAGAGGGGCCCCGGGCTCTCTGTCGGTGATGGTCCCTCCCCCTGCCTCCCCTTCCCGCCGACGTCGCGCTTCGAGAAGCATTGTGAGGGGCAGTGACGGTTAGTGTGGTCGTCCTGTGTGCGTCAGAGGCTCAGTTACGCGCTGTCTGAAGCTGGCAGCTCGTGGTCGTACTGTCTGAAGCTGGCAGCTCATGGTCGTACTGTCCGGAGCTGGCAGCTCGTGGTCGTGCTGTCCGGGGCTGGCAGCTCGTGGTCGTACTGCCCGGAGCTGGCAGCTCGTGGTCGCACTGTCTGGACCTGGCAGCTCGTGGTCGCCCTGTTTGGAGCTGGCAGCTCGTGGTCGTACTGTCTGGACCTGGCAGCTCATGGTCGTCCTGTCCGGAGCTGGCAGCTCGTGGTCGTACTGCCCGGAGCTGGCAGCTCGTGGTCGTACTGTCCGGAGCAGGCAGCTCGTGGCCGTTTATCTTCTCTTCTCCTCTCGATCGCTTTGGTTGATGCTGCTTGCGCCGGCGGTGGTGGGCGGAGAAAGGCACACCAATAATATGTCGCCCAGACCCCGTTTCCGCACCCTCACAACTGTATTTACGACTAATTTCAAATCGAGCAGGATTTTACTCCCAGTGTATTTTATCTCCTGCAGGCCATTTAACGCCATTTGATTGTAAATTGATAGTGTATTCTGGCAGCTGTATCCTTTCGACGAATGCATACAAATGAACCGTTGTTTATGGCTGCAATCAAGAAAGTAAATTGAAAAGGTAGTGACGACGCTGAGCTCTAAAAGTTGCGAGTAAAATACGACTTAAAGGAGCAGCAAACTGTAGCCTGTGCCAGTTTGCTTCAGTACTACGGCCATGCCATGTCCCATCCTTGTTTCATTTGGCTTGAACCACCGAAGTCGGTCAAAAATACGTGTTTGTTACGTTACCCGGAATCTCATTCGAGCATTTAGAGCCTTTATCAGTTGGTGATACTTCGATGCGGTGAAAATTAAACGACATGATTTTCACGCACGTCACAAAGCGTGTTTCAAGTGGGTTTACAAATAGCATAATATTAAAGGCAATTGACTGTTGCTACAACTGAAACAACCGGGCCTGCGAAGGCTACTCGATGTCCTGGGAAGAACTGCTGACATTGGAAAACGAACTCATCTTCCAGCCCGATGTCTTCAATAAGACGTCTTTAAAGAACGTGCTTGCACGTGGTGCCTTAGCAGATAATTGATTGGTGCTTGGACGTGCAGACAGGCACCGAGAGCCACGACGGACGAGTAATTGCTTTATCGCGCTCATGCCCAGCTCAGCGCTGGCCCGCGGTTCCCAACAGCGAACGGATCAGCTCCACCAGCGTCAGATGCCTGGCGCCGGCTCAGCGCTGGCCCGCGGCCCTCAACAGCAACCGGATCAGCTCCACTAGCGTCAGCTGCCTGGCGCCGGCACAGCGCTGGCCCGTGGCTCTCAACAGCGACCGGATCAGCTCCACCAGCGTCAGATGCCTGTCGCCCGGCTCAGCGCTGGCCCGCGGTTCCCGACAGCGCGACTGGATCAGCTCCACCAGCGTCAGCTGCCTGTCGCCGGGGTCAGTGCTGGCCTGCGGTTCCCAACAGCGACCGGATCAGCTCCACCAGCGTCAGCTGCCTGACGGCTGTCTGCAGACGTGCTGCTACCATTGCCTGGGGCGTCCTCAGTCGCCATCCGGCCGTTAGCCCGGGGCGATCGCCGTGGGGGGGGGGGGGAAGGGGGCATGGCGGTCTGATCAGATTCACACATCGCCCGCGCCCAGGATGGCACGCGTGCTCCGACATCACCCGCCTCGGGTTGATCAGATTCGGGCGTCCTGCAGCTCCGGGGTGGTCGGATTCGCACATCCCTCACCTCCGCGAGCGGGCGGCTGCACGTATCACCGGCCGCCTGGGGCGATGAGGCTCGGGTGTCCCTCCCAGCGGCGCCAGACGCCGCCGGACGAGCCCCAGCCGCGCCCAACGACCCTCACGTCACCGATTGGCATTCTCAACCGGCGCGGTTTATGGCCGGGCCGCGTCTATTGTTCAGAGATGAGCGGCCGAGTGGTCGAACAAGGCGTCGTTGCCCCGCTAATATTCTCAGGCGCGGCGCGGCCGTAAAAGAGCGCCATGTTGGACATCGGTACCCCAATCAGCGGGCGAGGCGGCGGCGCGCGCCGCCAGGGGGCGGGACCTGTCTGCCGAGGTCAAGGGGTCACCGGAGCAGACGCACGCATCGGCAGGAGGGGGGGGGGGGGGCTGGCGCTGGATAGTAGTGCGCTATCCCTGTAAAGGCTGCCGACGCGCCACTTTCGGGGAGAGGCGTCACGTGGCGCAGGTGCCCCGGAGGCGTCCATTAAGCAGCATTTGTTCTCGCACCTGGTTGTAAATTCAACGTTAATGGTCGGATCTGACCGGGGCGTCGATAAAAGCCCAACAAACAAAGCAGCCTGCGAGCTGGAGCTGTCAGGACAGCGGTATAAAATGCGGAAATGCTTCAGGTCGCGCGGCGATGCGCCAGCGCACTGACTCTTTCCCCGCCAAAATAGCGATGCTGTAGGTCCACACTACCACTGTAAAGATATCTGCCCCTGCAAAAGCTTGATGCGAAGATATTTGTCAGAAGATAGTCAGGTGCCTCAAGAAGGAGATTTTGCGGACGGGGTGTGAAGTCGCTGAGGATATCGAAATGAACGGATGGCGTCACGCCGGCGTGCAGCCTAAAGTGCACCGCGACGGCGCACAGGCTACAGTGCGCCACGACGCCATCAAATGCGCCACGTTTGAGTTGACGTTTGTGATCATCAGACCAGTCCGCCAAACAGAGCCAGCAGAAGCCGACAGTCCGGCGTGATCACATCATTGGTCCCTTCCAGCGAGCAGTGGTGTTTGGGAGTGCGTTCAGCCAGTTCATGCACCCGAGGCCTGTCTCCTTGTCGCTGAACATGTGCTGGTTGAATACGGTGGCGGAGGTGGCCGGTGCCCAAGGGATCAGTGTGCGTTGCTCAGCCCGCAATCTTGACCCCTTGCCCCTTAAAACTTTGAAAGGGTTTGCTCTCGAAACCCGTGCAATGCCTGTTGGGATGAACGGAGGGACTTTGAAACATTCCAGCTGCTGGGCATGCAGGGTCAGTCAGGACGGAGACAGCGGAAGACTATTGAGGACGCGACAGCTAGCAATCATAGGCAAAACTTTGGCTTACTTCCTCCCAAAAACCTCATGCTTGTGTCTGAACACGCACTCGGGTGGGGGTCAATTTGACCCCCCAAAGGTTTTTCCGGAATAGTTCTCAACAGCGCGGTGTAGCCGCGCCAAACTTTGCGTAGCTAAAGATAATTGAATAGTGGATCGTGTAGGAGTTTTAGTTTAACTGGTAAGGTCACTGGCCTGCGGTAGATCAAAGTTAGAGCATGGTTTCAGCGAAGACAATTTCTAGGGAGTCGTTTAATCTGATGCAACAACGAAGTGTTAGACGAAGCCATACATCTCTGTGATGGTTTCCTAAGCCACAACAACTGAACTAATCAATTCCATTGACCTAGGGTGAGGCATATAGGTCAGACCAAGGTGAAAACTAGCCTGTCTTATCACTCTAGAGCTTGCCGTATGGGATAGTTTCTGGTGCTCACTTTGAATTTATAAATAACAGAAACCGCAACATACATTCGCCATGGACTTCTTAAAAGTCAGATAGGTCACTGATCTAAAAATGACCCAGGTCAACATTTTGCTTTTGGGAACATAGTGCCTAGCACAATCCCTGACGCTTATTCAAACGCAAATATCCAAGCGCCAGTGACCTTTTGCTTAGATCCGGTATTTAAGCTCACAGTGGCTGCATGAGAAGGTCTGGGGGCACTTTGAATACTAATCTTGAGTTTGGCCTGGTTTGACTTTTTCGACCTGAAAATCATGATTTAGGAACCTAAATTTTGTCACAAGTGTGTGCACATATAGGCCAACACGCCCTGTGAATTTGGTGTCTCCAAATCTCTTAGTTTCCGAGATATCAGCGGGGTCATATTTATCCACTCCCCACCCGAGCGAAGGGCCAACCGACCACCCGGGTGCGTGTTAGATCCCACATTTCGTGGTGGCCTGCCTTATGCATGCAGGCCGTGACCTTGAGCGGCCACTTTGACTTTAGATTAACTGTTTTGGGCACCTCTTTATCGCAGCATAATGCCCTGAATGGCCAGGCTGCTATTAAAGCACAGCGGATTAAGATGGTATGATGCAATACAAATGCAGGCACCGTTCGTTGCAATGCAATCGACGAAATCAACGCTTCTTATTTTGACGGGGCAAAGATTGGGCCCTAGATTCGTTGCTCTGAACCATAAAATGTCCAAGAGACAATATAGTATATTTATTTCCATATACAGCATTACAAAACAGCAAATAGATACACCTATGTGTCGTTCCATATGTATACTATCTACAGAAAACAAGAACAAAACAAAACCGAACTGCAAACGAAGCCAGTAATTGTGTGCACGAGTCATACCACAACAAGCATAAGCTAATATCAATGACGGGTGTGGCCGACACAAGCCTTGCCCGGCCGGCTTACAAATGCTCGCAGCTGACTACAGTTCAATACTGGGACCGGCTGACCACGGGAGCCGCGTTCTCCTCCGCCTGGAACAGTGTCTGTCCCCCGCCTGGCCGAGCCGGACACACGGAGTGTTCACCCGGACAGGGCGTCCGGGCACGGAGACTCCCGCCGGACACCACTGTCTGCCCGGGCGCCAGAGCTGTCCGCGGACACGCCCGTTCGTCGGACAGGGCGACTGTCCGCCCGATCCGACAACCACCAGCCCCACAATGGCCATACGTTCGGGGCGTGAAGACTGTGACGTGGGAAACGTCTACCCTGAAGACCGTCCGGCGGGCGCGGAGACCGTCCGGCGGGCGCGGAGACCGTCCGGCGGGCGCGGAGATCGTCCGGCGAGCGCAGAGACCGTCCGGCGGGCGCAGAGACCGTCCGGCGGGCGCAGAGACGGTCCGACGGGCGCGGAGATCGTCCGGCGGGCGTGGAGATCGTCCGGCGGGACGCTGAGACCGTCCGGCGGGCGCGGAGACCGTCCGGCGGGCGCGGAGACTGTCCGACGGACGCGGAGACCGTCCGGCGGGCGCGGAGACCGTCCGGCGGGTGCGGAGACCGTCCGGCCGGACGCGAACACAGCGGTGTGAGGTCCGGACTCCGCGGCGCCGCTCAGTGCTCGGCCGCCCCGGGCAGCGCCGCGCTGGAGCCGCATCAGAACCGTAGCCGACTCTTGCCGGCCTCCTCCTTACGGCACAGCTCGGAGACGGAGAAGCGCTCGCGGGGCGAGAGCGCCGCTCGCGGCGGCGAGGCGGGCGGCGAGGCGCGAGGCGGCGAGGCGGCTGGCGGCGGTGGCGAGAGCCGGCCCAGCGCCGAGCTGCTGACGGTGCTGACCTGCGCCAGGCCGCGGCCGCCAGCCGTCAGCGGCGCCAGCGGCCCGACGCCCAGCGCTGCCAGCGAACTGACAGGGTACGGCCGGCCCAGCCACGGCTTCAGCGGGCTGAACGCCGACGAGTACGGGTACAGTGGCGACGCGTGACTCGAGATCTTGGGCAGCGGCGGGAAGCAGGGGCTGAGGAGGCTCGGCCGCTCGCTGCCCGACATGGCCGTGTGGGCCAGCGACCAGATCCGCGGCTTGGGCGTGTCGTCGGGCTTGGCGGCTGGCGGGCTGGCCGGCGCCGGCTTGGAGGGCGTGCTTGGCTCACCGGCCTCCGAGACGCCTGGCGAGATGCTGCCGCTCGAGCTCTCGCGGTCGCTGATCCGCACCGAGTCCTCGGCCGCTTCTGCAACGAGGGAGAGAGCGGCGTCAAGCGAGAGGACCGCGAGGGGAGAGCGGGAAAGGCAAGAGCGACAGTTGCCCGACGGCTCTCTCACGCATCGAAAACTACGGCGGCAATGAGGGGACCGTGAAAGCCATGACGTTGTCGTTTGGATGGTTGTCCACAGTCAGACCAGTACTTTCACAGTTGCCAGGCTTGCATGAGAAACGGTGCGAAAGTACTTGAACGGAGAATCACACGCAATGATTTGCGCACGTAAAAATACAGCTATCTCACCAGTACCCTTGCACGACTGGGAGGTTAATCGGCACGGAATCATACGACCTGTCAGACGGCATTTGGTCGCCATCGGTTTTCCGCACGCACGCTGCCCCTCCACGCGTCACGCCGGGTGGTCTGATCTCTGTGTCATGCAAGCTCAGTTGACAAGCTTCAGGAAATGGAACGGGGCCAAACGGCCACGGGCTCGTCTTTGCGTGCTTATATTTATATGACTAGGCTGGATGAGCTGGGTAGTGTGCTCGTTGGAGATAGGAGCTATTTTTCGGGCGCCGATAAAAACGCATTTTAACACCCGTCGACACTAGGAAAAATAATGTTGTAGGAGTGGATGGCAAAGATCATGGCGAAATCTGCGCGCGATCATCATGGCTCTCAGCGATTTTCCGTGAATTCTTTCGTGGCAGCGCTTGTGACCTGATGATCACGTCATGCGAACTCAGCTTCGTTTGCTGACGCCACGGTTGCCTCTCAATTATTCTCGACACACACGCTCGCCTCCCAATCATTTTCGACGCACGCGATCGCCTCCCAATCTTTTTCGACGCATACGATCGCCTCCCAATCATTCTCGACGCACATTTACCATCTCCTGGCCTTTTTCATCGTCTCTTGGACAAAACATTTATCCGTGAGTGGCACTGGCTGCCGACAACGGTTCTCTCCAGCTTTACGTGGCTATAAAAGAGCGGTATGAAGGGTCCGTAGCAAGTGCAGGATCGTTTGTATGCAGCGCGCAGGCGCCCCCTGCATTATCGATTACGGCTTGTCCTATTGTTCTCCTGTTTCACTATGTTCTTGGTATGTCGGGAAACGCGAAGTGAACTACTGCACACGTCGGAAACTCTTTACATGATGATATGGTGTCTAAAAGGGGAGACGTTTAACATTGTGGCGTAAATGCAAAGCTATCCCATAAAACCCCACCAAGCAATGCCCGGATCAGCAATTTCTTGACCTTCGCCCCCTTTGTAGGTCACCCCTTGTGTTCACAGACACCCATCTGCCTCGAATTCAGCTAATTATCCCAATATTCATGCACTACTAGTGGTGCAAACGGCTAAACAGCGGACATCAGGAGCAAAAAGTAGCGGGGACTGGCCGCAAAAACGGCGCTCCTGTCTGACCGCGGCGCCACCGAGTCGGGCCCGGACTGACCACCGAGACGCTTCAGAGGAGCCTCAAAGGAGCCGCCGGGAGCCGACACAGCCCCGGTCCGGGAGCCGGCATAGGCTCGGTCCGGGAGCCGACGCAGTTTCGGTCTGGGAGCCGACACAGCCTCGGTACGGGAGCCGACACAGCCCCGGTCCGGGAGCCGGCATAGGCTCGGTACGGGAGCCGACACAGCCTTGGTCCGAGAGCCGACACAGCCTTGGTCCGGGAGCCGACGTCAAGCCGCATTGGAGCGTCAGCGAGCGCAAGGTATGATCCGACACGGCCACAGCGGATCGAGACCAGAAGACAACACAGGATCCGAGCCACCAGAAAACAGGGCAAAGCAGCAAACCAAGACCAGCGACGCTAACATGGCCAGACAACTCCCGAGCAGCCGTGGCTATAGCACCGCGATAACCTGGGCTGGGATGGACGAGAACATCACGGAGCAACAACGGATCGGGACAAAAGGTTACTACGGATCGACAGCAACTCCTCATACTGCTGTCCTACTAAAACGCAAGAAATGGAAAAAGCTAAAGAAAATCTGGAGAAATCTGAACCTCAAAAGAGCGTGTGCAATGCCACGGAGTGGCAAAGGGTCCAAAAGATCAGCTCTGATGTTCCAGGAGATGCCTCTGCGCTTTGTGATGCACTTTGCACCATGTCTGGACAAATGGGCAGGGCACTTATTGCTCATTATTGACAGATATAAATTATGTCTGATTAGCTTCTCAGCGACGGTGGAAGGGCTGTCGTCATCAGCTTGAAAAGTGTCGTCCAGGAGATCCAGCGATGAGCCGCGGTTTGCCAGCCACGTAGGAAGGCGTCGCATTAAAAATCGGCGAGATACATCATGTGGGAACTGTGTCCGCATGCTTTCAGCTGTGTTTTCCAGATGTTCTGCCGCGGGTAAAAGTAAGAATTGCATACCAAACGCATAGCACAGCTTGGCATCTATTTTGCATCAGCTACACAAATGAGGAAACCCTAAACGCCTTCGCTTGAAGTAACAACACGTCATTCGGTGAGCCCGGCTACACCTCGACGTCAGTGGCCGCACCTCGCCCACACCTCGGCCACACCTCGGCCACACATCGACGTCAGCGGCCACACCTCGGCCACGCCGCATCATCAGCGGCCACACCTCAGCCACACCAAGGTCACACCTCGGCGTCAGTGGCCGCGCCTCGGCCACACCTCGGCCGCACAACGGTGTCAGCGGCCACACCTCGGCCACGCCGCAGCATCAGCGGCCACACCTCAGCCACACCAGGGTCACACCTCGGCGATCAGTGGCCGCACCGCGGCCACACCTCGGCCGCACAACGGTGTCAGCGGCCGCACCTCGGCCACACTAGGGTCACATCTCGGCATCAGCGGCCACATCTCAGCCACACTTCGGCCACACCTCGGCCACACCGCCGCGTCAGTTGCCACACCTCGGCGTTGGCCCTTCCCACCGCGGCCGCGGAGTTCGCGGGACAGGGGTGGGGGACCGCTCTCCGCTGTGGGACCCCGCCATCTGGCGCAGTGTCCAGATATTGCGATAGCGTTTATAGTGTGACTCCGGCCGCTGGCTCCGGCCTGCCGGCGTGGCGTTCAGGCCCGGATTCAGGGATGGGGAAGGGTCGCCCTTATTTCTCCACGCTCGCTGAGTTTACGCATCCTTGTAAGAATTACGCTTCGGCCAGAACACCACGCGATGATTCATGTAGGTCTTGTTGTGGACCTCTGGACGGCCCACTGACCGGTCCTGGATCCGCCCTTGGCGTCAGTGTTGAGCGTGGAGAAACGAGCCGGTCATCTGTGCTTGTTTGAGCAGTGCTTAGCAGAGCTTAGTAAAACAAGCCGCAGAGTGGTGCACGCAGTGCTGAGCAAGAGCAAATACGCAAATACGCATGTGCAAGCATGATGTAATAGGATCAGGGTACAGAAAACCACATGCATCCCTAGATTCAACACGAATGAATGCATGTCTGCATGGAATACTCTTTTAAAATGTTTGTGAGTTCACATGGCAACACACGGCACGTCCGTCTTTGATCACAGCAGAAGTCAAAAGTACGC
Source organism: Pollicipes pollicipes (assembly GCF_011947565.3). NCBI lineage: Eukaryota > Metazoa > Arthropoda > Thecostraca > Pollicipedomorpha > Pollicipedidae > Pollicipes > Pollicipes pollicipes. The sequence goes on along the minus strand of NW_023596818.1, from coordinate 26,673,597 downwards.
AACATAACTGCGGCTTTATGCAAACTACAGTTAAAGTCAAAAAGGTAAACGCACCAAAGATTTTTGAACAAGCATAGAACTGTGCTGAAGTCTAGCTGGCACATATATCTGCAAAATATTCTCATTTTGATGAATTGGGTAAAAGATTTCGTCCTAAGAATTAACAGCAATTTTTCCTATTCAAACACATAAGAAAACGCTGTCTCGTTTAATGCTGTGTATTATCTCGATCATCGCCCATTTTATCACTCCATACCACCATCTGGATTAGCGAGACAGCGGCAGAATCTACTCCAATTAGTCAATTACGACGCCCCGATAAAAGCCTGTTTGGCGCCAGCTCTCCAGATATCTGCCTGGTCTCTGTAGCTGCCGGTCTGGGCGCTGGCTCGCCTGAGAACAGCCCGCCCGCCTCCTCGTCACTTCCGGGCGCCGTAACGACAGTGAAAAATACGTGCTCCACCCCCCGGCACTCGCGGCATAATGTCACACTGGCTAACCTCTATTAATGACAACGATAACTTTGGCCGCAGCCATAACCGAGGCAACAACTTCATCCCGAACGACCTCCGAGATGATTGAGCTCCATTAGGCTCACTTTCAATGAGGGATGTCGTAAATAAGGCGACTGATACGGGGGGAATAATAAAAAGGCTC